>NW_006921643.1:7678916-7726403 GCF_000298275.1 Orycteropus afer afer | reverse complement strand
GCTGGCAGTTCAAACCCACCAGCCACTCCTCAGAAGGAAGGTTGGGCAATCTACTTCCGTAGTGATACTGCCTCGGAAACCCACGGAGGGGTATGAGTCAGGTCCGACTCGACAGCACATGACAACAACAACAGCTTCCCTGAGGGTATACCTGCGACTCTCCTGGGAAGATTCGCCCTCCTCTTGCTCCGGTTTTATGTCTTGGCTCATCCTCATCTCACCCCTGGATTTGGGACAGCAGCCGTCATCTGATCTGCTGTTGGAGGTTCATCAAACCCCGAGAACTGGGAGGATCCTCCAGACCTACTCACGGACCTAGGACTCACCAGCTTGCCAGCCTCCACCCCTACTACGTGAGACAAACCCTTGGGTGTCTGTGAGTTCTGTGAGGCGTTACAGAGGAATACAGAACCCTAAGACTGGGGAAATTACTAGGAGGAGGAGGAGGAGTTAATGTCTGAAATGATGGAGTGGCACAGTAGTTTGGACATTAGGGACATCTTTAACCTCCGCCTCATGAGGACTGGCCTTGTGCTGATCTTTCTGACAGAAATTGTTCAAGCACCCCATAAACCTCTTTTCCCACAAATCCCAGCCAGACACTGTTACCTAGAATACCAATCCGCCAACCTTTGCCTTGGTGATGTGAACATATTTATCAGAGGAGATCCCTAACCCCACCCCCAGGTTGGATTGGTTGCCTTTGAGCACTCCCACCCCAGTACCTGCCCCATGGTAACACCGCCCTCAATGTTACTACTATTGTCCCTGTCCGCTCCTCCACCAGATGGGGCTCTGTGAGGCAGAGACTGTCTGCCTGCTTCCTGCTGAAGCACCTAGCCCAAAGCCTGACACCTGGAATGAATTAAGACCTTTCTTTATCTCTAAAATGTGAAGTGATTCATAATTTTTAAAAAAATGAAATTGTAAAATAACTGTAAGGAATTCCAACCCAGTTTGGATTTTTCCCATACTGACTATTTCAATGCCTTTTTGGAAGTGTAAAGGATCAAATTATTTTACGGTTTTTTTTTTTTTTTTTTGGTGGAGGGGAAGCACCCCTGGCATATAGTCTGTCTGTTAGGTAATCCAGCACTGTCTGGCACACAGAAATTCCTCAAGAAATATTTATTTTCTGGAAAAGTAGAAAAAGGCCAGTGGAGAGAGTTAGATAAGGTCACTATGAGGTAAGAAGAAGGATTTGTACTAGGGAGAGGGCTGCAGGGCAGAGCAAGAGGCCTAGTCCCCTGCCTTGAAGGCATGTGCATGTGTGTATGTGTGTGAGAGAGAGAAAGAAAGAGACAGAGACAGGGACAGAGAGAGGCAGAGAAAGAATATATATTTTGTCACCATGAGCACAACCAAGAACCCTCACAACTTTCCAAGGTCTGTCCCTGCTCATGGCTCCTGTGATCTGGGTACCCCATCAACAGGAAGCCAGTCTCAGTCTAAGGCTCAAAACAGAGCACACTGCTGCTGTGTACCCCCTCTACACAACCACAGCAAATAAAACTTAGGGTTGGAGGGGAAAGGCAGGAATCTCATCTCTCCTTCCCCAAAATGGAAAGAGTTGGAATTCTGTGTCCATTTACTCAACAAATATTTATTGAGCATTTATTATATACCAGACACTGCTAGGCACTGGGGGTTATAGCTGTGAACATGACAGAAATCGTTCATCTGCATGGTATTCACAGTCTATGTTGAGAGATTGATATTATTTCATTGCAATTGTGACACATGCCATGAAGGCAAAGAGCAGAGGGCTACCCAGAGGATATAAGGGGAGTCTGACCCAGTCAGAACTAGGAGGGCAATGAGTCTAGGCTTCCCTGAAGAAAAGAGAGGAAATTTAAATCTAAAGAAATTACCCAGGTGATTTGTAGAGAAAAAAAAGTAGAAAAAGTGATAGAAAACCACTAATTTGTAAAAACTGATTTAGGCAAAGATCATCAGTGCATACTAAAAATGAGGTGCAAAGCTGCTGCACAGTCTCCAAGTATCACTCAAAGATAACACATTAACCAGAGATTCTAAGAATATCTTTATAATGGAAAGATCTGGGGGCTCCTGACATGAAGTATCGGCAGTACACAGTATCACATTTGTAGGATTCTTATCAAGACTGTATCCTGAATCTAACCTGGAGAAAATACCTAGCAAGTACAGATTGCAGGACATTTAAAAAGATAACTGACCTGGACTCTTTAAAAATGTTTGTCAGGAAAAATCTAAAAAGCAGATCTAGATTATAGGAGATGAAGGAGACATGACAACCAAATGCAATTCATGCTCCTTGATTGGATCTTGAATTTAAACAAACAGGTAAAAGGACATTTGGGGAACATTTGTGAAAATCTGCACATGAACTATATATTACTGTATCAATGTTAAATTCCCCAAATGTGATCATTCTTTTGTGGCTCTGGAGGAAAACGTCATTGTTCTTTGGAGATATATACTGAAATATTTAAAATGTTATGATGCCTGCAACTTACTTTCAAATGGTTCAGAGAAATGAGTGTGTGTGTGTGTGTGTGTGTGTAGAGAGAGAGAGAGGAAGAGATTAGATTCAACTGGTGACTCTAAGTAAATAAGGTGGCTGGGTATTCTTTCAATATTTTGATAGATTTGAAACATTTGAAAATAAAAAGTTGAGGTAAAATTAAGTGACCCAGGAGCAGCTGTTAAGAGTTGTGGGAGACAGCTTTCCAGGCAGAGGAACTAACATGTCTCAAACCTCTGAGGCTGGAGGGAGACTTGTGAGTTCAAAGGAAAAGCTAAAGCCAGTGTGGCTGGAACAGGGAAGGTGGTGTCAGGGGTCGGGACAGAACAGTGGACACTAAAGATTTTGGTCTCATCCTAAAGGCTCTGGGAAGCCACTGAGGTGTTTAAAAAGAGGGTTATCTCATTGAATTGTAAATGTAGAAATTATTGAATGGGTATATGTTCTGCTGTGTATATTCTCAATAACAAAATAAGTAAAATAAATTATTTTAAAAAGGAGGGCTGGTGATTGGATTTAAATATTTAAAGACACCATTGCTCCTATGTGAAGAAAAGACTCTGGGAAGATAGAAGCCCAGTGATGGGCCTCAGCCACCTCTATCTCCCTGAAAATACTTTCAGCCTGCCTGAGCTTGCTCTGGGCCTGAGGGGGCAGGGCCTACGTAAATGGACTCAGGCCTAGGTAAAGGGGCCTCATATTCTTAAAAACTCACTGCCATTGAGTCGATTCTGTTTCTGAGGCGATAAATCTTTACAGAAGTAGACTGGCCAGTCTTCCTTCCGCAGAGTGGCTGGTAGGTTTGAACCGCCAACCTTCTGGTTAGCAGTCAAATGCCTTAGGCACTATGCCACCAGAGCTCCTTGGTGAGGGGGCCTAATGAGGATGAAATGGGGAGAGGAGAGCAGGAGGGGCAGCAAGCAGGGAGGAGAGCTTTGGAACTGTGGGATAGACAACAGGGGTCAGATACCACAGGTTAGGGAAATATAGCTGTGGGGGTAGGTAGTGGCATCGAAGGAATCGTAGGATGGGCCTGGAAAAATGATAGGTTGGACTGGATTCTTGGGAAATGGTTGAAGGCTAGAAGCCAAGCAGGTGGGGAGGCTGCCAGCCCTTTGAAACCAGGCAAGAGCTCCAGCAGGGGCTCAGAGAGATTGAGGGACCTTCCCAAAAGCACACAGCTGGTAAACTGGCAGAGCTGCACCTTGAAAGTAGGCCTAATTTGACTTCAAAGCCCATGCTATTACCCGTGACACCATACTGGGCTTCAGCAAGAAGGTCCTAGAGCCTCAGCAGCAAATAAAGGGACTCTTCCAGGATTTGGAGGACAGCAAAAAGTGAAGGAAATGGACTACATTTTAATTGCCCATTTTCTAAGCACTCACTGTGTGCCAGTCCCTGTGACAGGCCTTGGGATTTAAGAGATAATAGACACAGTTCTTGCCCTAAAAGGTATATTCTGTTGACCAGTGTCTGTACGTGCATGTAAAAGACAGTCCCATAGGCTGGACTACAATAAAAGTCTTAAAAAAGTGAAAAATCTGAGAAAGTCATCCCCAACTTGAGTCTGAATATAGTTGTGTTAACATGTAAATACAGGTGTATTCATTGTTTTAATGTAGTGAAAGTCTATCCACATTTAAATTTATAAAAACATATCCAAACCAAAACCAAACCCACTGCCATTGAGTCGATTCCACCTCATAGTGACCCCCACTGGGTTTCCGAGGCAGTAAATCTTTATGGAAGCAGATTGCCCCATCTTCCCTCTGTAGAGTGGCTGGTGGGTTTGAACCACCACCTTTCTGGTTAGCAGTCAAATGCTTCAAGCTCTCCACCACCAAAGCTCCTTACATGTCCATATGAGGGCTATTATGCAACAATTCGGGAGCTCTGGTAGCATAGTGCCAAAGGCACTTGCCTGCTAACCAGAAGGCTGGCAGTTCAAACCCACCAGCCTCTCCTCGGAAGGAAGATGGGGCAATCTACTTCCGTAGTGATACTGCCTTGGAAACCCAAGGAGGGGTCACTATGAGTCGGGTCTGACTCGACGGCACATAACAACAACAACATGCAACAATTAAATCATTTTTGAAAAAATTTTTACTTAGGGAAATTCTCATAATATATATTACAAAAAGAAAAATAGCAGGCTACAATATCAATGTACATTATGACCTCAATTACTGTTTTTTAAAAAATGGTAAGAAATACACTAATTGACTAGAAATATAAGTTTTTTATATTCTAAGTGTGAAAAGTAAGTTTCTGAACAACTTATTTAGGTGAATAAGATAAAGATGCCTATGTATGTTGTCTGACTACACAAAGAAACAACTTTAGAAAGATACACATGAAAATGTTACTGGTTCAGTGGAACCCTTGAAACTATGGCCCCTAGCTGCCCTTCAGGTCTGGAATTGAACCCACTCCTGTGGCTTCCAGCCAAACAAAAGACAGGCATATGAGCTGAACATTTATATTAAGTAGATACACTCCTTGGAGAGATCAATCATGGGAGAATAGACGGGCTGTGTATGTACAGGGAGACAGCTGGCGGGGGCAGGGGTACATGGGAAGGAAGGACACAAGGAAGAGGTCACTATGGGGAGGAAGTGGGAAGAGAGCTGTTGCATTGTGGGAAATTGCAGTCAATGTCATGAAACAGAGTGTATGTGAACTGCTGTATGGAGGATGAATTTGCTCTGTAAACTTTCACCCAAATCATAATAATTTTTAAATGTTAATGATTCAATGAATAAATTGCAAAGAAATGAAAGATAGAGGGAAACTTTTACATTAAAAGAGTTTAAAGAGATATCAGCCAAAAATACAAAAATATGGACCTTAATTTAAATACACATGCAAATAAATTAATAAAAGTGTGTGTGTGAGAGAAAGAGAGAGAGAGAGACAGAAAGAAAATGAATTGGAGAACTGAGAACAGATCGGATGTTTGATGGTATCATGGAATGACTATTGATTATTATCAGTGCTTATGTGTCTAGAATATAGAATTATCATTTAAAGATAAAAAATGAAGATCCAGATGAAATTATATGATGCCTGGGATTTGTTTCAAAATAATCCAAGGAGAGATGAAGGTGAGAATATAAATGGAACTAGATAGAGCATTGGTTGAAGTTGGATAACGGGATCATAGAGGTTCATCGTACCATTTTCTCTATTTTTGTATATATTTGAAATTTTCCATCATTGAAAAAAAATGTTAGCAGTGTTTCTCCCTGGGATGGAAATTATGAGTGACTTTTCTTTTAAAAAATTTCCTGTTTCTCACATTACTATAATGAGGATTTATTGTTATATAAGCAGAAAAAGATTAAGTTGCTATTTGTTTATTCATTGAATGACTCTGCCTGTACTGAGTAAGAGCAGAGATGGTGTCTAACAGGAGGGGGAAAGGAAGTGGACCTGGATTTGGGGAAGGGTCATGGAGCCTTTAAAGGAGAGCAAGATGGAGGCCTGGGGAAGCCAAACAGAGACCTCCTCCTCGGTGCAGAAGCTGAGAACAGTGGCAGGCGAGGCCTGGGACACAGCCTGAGAAGGGAGAACTGCTTGCTGGGCTCAGAGCTTGGGACAACAACTGCTGGGACCAGAAGCCAAAAGGATGACCTGAGAAGGATTATTGAGGCAGAGGGGAGAAAACCTGGTAGGCAGAGACTTTTTGATGCTTCAGAATTTGTCTCTGTTGTCCAGGCAATGTAACCCAGTGCTGGCTTGAATTGAACCAGGTTTACTAAAAAACTCAACACTAGCCCTTCTCTAAACCTGGTGTGCCCAACCAGACTGGTCTCAAGAGCACTGGACAAAATGGTGGGGAAGAAGAAGGCAAAGAGGCAAGGGAGGGCTGGAGGCAGGGATAAACTGAATAAGAGAATTCTCCTCTCTTTAGTCCCTTACTCCAATTTACTCATCAGAGTTGTTATCATGTGCCGTCGAGTCGTACCCAACTCATAGTGACCCCTCCTTGGGTTTCCGAGGTGATATCACTATGGAAGTAGATTGCCCAACCTTCCTTCTGGGGAGTGGCTGGTGGGTTCGAACTGCCAGCCTTCTGATTAGCAGTCAAGTGCCTTAGGCACTACATCAGCAGAGCTCCTACTCGTCAGAATGGCAAAAAGAAAAAATTCCCTATCATTCTGTTGATCCCAAGAGGACTCACCACAGAATCTTTGCATATGCTCTTCCTCTGCCTGGAATGCTCTTCCCACTTTCCCTCACCTTATTAATTCCTACTCTTTCTTCAGATCTCACCACAATTTCATTTCCTCCTGGATATTCTGCTGGCTCCCTGACTAGTTCAAATCTCTATTATATGCTCACCAGTGGATACTACTCTTCGTAGCACTTATAAATAGTGGCAATCTTACATTTATTTTTGTGATTATTTGCTTATCGTATGTCTCCCTCAACACACTGTAAACTCTTTGAGGGCAGAGGCCATGTCTGTTATGTATTCCCCACACCTAGAATACTGCCTAACCTACAATTGGTGCTTAACTGTCTGTTGAATGGATAAGGGAGGGCAGTTACTGGACTGGGACCCTGATATTTAGTTCATGTTGGGAACTTTGGAGCTGAATCAAAAATGTCTGTCACATTCCTCTCAAGTTAACTGAGTAACAGCTCCTGAGCCTTTTTCTCTATCTTCAAGAACTACCAGCATCCTAGGCCACCAACCCTCTCATTTGATGAAAAGGTACTTGAGGCAGGGATAAGGCACTTAAGATAGAGGGTACACCAAAGGCAATTGGTGGGCTTCCAGATTTATCAGTGAATTCTGCTCCAGGGCCAGTGTGTGGCCTAGGCTAGGAATGAGTAAAGGGAAGACAAACTGTCCAATACTTACTATCTGTCAGGTCGCAATTAAAAATCACCTCCCCAACAAGCCTTCTCCACTGCCCCTCTACTTTTGTGAATTAAACTCATATTACCTGCTTCTTTTCCCAGAACTTAACTATGATTTATAATTACATATTTTAAAAGTTGGACTAGTTGTTAATTATCTGCTTTCCCTGTTGGCCTGGAAGCCCAAGAATTTCGGGATTGAGTCTGCTTGTTTATTCTTATAGCCCAGTGTCTAGTACAGGACCTGGCTCATAACAGATGCTCAATATATACTTGTTGAATGCATGAATGAGTATATGGATGATTTAATGGATAACCTGTGGAAGCCTAGGAAGGCAAGCAGGAGGAGACGGAAAAGCTAGGGTCAAGGCAGGGGCAAGGGCAAGGGAAGTCAAGCTCTCTTGTTTGCTGTCTTCTAGGGAGCTCTGGTAGCATAGTGCCTAAGGCACTTGACTGCTAACCAGAAGGCTGGAGGTTCAAACCCACCAGCTACTCCTCGGAAGGAAGGTTGGGTAATCCTACTTCCGTAGTGATACTGCCTCGGAAACCCAAGGAGGGGTCGACTATGAGTCGGGGCCGACTCGACGGCAAATAACAACAACAACAACAAGGGGTTTGGTAGGAAGCATGTTGAGATCCTGACACCAGTGACAGGACTGTGCATGCCCAGGAGCTGAAGTCTCCACCGTGTACCACGGATTCCTGCATTCTTGAGGCATTGAGGGCTTTGTTGTCGGAGGGGAGGGGGTACAGAAGAAGCTCGGTGTCTGTAGCATCTGGGGAAATGTGAGCAGCAAGTGCCTGACCAGCCAGGGAGGACACAGGGGAAGGTGGCCCAAGCCTCTGCCCTCTCTCTCTCCCTGTGCTCCTGGGAGTCCTCCAGGCTCCTGATGTCTAACAGGGAGGCCTGGCTAGGAGCCCATCCCACTCCCCTCAAACCAACTGATGGTCTTTCTGGCTGAAGTTTCCCTCCCCTCACCCGCAGGGGATTCCTGTCTCAGCAGGAATTCATACCAGATTGAAATGAGCAGCTGGAGCTGCCTGGGTGGGAGGGTGTATGGCTGCTATCAAAGGTCCCCGTGTATGAGGGGTAGGAGGAGGGAGAGAGCAGGGGGATGCATGTGTGTGCTGGTTGTCCCACAAGCACAAAGAGGCTGAGACAGGAACATAGAGTAAGACAGGAAGAGAGAAAGAGACAGAGAGATTCTGAGGCAGAAAAAGACAGAGAGATATACTGAGAAAATAGAAGCAAAGATAAAGAAACAGAAGGGCTGAAAATCAGAAATAGTGAGATGAAGAAATGAAGAGACTAGAGATGAAAGAACACAGGACACTGGGAAAAGATGAAAGAAGGAGAGACAGAAGAAATCAAAGACTGAGATGGAGAGATAGCGAAAAGGAGGAACAGAGGCTGAGACTAAGGAAGAGTCACATTTATTCATTCATTCCGTATTTATTGAGTCATCCAGGCACAGTGAACAAACAGCACAGATCAACACAAGCAGACACAAATGGTAGGGAGCAAGATGTACTAATAAAGACAGAAGCTGAGATAGAGTGAGAGAGAGAGAGTGAGAGAAAGAGAGAGAGAGAGAGAGAGAGAGAGAGAGAGATGCAGGGGAGGAGATAGAGACCGAAGAAGGACACAGAGAAAAGACTGTGGAAGAGACAAAAGGCCTGCAGATAGGGAGGCAGGACAACAGAGGTCAAAGGGCAGCCTGGCGGAGCAGCAGGACGAGGGAGACCTGGCCCTTGCCTCCCAAGGGCAGCTCTCCCTCCCCAGCCCAACCATCAGCTTTTCTGTCTCTGAGTTCCCCACAGCTGCCTGACCTCCCTCTCTCCCCTGGGCCTCCGCTCTCACTTTCAGGTTCTGGAGGAGGCCGGGTGCTGAAAGCCTCCTCCTACTCCTCCTCCTGTCCCAAGTTTCTCTGCCCAAACCCCAAGTCACAATGGAGCCCAGCCCAGCCCAGAGGAGTGGAGCATGGGTAGCTAATGAGCATAAAAAAGCCTGTTTACCCCTCAGAGGCCAGTTTAAGATAGTCCTTTAATCCCACAGAGGCCCCAGGAGATATGAAAAGGTATGCATGGGGGAGAGGGGGTGTCTGTGTGAACAGACTCTCCAAAATAGTCCAGGTGCCTCTACCTTCTGGCGTCTGTGTACCAGCCTTAAATAAACCAAAGCCTCCCTGAAATCTCGAACTGAGAGGAGCCATTTGTAGCAAATACTGAGCCCTTCCCCCATCTCCTCCCACGTCATCGCTGAGAAAATGCCGCAGAGAAGAGGGTGGGCTGGAGAATCAGTCACCTACCCGCTGGTGCCAGGTCTCTGGGCCTGAGAGAAACGCCAGTCCGTGTTGGGCGGGGCTTGCTGTGGAGAAAACAGAGGGAAAGGGGGGCTGAGTACCAAGAAGAGTCAGAATGTCCCCCGAGCCCCTGGAGATGGCCCGTGAGGGAAGGAGGGAGTGGGCACAGAGAAGGTAGAGGATGAGGGAGAAAATGGGATAGGGGACGGATAGCCGCATCTCTAAAGGCAAAATACACCCCAGGTCTCAGAAGGCTGAGGTAGGGGGATGATGCTCCAATTTAAGGTCCTTCCTCCCTGCCCCCAGAATCAGAATATCTGAGCGCAGAGATTCAAGGGCTGAAAAGCGGCTCCTGTGGGTCCAGGGGGAGGGTTGCAGAGAAGGTTCCTAAAAGGGACAGAGGAGGCTTTTAGATGAGAATTTCTTTGCCAGCCCTAGAATGAATTTATTCAGCTCCTCAGCTGGAAACAAAGCATCCTCTGCAGCAAGATGGCTGCTGCTCCGGGTAACCCTTTTGGTGCCAGGTTGTACAGTAATACATTCAAAGGGACACTCCCCCCACCCAAGCGCTTGATCCTCAAGGATCCCTTCCCACAGCTAAACCCACTGCCATCAAGTGGATTCCAACTCATAGCGACCCTGTGGGACAGAGCAGAAATGCTCCATGGGGTTTCCAAGGCTGTAAATCTTTATGGAACCAGACTGCCTCATCATTATCCCACAGAGCGGCTGGTGGGCTCGAACTGCCTACCTTTTGGTTAGCAGCTGAATGCTTTAACCACTGTGCCACCAGAGCTCCCTCCCACAGCTAAACACATTATTAATTTAGGAGTTATGCCAGACTGGGTCTTTGTAGGGCATCCAAGCCCCAGGACACCTCTCACCCACAGAGCTCCATGCCAGACAATGGCCTTTGACTAAGGAGAAGAGAACAAGACTGCTCTGTCTGGGACAGAGAAACTGTTGGGATGGAGCCCAGCAGGGGTCAAGCTCCCACAGTCTCTAAGCAGAACCAACTCAGTCTCCAGGGCTTCCAAGGGGCTGATCTGTCCTACCTGGCCCAAGGTGTGGGGCTCTGCAGCCAACCACTTCACTCCCAAGTCCCTCTGTCTTTCCAGAGGGTAAGTTCTCTCATCACACACTTTCACAGAGCACTCCTAGAGTCATCACCTCACTGGTTCTGGGATGTGCTGGTAATTAATTCTCATATTCACTTCCAGAAGCAGAGAGGGAAGTGTGAGCCTCTCTGATTACACTGGGGAAAAGGAAGACCCAGGGCTGCCCAATGACTCACCCGAAGGCTCACAGCAATGGGTGACAGCAATGGGAGCAGAACCCAGAAATCCAGCAACCCAAGTGCAGCAGGAATCACTGCTACCACTCAAGGGGCACTGTATTCTTAGACACAGCAGAATCTACACCGAGATGCAGAAATCGTGAGAGATTGGAGGAGAGGAACTGGACAAAAGTTACAACCTCCATAAGGACGGTGGGTCCAGATTTATTCAGTAAAGGCTGCTCTAAGAAGAGAAGCCCCAGAAAGCCTTTCTCCACATAAACCAAAGGTTATGGCCTAAAAGAGAAAGAACACACTTTTGCCCCATCGGAACAGATGCAAATCTGTCCCTCCTGTCCTCCAGTTTTATCAGTTCCAATTGCCAAGAGATTGAGTGCACACGTTCTGAAGTTAAACAGACCTGGGTTAGACCCTTTCTCAATCCCTTACTCTGTAAAACTTGAGCAAGTCATTTGATCTCTGTAAAACTCAGTGATACTATAGGGATACTAACACCTATTCAAAAACATTGTTGGAAAGAGCAATGAGATGTTACAGTTCTCAAAGGAGGTGTGTAGTGAGGCTCTCTCAACCAGCTATGTGAATCCCTGGGAGTGCCTTTTCAAAATATAATTCTGATTCAATAGGATCAGGGTAGGGCATATACATATGAATAAAAGCTTCCAGGGTTGTGCAAATGTGTGCTTTTTATGATTATGGTTTCTCCACATATGAGGGCATCCTGGTATCTAGCAGAGGCTTTGGCTCTCCATCACCAGAGGAGCATAGACTTGCTGGAGTCCCAGATACTTTGGTCACCCTCAAAACCCTGACCTTAGATCGTTGAGTACACTGTGGTCACGACGGAGCCAAAAGCCTAATTCTGAGTTTCCAGAGCCTGGGTGTCCCAGGCTGCCATTTCTTGCGGGGGGGAAAAAGGGAGCCGTTGGCGACACTGGGGTCCCAGTGCCTCCAGCCCTATAGACGCCTGCCCACTCGCCCCATGTCGGCCCCCGGTGCTCCGCGGACCACAGGCCAGCTTAGCTTGCTCAAGGCTTCTACGCTAGGGACCAGCCGCCCTCCCGCCAGGAGCGCCAGGCCCAGCCAAGTCTGAGGGCCCGCGGGTCACAGAGTCCCGCCCGTCCCGCGCCTAGAGCGCCCACAGTCTTTCCGGCGCCCTAGGCCCCTCAGCTCTGCGCAGGCCCGGCCTGAGGTGACCAGGTCCGGCCGGGAGCTGAGGTGACGGGATGGGAATCTCGAGTCCTCGCTGGGGTTTGAACAGCCGTAACCCGGGATCATCACGGTGATGAGTCCCTGAGGCCGACAGCAGGACGGGGCAGGGGCAGCCCGTGTGAACTAGGCAGTGAACGACTAGCAAGCAGTGAAAGCCTGTGTACGTGCAAGCCAAGTGCGAGGGGTGTGTGTGTGTGTGTGTGTGTGTGTGTGACTTTGTATGTATGAGAGGCGTGAAACTGAAGTGTGAGAGCCGGTGCGCTGGGTGTGGCCTGTAGGTGTGGCCTTCAGGGAGGACACGCGTGAGCCTTTGCATGCACACCTATGTCCTGTCTACAGATGCGAGAGCGCTAGTGGGAGGAGAGTTGAGGATGACAGTGAAGTCACAGTTCACTGTGGGAGTGGGGAGAAATGTAGCAGCAAAAGAACAGACCAGAGGAGCACCCTGGCGCCTAGGAGGCTGTCCGCCAGGGCGAATCCATGACTGCCTCCCACCCTCGACGCCGGCACCCACGGACATGGCCAGAAAGTCACCTCAAGCTCTGGCTGGGGAGCGACCTGTGTAGTTCGCGGCCCCCGCAGCCTGGCCTTTTGAGTGTGGGGGCGGGGCCTCCTCCCTCCTTCCCCCACAATCACCACCAGCTCTGGGCTTTCAGAGCCACGTGCCCCCTTTGGCCACTCCTCTGGTTCCGTGCAAATAGTCCGAGTGGCCCCTGAGTCGGGTGGAGCGCAACCAGGGCCAGGCCAGCTGGAGAGGAGGGATGCCAGTTCAAAGCCACTTATGTGGGCGGGCTGCTTCTCCAACGCCGCCCCCAGGGGTCGCCCAGGGTGGCGCTGAGCCCCTCACCTGGCTCCGCTCCAGCAGAGTATTAGAGCGGGACCGGAAGACCTCAGGCTCGAGCGCCAGAGCTGAGGGCTGCTGGACGCTGAGGGGCCTTAGAAAGGTGAAGTCACTGCCGTCCGAGGCTGGCGAAAAGCACGTCCTGTAGCAATGGCTCTGCGAGTCTGTGGGCCTCAGCGTCACCTCCATGTACTTGAGCGTGCCATCCGAGCTCACCTGCAGGTTGGGGCTGGACTGCTTATAGAAGTCCCGGCAGGGAGACTCTTGGCGCCTGCAGCACTGCCCTCCACCCCCGTCCCCATCTGCGTGCCCACGAAGGCATTTAGCTGACAGAAAAGTGAAGGTGACTAAGGATAACAGACTGACAGCCGCTAGGGCCACAATGAGGTAAAGAGTAAGGTCTGAACGCTCAGGTGGGTGTGTGAGGAAGTCGCTGGATTTGGGCATTTCCTCAGGGTCCTCATCCTCCAGAGCCAGCAGCACTGTGGCTGTAGAGGAGAGTGAAGGGTCACCATTGTCCCTCACCAGGACCACGACCCGTTGGATATCAGAGTCATCTTCCAGTAAGGCCCGGGCTGTGCGCACCTCACCAGTGTGTGCAGAGATGAGGAACAGTCCTGGGGCTGTGGACTGTGGCAACAGTGAATAGGAGAGCCATGCATTGTGGCCTGCATCTGCATCCACGGCTGTCACCTTGGTGACTAAGGAGCCAGGAGGGGCAGAACGAGGGAGACGCTGAGGGGCTGAGAGTTCTCGACCAGGCCGGGGGTGCAGCACAGCTGGAGCGTTATCATTTTGGTCCAGAACAAACACATGCAGAGATGTATTGGCATGCAGTGGGGGAGAGCCAGAGTCTCGAACCCCCACCACGATCTCCAGCATCTGCAGCAGTTCATAGTCAAAGGTACGCTGGGCAAAGACCCGCCCATCCTCAGGGTTGACATATACAAAGGAGGAGGCAGGAGCTCCCTGAATCTGACTCCCTATAATGGAGTAGGTGAGGCGGGCATTATCCCCAGTGTCTGGGTCCAAGGCGGCCACAGTGCATAGAAGAGAGCCTGGGGGCCGGTTTTCTGGGATGTAAGCAGTGTAGAGCTGCTGGGTGAAGTGGGGTGCATTGTCATTAATGTCTGAGATGTTGAGTCTGATGGTAAGATATGTGTGCAGGGGAGGTGAGCCAGCATCACTGGCCCGCAGCTCGATGATATAGTGTGATGTGGTCTCTCGGTCCAAGGGCTGGCTGGTTAACAGTGAGTAGTGGTTTTCAGAAGGTTTAATCTGAAATGGCAGGTCCAGAGAGATATCAAGGCTCACTTCACCATTTCTACCTGAGTCTCGGTCCCGCACATTAAACAACCCCACTACTGTGCCCACTGATGTGTTCTCCAGGACTGGGTTGACCAAAGAGGCCAGTAGCACCTCTGGGGCATTGTCATTGGCATCCCCGACATCCACTTGAATCACACAGTGGCCCTCCATGGCTGGCTGCCCCTGATCACGAGCTCTTGCATGAATTTCATAGAAACTTGAATCCTCAAAGTCTATGGGACCCAATACATGGATTGCTCCACTGCTGGGGTCTAGGCCAAAGAGATTTCGCACTGCCTCCGATGTGTGATCCCCAAAAGAATAGTCTAGTTGGCCATTGGTGCCCTCATCTGGATCGGTGGCATTGAGGCTAAGCAGCAGTGTACCTATGGGTGCATTCTCTGGGAGTCCAACACGCAGGACTGAGGACTGGAAGGTTGGAGCATTGTCATTGACATCCAGCACGATGACAGAAATACGGGTGGTTCCTGAGCGGGCTGGGGTGCCCCCATCCATAGCAGTGAGCACCAGCTGATGTCTTGCCTGGGTTTCACGGTCCAGCTGCTGCTCTAGCACCAGTTCTGGGAACAGCTTCCCATCTTTTAGGTTCTTCACATTCAAAGAGAAGTGGCCATTGGGGCTTAGAGTGTAGAAGCTTACAGTATTGGTGCCCACATCTGGATCCTGGGCGCTATCCAGTGGGAATCGAGCCCCAGGTGCAGCTGATTCAGAGATGCGCATCTCTCGTTTTGGGGTGGCAAAGCTAGGAGAGTTGTCATTGAGATCCAGGATCTGTACCTCTACACGGATTAGTTCCAGGGGGTGTTCAGTCACCACCTGTACTGGCAGCAGGCAGCTAGTACTAGCTCCACACAGGCTCTCACGATCAATCTTCTGATTCACTGCCAGAGCACCACTCACCAAGCTCAGGGAAAAATAGCGCCCGTTCTCCTCAGAGCCCAACCGCAGTCGGCGGCTCGACAGATCTGTCACCTTTAAGCCTAGATCCTGAGCAACATTCCCAACCAGCGTCCCCGGCTCAGACTCCTCCACCACTGAATAACGAAGCTGCCCAGACACCCAGCCCCAGCAGCACAAGGATAACATGCACAGCACTTGCCATTTCCCAGGGAGCTGTGGGGGTGTCTTGGGCCCCATGACCCAGAAGTCCCTTCCTGGACAGTGACTCTGGGCTGTCCTGTCTCCAAGGTAGACCCAGGGCTTGTAATGCAGCAGCTGAAATCTCTTATGTCTCCTTCCAGCCTCTTAAAAACTGCTCCGAGGTTTCCTGCCTGTAGCAGTTCTTCTTAGTCACCAAATGGCGGGGGTGGGTGGTTAGGGAGGGGAATTGAATTTGAGCTGGGGAGCTGGGGGAGGAGAGGCGGGCAGGAAGAGCAGATCCCCCACCTCGGCTCAGAGTCTGATTGGCCAAAAAGTCTGTCTGCTCTCCACCAATTATGAAGTCTCAGTCCTGGAAAGCTTAGGAACAGGCATTGCAAGTCTGTGTCACAGAAGCCTCCTACCTCCCCACTCATTTCGTGCTGCAGGTTGATTCAGCCCCCTTGGCAGCCAAGTATGACAGCTCAGATGGTGCTCAACAGGGAAGACAAAGTGGTACAAAACTCCTCAGTGTTCTGCCCCAGCAACTTCCTGGACGACTTCAGAAACTTCCACTACTTTGCTTGAACCAACAACAAAATGTGTCCTTCTGGGAGAGGCAAAACTAGTGTGTTCTCCCTCCCTCCCCCATCCTACCCAACACTGCTAGGGTGAGAGAAAAGATTTGTTAGGACCCTGAAAAGTCTTGCTCTGACTCCAGCAATACCTTGAAGAAAATCTCAATGTTAGCTGATAGCTATAGGACTCAGTTTTTCTGAGATCCTTGGACATGTGCTGTGGAATGAGCATCACAACTTGCATGTACGGGGAACATTTCTGGGGCTGATCCAGGTGACCCAAGAGGGTGGCCAGAGGTTTTATGGTTTCACCAATTCAGGATAATTCTACTTAAAAACCCCTACAGTGGCTGTCTCTATGAATTTCTCAGCCTTAATAAGTTTTCTAACATTAAGTGATTTCACTTACTGTTTTGTTTCCAAAGAGGCAATTCCCACCCATCCCAAATCTACTGAGTCTAATTCAAATTGCAGGAGGGACTTGATTGGGAGTCATAAAGACCTAGCCCAAAAGATCTCTGCTACTACCTTGATCAATGCCTCTCTACTCTTTTTTTTTTTTTTGGTGCTCTCTGTTGTGTTTCAGACAAAGAGTTCCCTTCACAGTGGGTCAGGGAGCACTAGATATTATAGGGGTGAAAAATCTTAGTTCTCCTCAATCCACTGGAAAATGGCAACCTGAAGTCAAGGTGCTCCAGAACCTGCCCCCCTAATTCATATGAAAAGCAAAGAAAGCAGCCATCTTGGTTTAGGTGTTTGCTTGGTGCAGCATAGCCTTATGCATGATAGCGTTCTATATGCCCATGTGCCAGCAGCATGCTTCCACAATAGCCAGACTCTTAGTCACCAATTACTTTCACTTCCTACTCTTAGATATGGCCATAACCCACCCCGAGTGCTAATCTGTGCCAACTCCCTGGTTAATTCATGAAACACTTCTAAAGCACAGCATCCACCACATAGTTACCACTCACAAAAATAGTCACATCACTATGGGCTCTTACAGAGAGGCCAATACTCTCTGGGACATGGCCCAGCCATGCATCTGCATCAGAACAACCCTCAGGCACTGGCCGAGCCTGCAAAGGTCTCACCTCTAGCCCATAGAGAAGATCAGAGGGCGGGCAGCTTGGGCGAACAGGCTCCCCTGCCATAGGTGCACTGGGCGACTTCACCATCATGAAGCTATCGCTCCGAGTGGGTGCAGAAGCCAAGGGTGTACAGCCATGAGAGTGGCCGCCCACATCAACAAACTTGATAGGATCATCTGACCCTAGCTGGATTCGGAGGATCCCATTGGAAGGAGGAAGCCCCTCCCTCCTTCGAGATCGGGTGAGACAGGCACAGGTGCCAGCAGGAAAGCAGGTCACTCCGCATGCAGCCCCACGAAGACACTTAGAGAGTAGTGCCACAAAGGAGCCAAAGGAGACAAAGCAAATTGCCACAAGGGACACAGCCAAGTAGAGGGTCAGACGGGATTCTCCTTCCCTTGGAGCTGAAGACTCTCGAAGATCAGGGACAACCGGATGAGTGTCTTCCTCCAAGGACACTAAGAGAGTAACAGAGGTAGAGAGTGGTGGGTTACCACTATCCTTCACCACAATGACCAGCTTCTGTGGTGGGAGATCAGCTGGGATGGGAACAGCTGTCCGCACCTCCCCAGCATAGCGAGAGACTGCAAACAGGCTGGGATCTGGGGCTTCCAGGAGCTGATAGGAAACCCAAGCATTGTAACCTGAATCCAAGTCCACAGCAGTCACCTTTGTGACTAGGTGGCCAGCACCAACTGATGGAGGCAGTGCTTGGGGACATAAGGAACCAGGCCGGGCCCGAGGGCGGAGTACGGCTGGAGCGTTGTCATTGAGGTCCAGCACAAATAGGCGAACTGTCACAGTGCTGCTAAGGGGTGGGTTGCCCCGGTCCCGGGCCTGTACCTCAAACTGCAGTGTCTGTGTTTGCTCATAGTCAAAGGATCGAGTAGCATGAACGGCTCCTGTCTGGGGGTTCAGAGAGATGAAGGAAGAAGCTGACACATCTCGGTTTCTGGGCTCTAGGAGAGAGTAGGAGATAAGTGCGTTCAAGCCAGAGTCTGGGTCAGAAGCTGCAAGGGAGCAAAGCAAGTCCCCTGGGCGATTGTTCTCAGGAACAAACACCTCATGTGACCTCTGGAAGAAAGAGGGTGGGTTATCATTCACATCTGAAATATTGAGGAAAATTGTCCTGTGGGTACTCAGAGGAGGGTTCCCAGCATCAGAAGCAGTGACCAGGATGTCATAGCTGGCTTTGGCCTCGCGGTCTAAGGTTCCAGCAGTCACGAGAGAGAACTGGTTTCTGAAGGCGGACTTGAGGGCAAATGGCAAGTGGTCAGGAATACGGAGGCTCACATCTCCATTTGACCCTGAGTCAGGGTCTTGCACACTGATGAGTGCCACCACAGTGCCAGGTTCTGCGTTCTCTGGGAGAGTACCAAGCTCTGAGGTCACTGTGATGTGGGGGGCGTTGTCATTTACATCCAAGAGATCCACCCGAAGGCTACAATGTTGCTCCATCGCTGGAGAACCCCCATCACGAGCCCGCACATCAAATTCGTAGTAATTCTCACTCTCAAAATCTAGGGGCCCCTGAAGGGTAAGCTTTCCAGTAGTGGGGTGCAAGCTAAAGAGGTTTCTCACACGATCAGGGGTGTGACCACTGAAAGAAAAGGTGACGTTACCACTGGGACCCAAGTCTGGGTCAGAGGCGTTGAGCTGGATGAGCACCATGCCGGCAGGAGCGCTCTCCAACACGCTAATCCTGTAGCTAGATTGCTGGAAGGCCGGGGCGTTGTCGTTCACGTCCAGCACCGACACCCGGAGCTCTGCTGTGCCCGACCTCGGGGGGTTCCCTCCATCCACAGCAGTCAGCACCAGGCGGTAGTCCGACTGTTTCTCCCGATCCAAAGGCTTCTCCAGGAGCAGCTCTGGGACCAGGCTGCCGTCGCTGCGCTTCTTGACATCCAATGCGAAGTGTTCATTGGAGCTCAGTCTATAGCTGCTGATGGAGTTGCTCCCCACATCTGCATCCTGAGCCTTTTCCAAGGGGAAACGCTGTCCTGGAGGAGCTGCTTCCCCAATTTCCAAGTCCAGCTGCTGCCGAGGAAATCGGGGGGCGTGATCATTCACATCTACGATTTCTACCTCCGCTCGGTACATCTCCAAAGGCCCTTCGGTTACAAACTCCAGAGGCACGATGCAGCTGGCACTAAGCCCACACAGTGCCTCTCGATCGATTGGATTCTTGATGAGCAGAGCTCCGCTGTCCAAATCCACACGGAAGTGTCTTTGGTTCACCTCTCCAGCGACTTGCAGCCTACGAGCTGACAGACTCTCTGTATCCAGCAGGAAATCTTGGGCGACATTCCCTACAAAAGTCCCTTCCTGTGACTCCTCTGGGACTGGGTAGCGGATCTGTCCACAAACATAACCCAGGTGGCAAAAGAGGAACAAAAGGGCAGCTCCCCGCCAGATTTCAACCCAGTTTCTCACCTTGCGGAGCATTGCTGCCTCCCGCCAGCTGTCTACCTAGTGCTGGCAAGCCGAAGAAGCCGACCCGCCCCAAATGGCCACAGCAGCTGGAGACACCGATCTCCCTTTTCCCCGCGCCAGCTCTGGCGCGGCTTGGCCGGCGCTGCAAGGGTTACGCGCCGTTTTTTGCTGGTGGCGGGGTAGATTTGTCTGCCTTTCACCATCCGATTGGCAGACAGCGGTTCCTAGGCTCAGCCAATAGGCTGAGCAGAAAACGTCCCAATAGCAGCAGGGTTAATGCGTCGCAGCATTGGAAGAAGAAAAAAAAAAAAAAAGAAAAGAAAAAAAAAAAAAAAAAAAGAAAAGAAAAGAAAAGAAAACCTTGTCTTTTCTCCTTCCCCAAGCTCAACAGCATTTCTTTCCACGGCTTATTACCTCTGTGGAGAAGCAGACAACATATATGTGGTTGGTTTTTTTTTTCCCCTAACAGACCAACTTGCCCGCCCCTTTTTGGTTGGGAAAACATGACAGCTGAGCCCTAGCAACCAGCAACCCAGAGAGCGAGTAGCCATTTAAGACTGGTCACTTTATTCAAGCCAGTGTTGTCATCAACCAATATTCTAAATGAGTAGCTTCTGTCTCAGTCTGACTGTATTAGAGCAACAGCTAATTAGAAGCACTGCCATATACTCAAAACTGCCTCTCTGCAGCATATTCAGAAGCGTATCCATCTCTTTGGAGAAAAGGTTTACACATTAATGTAGCCAATTCAATTTATGCAGTACACGTTTTGTTTTTAGTTTTTATTTTAACAGGAGGCGCAGCGGAAACAAAACCTCTCTTATTCGGAGACTTGGTAATGATGCATTAAAATGCCATTCATTGATTTCAACGACAGTATGGAAAGAGATGAAACAGGATAGAGGAAGCCAGGAGAGGGAGATGTTCCAAATCAGTAAAGAATCAGTGGGTCTGGAAGGCACTAAAGACGGTATCTCATTACCTGGCAGAATGCTAATGTTCACAGATTTAACAGCTTCCTTGACTGATTGGGATCAGCTACCAACAGCACTGTGCCTACAAATCCCCTTTATTTGACACCACTGCACGCTTGATATGTTGTTAATTACCACCAGAGACCTTTTTAAAAGAGTAAGCTTTTCACTTAGCCCCAGGGGGCCTCTAGGAACTGGCATCTAATCTCACCCCACCCCCACTCCCTATCAGACCCTCCCAGGAGTCTGGCCTTGCACAAGCCCAGAAACATAGTTCATTTCACACTGTAGGTACTTACAGCTGTAATCTAAGTGGCAAACACACCAGAGCACACATGCGTGTGTGCACGCACGTGCACACACACTACACAGAGATAAAAATCCAGCCTGAGCTAGATAGGAGATTTCTGAACTCATCCAAATCCTTACCTAGGTTACCACTGGCTGTCAAAACCAGCAGCAAAATCTGTTTTTTTCCAAAGCCTTGATCCTCAGGAATATCCTTTTGGCTACAGTGAGGCCACCAACAAACATGCTGGTCTCAAAGGGACGGATCTGGCTTTCTGTGTTCTTTTACAAAAAACCCCTAAACCTACATCTGTGGAAATGATGGAGGTATAAATCAGCCTGCCTGACTAGGTTTTTATGCCAGGATCTATTGTCTCAGTGTATGGCACCATCATCCATCTAGCTGCCTTAGTCAAAATCCTGGGGTCATCCTTGACTCATTTCTTTCCCTCACTCCCTGTATTATGTTAAACAACAAGTCCTGATGATTTTACTGTACTCATCTCCCTCCAACCACACCACCACTGTGCTGGCTCAAGTATTTATCAATCTTTTCCTCAAATACTGCAATAGCCTTCTAACTGCTCTCTTTGCCTCGAGTCCCAATATGCCCAATCTATTTCACTTATGGCTGAGAGAGTAATCTCTCTAACACACGCACACAACTGGTGACATCATATGTTCAAAATTCTGCAGTGACTATCATCTAACAGAATAAAATAAAAACTCTTTAGCATAGCCTAAAGATCATTCAGGATCTAACTCCTGCCTACTTGCTTCACCTCCTCTCCCACAAAGACACGCCCACTTTAAGGTTCAGCAACAATAAAATACCACACTTCTTCTGCATGGAATTTCTCGCAATGCCCTCTTTTCTGCTCTCTTTCCCTTTCCTCCTTTACCATTTGACAAACTGCTGCTCAGCCTTTAGTACAGAGCTCAAGCATCATCACCTCTGTGAAATCTTCCCTGATTCCTCAGTTTGACTCAGGTGTTTCTTCCTTTGTTTCCATTGCTTCTTGTATATGCAGACCTCTATTAGCATTTCTTTTTTGCATGTCTGTCTCCCATGGTATACTCTGTATCATGATGGCAGAGACTGTGCATCTAGCATCTAGCACCATGTCTGGTGCAGAAATGGTAAACTATTGATATTATCATTCATTAGTTCAACAAACATGTTGCATTGTGTTTCACGCTCCCCGAAACTTTATGAAGTAGGTATTACCTTTATCTTACAGATAAGGAACTGGAGTTTGGAGAGGTTAAATGACTTGTCTAAAACCACACAACTAGTATGTGCCTTATTGCTCCCTACTTCCAGCTTGGCTATAAGTAAAGCTGTTTTCTAGAACATCTTTAATTATGTTTCTACCAGTCTGTCATTCCCATAATCATAAACTGACCCTCTACTGATGCTTTTAATATCCAAAGACTAGCCCCTTATGGGCCTCAATCCCTTATATTTGCAAGTTCACACCAAAGCGAACAGGTATACCGGCTATTTTACTCAAATCAGAGTTAAATAAAGTCTTAATACCATAAGTCTTAATCCTATATATCTTCCAAAGCACCTACTGCTTTGGAAACCCAAGGAGGATTCACTATGAGTCAGATCCAACTCAATGGCAGTGTGTTGCATTGTTATTGAGATATAATTCACATACCATATTGTTGTTGTTATGTGCCGTCGAGTTGGACCTGACTCATAGCAACCCTTCCTTGGGTTTCTGAGGTGGTATCACTACGGAAGTAGATTGCCCAACCTTCTTTCTGAGGAGTGGCTGGTGGGTTTGAACCACCAGCTTTCTGGTTAGCAGACAAGTGCCTTAGGCACTATGCTACCAGAACTCCCACTACCATATAATCAATCCATTTAAAGTGTACAATTCAGTGGGTTTTTTTAGTATATTCACTAATATAGAATTAGAATTGTGCAACCATCACCAAAATCTAATTATGGAACATTTTTGTCATCCCCAAAAGTAACTACATTACCCAGTTGCCCAGGTGCTGTATATTTAGGAAGATTTTTTTCTTTGGGTGATTGAAATGCCATCTTATATATTCCCTACAATGCTCTTCTAGAGCTATTCTATGTAACACTTTATGGTTGGCAAATGACATTACAATACTCTGTAAGCTGAGTGTGGTTCAATAAAACTGGCTCTTCATTCTATGAATGCCAGAATAATACTTGCTCATAAATATGATAATCAATAGATTAGCAGTTTCTAGGGCAGTCATTTTCACACCTGTCTGCACATTGGAATCACCTGGGGATCTTCAAAAGTCACTGATGTCTATGTCCCACCTCTAGAGATTGTGCTTTTAATTGGTCTGGCATGGAGCCTCAAACTCCAAACCAAACTCACCGCCACTGAGTCTATTCCGACTCATAGCAATCCCGTTATGGAAGCAGACCACCTCATCAGACCACCTCATCATTCTTCCAAGGAGTTAAGGCCAAATGCCTTAACCACTACACCACCAGAGCTCCTGGGGTGTGGCCTACACACCAGAATTTTTTAAAGATCCTTAGGTGATCCTAACATGCAACCAAGTTTGAGAACATTATGGAAAATGACAGTTATTTTCCAGGCTGACCAGAAGAGCACCAACTTCTTTTCTCTGGCTTTTGTACTTGGTCATCTTCAGCTGTCCCCAGATTTGCTAATTTTCAAGGTGTGTTTAAGATTTTGGGAGGATGAAGAACTAATACAAATAATAATAGTAATAGCTAATATTTACTGAACACATATTCCCTTTTTGCTTATGAGAAACAGGCTTAGAAAGATTAAGTAACTTGGCCAACGACTTATAGTTGAGAAGTGGTAGAGCCTCATTTGCTTACCTACACAATCCCAGAGTTGATAGAAACAGCGTTTCCCATCAGTAACAATGTAACAGTGGTTCTTTCACAATTAGAAGCGTGCTTAAGTTTATCTGCTGGGCAGAGGACTTGCAATAACCTGCACAACATCCTGAATAAATGAAAGCTTTACTTTTCTAAGGATATGAATTTACCTGCTGCTCACATTATATATATACCTAGAGAAATAATGCTGGGAGGATAGAGAATGACACTGGGGTACAAAAGGACTTTAACTGTATACTTTGTTCTTTTCGACTGTCTGGGTTTATTTTCAAAATAAATTATTTTGTAATTAACAGTGGCTATCTTTGGGTTTAGAGATTACAAGTAATTTTAATTTTTTCTTTATACTTTTCTGTATTTTCTAAATTTTTCTACAATGCATAAACATTACTGTTACCATATAAAAATATTTTGTAAGTAAAGTACACATCATTTCTAGTATTGTTCTTGAAATAAAATGTAAAAGATGCCTAGAATTTTATTTCTTTCATAGAAAATTATCTGAAAATGAAGTACAGGATCTGTGTAGGCAAAGGAAAAATTATAAGCAAACTATTATTCTTTAATGCAGATGTACAGGCATTTGAAAGATGGATGAATGAGGTAGTTTGCATATTCCTAGCAGGTGCCATTGGCTAGAGACATCCAGTAGTTTATTCCTAATGCAAATGACATCTGGTTAATCTCTGAGCACTGAGATCTTGGGTTTTATCATCACAGTCCCTTAGCAACATTGGTTAGGTTTGATGGTGAGTGCTGAGGGTGGGAATTGGATCCACAGAGAAGCCAATTAACTCCACGCTGAAATGAGACCAAACCCCACACTCTAGCAGGGCTATCCTCCTCACAAAGGAGAAATTTGATCTAGGGAGGATCAGGTGAAAATGTGGCTACATCATCAGGAAAACATCATCATTTATAAAGGGGTCCTAAACTTTCCTGAACATGGTGCAAGCATCAATGAGAATTAATGTCCTTAAGGGCTGATTTGCTAACCCTTACCTGTCCGGGAGGGGCGCTCTCTGCTCCCAAAACCTGCCTATAGAACACAGGATCGCAGCTCCGCAGCGTGTTCTGGTGACTGGCCACAGGGCTGGAGGCACTGGGTTTCTTCAGCAGGGGGTCACTACGGCGTGAGTCCGTGGTGAGGTACACCTGATGGTAGAGGTGTGGCGGCATCAGGCCTCCCCGCACAGCATCTGCATGCAAGGAGGGCCCTGGTGTTCGGTACAGGGAGCTCACAGGGCCTCGGTATAGGTCCCTGGACTGCTTCCACTTGTAAACTTTGAATATGATCACTCCTATGACTGTGACTGCAAACCCCACGGAGACCAAGATTAGAGAGAGAAGTAGATAAAAGGTGAGATTTTTATTCTGCTCCCGGGAGTCAGAGCCAGAGGGGAATTCAGCCCGAGCCTCTGGAGATTCCTCAGTTATTGACACAGTTAGGGTTGCAGTGGTGGACAGGGAGGGTTCCCCATTGTCTGTGATCAAGACAGTGAGAGTTTGCCTGGGCGAATCTGTGTCCTGGACTGGGCGGGCAGTGGTTACTTGACCTGTGTGAAGCCCCACAGCAAAAAGACTCTTGTTGGAGGCTCCCAGGAGGCTGTAGGAAAGCCAGGCATTGTGCCCTGCGTCTGCATCCCAGCCTACCACCCGTGTGACCACGTGGCCCGCAGAGGTACCTCGAGGCAGTATCTCCATTGAACTCCTGCCTGGCCGGGGGTAGAGAACTTGAGGGGCATTGTCATTGCAATCAGTGACAAATATGTTCACGCTGATGTTGGTGGTCAGGATTGGGGCGCCGCCATCACTGATATGAGCTATTAATTCGAACTCCCGTCGATCCTCATAGTCCAGGGGCACCAAGGATGACACGACGCCACTGTCACGATTTATCGTGAAATAGCGGCCCACTAGTCCGGTTTCAGCTCCTTGCTCCAGGAGAAAGAAGGAAAGGCGAGCATTCTGTGGGGCGTCGGGGTCCCAGACACTTAGGTTTAGTATGGGAACTCCGGGGAGGTTATTTTCCTCAACGTAAACGTCGTAGGAAGATTGGGAAGATTGTGGAGGGTTGTCGTTGATGTCTGACACTTGGACCCGCACTGTCGTAAGGGCTGAGAGGGAAGGGGCTCCCGCATCTCGAGCAATGATACTAAGGTTGTATTCTGGCATGGTCTCCCGATCCATGGCTGCGCTGGTTTTCAAAGTGAAGTAATTCTGAAGTGAAGAAGTAAGGCTAAAGGGGAGACCTGGTGGAACCTCGCAAGTCACCAGCCCGTTCTCCCCAGCATCCAGATCGGTAACACTGAGCAAAGCGATAACAGTCCCTAGAGGGGCATCCTCGGGGACTGGACTGTACACAGAGGTGACTGTGATCTCTGGGGCATTGTCATTCACGTCCACAACCTCTACCAACACTTTGCAATGTGCTCCTTCGGGATTGGGGCCTTTGTCTTTGGCCTGGATGTAAATCTCGTGGAGTTTCGTGTCTTCAAAGTCCAGTTGGCCCTTGACTGTCAGCATGCCGGTTACAACGTCTAAGGCGAATAGTTGCTGCACGCCGGCACGGTTGTGGCTGCCGAAAGAGTAAATAACCTCACCATTGGGGCCTTCATCCAGATCCGTTGCACGGACCTGCACCACGCGAGTGCCAGGGGGTGCATCCTCCGGAACTCGCGCCCGGTACAAGGACTGGTTGAAGGCGGGAGCATTGTCATTTGCGTCCAGCACAGTGATGCGAATGGGAAGGCTGGAGGAGCGAGGCGGGGTCCCTCCGTCCAAAGCCGTCAGCAACAACTGAATACTTGGTTCTCGCTCCCAGTCCAGGGCTCGCTCCAGCACCAGCTCTGCGTATTTTGTGTTGTCCTCGCGTGTCTCCACACGCAGCGCAAAGTACTCGTTTCGGCTCAGCTCGTAGGTTTGTAAAGAGTTGCTTCCCACGTCGGGATCGTGCGCGCTCTCGAGTGGAAAGCGCGTCCCCGGCGCCACGGCCTCGCTAATCTCCAATTTCATTTCCCGGGTAGGGAAAGAGGGATTGTTGTCGTTGATGTCCTGGATCACCACTTCCGCTCTGAACAACTCCAGTGGTCTCTCCACTATCAACTCCAGAGTTACAGTGCAGGAGGGCAGTGTCCCACACAGCTCCTCTCGATCCAGGCGGTCATTCACAAACATCTCTCCGGTCTCCCAGTTCACCTCAAAGAATTTTCTGCTAGCTCGGGACACCACTCGGAGCCTGCGGGCTGACAAGCTGCCGAGATCCAAGCCCAGGTCCGCGACCACGTTGCCCACTGTGAAACCCTTCTCTCTCTCCTCCAAGATTTCATAGCGAATGACCGCAGACGCCTTGTGCAAGACACCAAGCAGAAGTAAAACTCCCACCACTCTCCCGGTGCTTACCAGTCCGTTCCTCCAGGCCTCTGGGACCATCTCACTCAAAAGTAGTTCCTCTCAGCTGGGTACAGATTGTCCCCGGCTATTTTGCGGAGAAACTTTCAGCGGGTTAGCGCTTGGGCGCGGGGCGCCGAGTCGGACATGGCTTTCTGGATGCCCTTGATTTGCTCGCCGGCTGTTCAGTCTCTGCCTCATCCCGGGGCTCCGAAAGGGGACGGGCCGGGGCCAGATCTCCAACCTCTTCATTGGACGACAGCGGCACACACAGTCCCAGCCAATAATTGCACGAAGAATGCGTTAGCGCCGGCTCTGTGAGCGGGACTCGCGCTAGTGCCAGGAACTTCACTTTCCTTTGGCTCCCTTCCAGAGTTTTCGGCCACAGCTCCTTGGAAGTATTAGTACATCGGAGTTTTACCTTAACCTAGAAAGCCAACTGCAGGGCGATGAAGCTGGCCGCTCTGCAAGGCTCCAAATCAAGTCAAGGCTTATTACACACTTTAATCTCAAGAAGGGGGATCAAACCAAACCGAAACGACACAACGTTGTTTGGAAAAACGCCAACAAATTTGAGTTGTTGGCGGACTGGGTAAAATCTATCCAGTCAGATCCTACGTGTAAGGAGGCAGTCAGCATTTCTGTGGAGATGTTTTGTAATTTCAGTTTTGTCTTTTACAAAATGAGGTGGTAGAATTTCCTGTCAGTTCCTCAGTGAGAATATCAACAAGAGCTACTATTCACTTGGTTTCACTCCTTACGGAATTTAAAATTTTAATTCAGATTTAAATTTTCTCTTAAAATTGGATATTGCTGTTTAGTTCTCATTTCTTAAGAACCAGAAAGTAAGGTGAAATTTTCCTACTTTGTGTTTCCCTAAGAGCATCATTTCAATCTAAGAGCATTTCAAATGCTTTCCTTTCTTGATCAATACTTTCTCCAAGATCCTGGATTGATATGCCATAAGAAGTTGCATTGCTAACAAAGGTTGACCAAAATATTAAAAAGCCACTCTATTACCACCTAGGACCTTAGAGATAATGGTAGCAAAACTCTATGAAGTCTTTAGAGGAAAACAAAGCCTTTAGCCACTGAATAAAAGTCTCAATCTTTCTGCATCTAGGACTGTAGTTACCATAAATAAATAAATAACAATGATTAGCATAATGAATAGGAGAATCAGCTATGAAAGAAACCAGATCTGAGTGGTATGTCCTTGGATAAGAAACTAACTTCTTGGGTTCCTGAGGCTTCTATCCTGTGAACAGAATGAGGCAGGCAAAGTGCATAGCAGAGATTAAGCCTCAATGATGCAAATCATCCTGTTAAGCACTACATGAAAAGTTTCAGAGCCTCACACTATTTCTGTAAACTTGTCTTGGACATTCTTTTAATTGTATATAGTCCTTTCTGAAGCATAAGTGTACCTTGAACACAGGCAGGTTGGTAGGCAGACAGACTAGATACAAAGTAGAAAATAAGTGTTTTTGGGATATTTACTGAAGACAGGAAAAGCCTCCTATGTCGCTGTTGTTATGTGCCGTGGAGTCGGCCCTGACTCATATAACCTTCCTCCATATGCCCTCACTAATGTAATCTCTTAAAATCTCCAGTTTTAAATTCAAGTTTGACAACTGGACACACCACCAAGAAAGCGGATATAAAGAACATATTTTATATATTTTAGAATGTGTGTGTATTGTTGTTAGATGCCATTGAGTTGGCTGTGAGTCATAGCAGCCCCATGTACAACAGAACGAAGCACTGCCCAGTCCTTTACCACCCTCACTTGCTATGCTTGAGTCCATTGTTGCAGCCACTATGTCAGTCCAGTTTATTGAGGGTCTTTTAACCTTTTCCCCTGGCCCTCCACTTTACCAAGCATGACGTCCTTCTCCAGGGAATGGTTATTTCTGACAAAATGACCAAAGGAGGTGTGACGAAGTCTGGCCATTCTTGCTTCTATGGAGCATTCTGGCTGCACTTTGTCCAAGATGGATCTGTTTGCTCTTCTGGTAATCCACGATATTTTCAGTATTCTTCACCAACACCACACTTCAAAGGCATCAACTCTTCTTTGGTTTTCCTTATTCATTGTCCAGCTTTCACATGCATATGAGGCAATTAAAGATACCATGGCTTGGGTTATTTCACCTTAGACTTTGAACTGACATCTTGGCTTCTTAACACTTTTTAAAAAGAAGTCTTTTGCAGTGGACGACATCTGATTTGTTGATTATTGCTTGTGTGGGTGTTGATCATGGATCCAAGTAAAATGAAATTCCTGACAACTGGAATCTCTTCTCTGTTTATCATGATGCTGCTTATTAGTCCAGTTGTGAGGATTTTCATATTCTTTATGTTGAGGTATAATCTATATAGAAGACTTTACATACACACACACACACACACAAATACACATGTGAACCCCCAACCTTCTGATTAGCAGTCAAAATGCCTTAGGCACTATGCCACCAGAGCTCCTTATAGATACACATACATATTTCTATACATAGAATATAACCCAGTTACTTGCTTCTTAAAGGGTGAGGGAAAGACCAGGGGCATAGGCATGACCTGGGAGCTTGTTAAAAATGCAGAAATTCCCTACTCCACAGCTGCTGAATGAGAATCTGCATTTTAGCAAAACACCTAATGATTTTAATTCATATTAAAGTTTGAGAAGCACTTGTCTAGTGAGTTATACAGAAACATACTAACTTACCAATCATTTTTTTCCATTCAAAATCCCTTAGTTTACAATCTTGTTTTTGCAAGCTATCTTTTATAAATTTAAGTAATTTTTCCATTAATAATAGGGGCCATAGTTTTGTTTTTTGTTTTTTTAAATCTTATTGTGGTTTGGGTGAAAGTTTACAGAGAAAATTAGTTTCTCAGTCAAAAATTTATACACATTTTGTTTTGTGACATTAATTGCAATCCCCTCAATGGAACAGCACTCTTCCCACTCCACCCTGGGTTCCCCATTTCCATTGACCCATCTTTCCTGCCCCCTTTCTGCTTTCTGAACGTTATTTTTGGGTAGATTTGCTGCACTTTTGGTTTTATAAGTATATTTATTGTGCTGAAAGGTGATCTCTGGGAGTGGGTTCAGTTCCAGGTTTGAAGGGTGTTGAAGGGTCTTGTGGGTCCCACCAGTCTCTTATCAGACCAGTAAGTCTGGTCTTTTTTTATGATTCTGAATTTTGTTCTACATTTTTCTCCTACTCTGTCAGAACTTTCTAGTGGATCTTGATAAGAGCAATCAGTAGTGTAGTCTGTCACCACCTAGATCTTCTGGTTTCAGGCTACTGGAGGCTGTGCTTCATGTGATCCATTAGTCCTTTGCACTGATTGTTTCCTTGAGTCTTTATTTTATTCAATCTTCTTTGCTCCATATGGGAAAAGAACAATAGTAGTATCTTAGAAGGCCACTTGCAAGTTTTTCAAAGCCCAGTCACTACTCACCAAAGTAGGATGTAGGACACCGTCTTTATGGACTTTGTTATGCCAGTTGACCTAGAGGTCCCCCAAGACTATGATCCTTATCCCTCAAGCCCAGTGACGCAGTCCCTCAAGGTGTTTGGTTATGGCTAAGAAGTTTGCATAATTTTGCCCCTTGTATGCCCTAGTATATATATACTACACTGGATACATTTGCAGCACATACAAATATCTATGTAGAAATATCCTCTGCCAAACCTGAATATACTTATTATTATACTCCCAAATGCTATCCCACACTTCCTCAGCTTACATATTAACCTATGTATCCACTCATTAAATTACTGTTTCTCATTACTGTTACTGCAGGATTGAGTATGTAATAGAATTTACCATTGTTGCCTTTTACTCTTTCACACTTCCTAGTGTTTTCCTTTGGTTTTGTCATGTTGTGCTGACATGCCATTATTGTATATTGCCTTTCCCTTCACTTATGTTAATACATGTCTACCATCTATATAGTTAGTGATTTTCCCTCCCACTCTCTCCCAACCCTGGTAATCATCAAAGAAGTTTCTTGTTGTGCATATGTATAAGTAGACTCAAACAATATTTGTCCTTTTGTGATTGACATATTGAACTTAGCATAATATCCTCCAGGTTCATCCATATTATGGATGTTTTCTGGATTCATTGTTTTTCTTTATTATTGTGTAGTATTCCATTGTGTGTATGTATTCAATCATCCATTGATGGGCACTTAGGTTGTTTCCATCCTTTTGCTATTGTGAACAATGCTCTGAAGATAAGTGTGTATATATCTATTTGTGTTACAGCTCTCATTTCTCTAGGACATATACTTAGTAGTGGGAATGCTTGATCATATGCTCACTACCATCAAGTCAGATTCGACTCATAATGACCCCTCTTTGAGTTTCCAAGGCAGTGTCACTACAGAAATAGATTGCCCAACCTTTCTTCTAAGGAGTGGCTGGTGGGTTTGAACCACAGGCCTTCTGGTTAGCAGTCAAATGCTTTAGGCATTATGCTACCAGAGCTCCTGCTTGATCATACAGTATCTCTTAACTTTTTAAGGAAGTGCCACACTATTTTCCACAGTGATTGTACCATTTTACGGTCCCAGTTTATGAGCATTCCAATTTCCCCACACACTCAACAAAATTTGTTGTTTTCTGCTTTTTCGATCATTGCTATTATGGCCAGCACCACTTGTCTGTCAGCTGGTTGTACTGTGTTGGCTTGTATGTTGCTGTGATGCTGGAAGCTATGCCATTGGTATTTTAAATACCAGCAGAGTAACCCATGTTGGATGGGTGTCAGCAGAGCTTACAGACTAAGACAAACTAGGAAGAAGGGCATGGTGGAACACTTCTGAAAAAAAAACTGGCCACTGAAAACCATATGATTAGTAATGAAACACTGTCTGATATAGTGCCAGAAGATGAGCCCCTGGAGTTGGAAGACACTGAAAATACACCTGGGGAAGAATTGCCTCCTCAAAGTACCTTTATGATGTGGATGGCACAAACCTTTTGGGACCTTCATTTGCCGATGTGGCATGACTCAAAATGAGAAGAAGCAACTAAAACATCCATTAATAATCAAAACATGAAGTGTGCAAAGTATGAATCTAGGAAAATTGGGAGTTGTCAAAAATGAAATGGAATGCATAAAGATCTATTGATATCCTAGGCATTGGTGAGCTGAAATAGACTTGAATTGGCCATTTTGAATCAGACAATCATATGGTCTACTCTGCTGAGAATGACAAATTGAAAAGGAATGGCATTGCATTCATTGTCAAAAAGAACATTTCAAGATCTAATCTGAAATACAATGCTGTCAGTGATAGGATAATACCCATATGCCTACAAGGAAAACTGTTAATACTACTGTTAATATTATTGTTATTCAAATTTATGATAGGATAATATCTATATGCCTATAAGGAAAACTGTTAATACTACTGTTATTCAAATTTATACACCAACCACTAAAGCCAAAGATGAAGAAACTGAAGATTTTTACCAACTTCTGCAGTCTGAAAATGACCAAACATGCAATCAAGATGTACTGATAATTACTAATAATTGGAATGCAAAATTTGGAAACAAAGAAGCATCAATAGTTGGAAAATATGGCTTTGGTGATGCAAATGACACCAGAGACCACATGATAGAATTTTGCAAGACCAATGACTTATTCATTTCAAATACCCTTTTTCAACAACATAAATGGTGACTATACACATGGATATCACCAAATGGAATATGCAAGAATCAAACTGACTACATTGGTGGAAAGAGACGATAGAGAAGCTCAACATCATTAGTCAGAACAAGGCCAGGGGACAACTGTGGAACAGACCATCAATTGCTCTTGTGCAAGTTTAAGTTGAACCTGAAGAAAATTTAAACAAGTCCAAAATACATCTGAGTATATTCCATTTGGGAGCTCTGGTAGCGTAGTGCCTAAGGCACTTGACTGCTAACCAGAAGGCTGGCAGTTCATACCCACGAGCCACTCCTCAGAAGGAAGATGGGGCAATCTACTTCCATAGTGATACTGCCTTGGAAACACAAGGAGGGGTCACTATAAGTCGGGTCTGACTTGACGGCACATAACAACAACAGCAACATATTCCATTAAAATTTAGAGACTATCTAAGGAATGGATTTGATGTACTGAACAGTAGTGACTGAAGACCAGACAAGTTGTGGGATGACATTAAGGACATCATGCATGAAGAAAGCAAAAGGCCATTGAGAGGACAGAAAAGAAAGAAAAGACCAAAATGGATGTTAGAAGAGACTATGAAACTTGCTCTTGAATGGAGAGTAGCTAAAGTGAATGGAAGAAATGATGAAGTAAAAGATCTGAATGGAAGATTTCAAAGGGCTGCTCAAGAAGGCAAAGTATTATAATGAAATGTATAAAAACCCAGAGATAGAAAAACAAAAGGGAAGAACATACTCAGCATTTCTCAAGCTGAAAGATCTGAAGAAAATATTCAAACCTCAAGTTGGAATAGTGAAGGATTATATAGCAAAATATTGAACAATGAAGGAAACATCAAAAGAAGATGGAAGGAATACATAAAGTCACTGTACTAAAAATAATTGGTCAACGTTCAGCCATTTCAGGAAGTAGCATATGATCAAGAATCTATGGTATTGAAGGAAGAAGTCCAAGCTGCACTGAAAGAATTGGCAAAAAACAAGGCTACAAGAATTGATGGAATACCATCAAGATATTTCAACAAACTGATGCAATGCTGGAAGCATTCCTATGGCAAGAACTTTGGAAGACAGCTACTTGGCCAACAAACAGGAAGAGATCTATATCTGTGCTCATTCCAAAGAAAGGTGATCCAACTGAATGCAGAAATTATCAAACAATATCATTAATGTCACATACAAGTAAAGTTTTGCTGAAAATAATTTGAAAACCATTGCAGCAGTACATGGACAGGACACTGCCAGAAATTCAAACTGGATTAAAAAGAGGATGTGAGATTAGGGATATCATTGGTGATGTCAGATGGATCATGGCTGGAAGCAAAAAATATCAGAAAGATGTTTACCTGTGTCTTGTTGCCTATGCAAAAGCATTCAACTGTGTGGATCACATTGCAAAGAATGGCAATTCCAGAACACTTAATTGTCCTCATGAGGAACCTGCACATGGACCAGACAGTCATTCAAACAGAACAAGGTGATATTGCAGGGCTTAAAATCAGGAAAGATGTGTTAGGGTTATATCCATACTTATTCAATTTTTATGCTGAGCAAATAATCCAAGAAGCTGGACTATATGAAGAAGAACCTGGTTTCAGGTTTGGAGGAAGACTCATTAACAACCTGCAATATGCAGATGACACAACCTCACTTGCTGAAAGTGAAGAAGACTTGAAGCACTTACTTATGAAGATCAAAGACTACAGCCTTCAGCATGCATTGCACCTCAACATAAAGAAAACAAAAATCCTCACAATTGGACCAATAAGCTACATCATGATAAATGGAGAAAAGATTGAAGTTGTCAAGGATTTCATTTTCCTTGGATCCACAATCAATGCCCATGGAAGCAGCAGTCAAGAAATCAAATGACGTACTGTGTTGGGCAAATCTGCTGCAAAAGACCTATTTAAAGTGTTAAACAGCATAGATGTCACTTTGAAGACTAAGGCATGCCTGACCCAAACCATGGCATTTTCAATAGCCTCATAGGCATGTGAGAGCTCGACAATGAATAAAGAAGATTGGAAAAGAATTGATGCATTTGAATTGTGGTGTTGGTGAAGAATATTGAATGGATCATGGACTTCTAGAAGAATGACCAAATCTGTCCTGGAAGAAGTACAGTTGGAATGCTCCTTAAAAGCAAGAATGGCCAGACTTAGTCTCTCATACTTTGGTCATGTTATCAGGAGGGACCAGTCCCTGGAGAAGGATAACATGCTTAGTAAAGTAGAGGATCAGCAAAAAAGGGAAAGACTCAACAAGATGGACTGACACAGTGCCTGCGAATATGGGCTCACGCATGGCAATGATTCTAAGGATGGTATAGGACCAGACAGTGTTTTGTTCTGTTGTGCAAAGTGTTGCTATGAGTTGAAACCAACTCCACAGAACCTAACAACAACAGATATTCCATATAAGTGGAATTATATAATATTTGTCCTTTTGTGTCTGATTTATTTCACTAAATATAATATTTTCAAGGTTCATCTCTCTCATAGCATCTATCAGAACTTCATTTTCTTTATGACTTAATAATATTCCATTGTATGTATTTTCTACATTTTGTTTATTCATTCATCTATTGATGGATACTTGAGTGCTTTCCACCTTTTGGCTATTGTGAAAAATGCTGCAGTAAACATTGGTGTACAAGTATCTGTTTGAGTCCCTGCTTTCAATTCTCTTGAGTATATACCTAGAAGTGAAATTGCTAGGTCATATGTTAATTCTATAACTTTTTGAGGAATTATCATACTGTTTTCCACAGTGGCTGCACTATTTTACATTCCTGTCAGTAGTGAATGAGTATTCCAGTTTCTCTACATCCTCACCAACACTTGTTATTTCTCCCTCCCTTTTTTCTTCTAATAGCCATCTTAGTAAAGGTGAATCATTGCGGTTTTGATTTGTACTTGAAAGAAGATGGGGCAATCTACTTCCATAGTGATACTGCCTCAGAAACCCAAGGAGGGGTCACTATGAGTTGGGTCTGACTTGACAGCACATAAGAACAACAACAACAACAGTATACAGGATCGGTACAATTTTCCAATCTCTATCTCCTTTCTGTTTTATAATTTTTTGTTTGTTTGTTTATTATTTCTCCCCAATTTTTTAAAAAAATTTCCAATCTCTATCTCCTTTCTGTTTTATAATTTTTTGTTTGTTTGTTTATTATTTCTCCCCAATTTTTTAAAAAAATTTATTGTGATTTGGGTGAAAGTTTATAGAGCAAATTCATCTTCCATCAGCAGTTCACATACACTTTGTCTCATGGCATTGACTGTAATCTCCCACAACGCTCTGTTTTATAATTTCAAGAGAACCTCTGACCTACGAGATACAACAAACAGAATTCTGAAAAAATGAGTATGTAATATAGTGATCAAGAGTGAGGCCTCTTTGTCAAAGTCTCGAGTTCTAATACTGGTGTAACATTTAGTATCTATGTAACTGTGAAAGTTTTAACTTCCCTAAGTTTTATTTTCCTAATATGTAAAATGGGAATAATAATGGTACTCCTTGACATAACCACTGACATCTCAAGCCCAGATCTTAAAAAACAAACAAAAAAACCATCTTTAACAGCTTCATAATTTACATACTACACAATTCACCCATATATTTCAATAATTTTTAGAAAATTTATTCCTTTGTGTAACCAATACTACAATCCAATTTTAGAATACCTCTGTCACCTCAAAAAGTTCTCTCATGCCTGTCTGCAGTCAATCCTTGCTTCTATGCTAGCCTCAGAGAACCACTAATCTACTTTCTGTCTATATAGTTTTGCCTAGAAATTTCATAAAAATGGATCTAAAAATAGTGTCTTTTTTTTGTGGGGGGCAGGGAGTTCTGGCTTCTTTCACTTAGTATAAAGTCAAACCCAGCTTTTAACTATACTTTCAAATTTGTTCTTTCTCAAATAGTAAATGGCGCTTCCATCTAACTAGTTACTCAAGTCCACCATTTGTCTGTCAGTTGGTCATACTGTGGTAGCTTATGTGTTGCTGTGATACTGCGGCTTTGCCACCAGTATTTCAAATACCAGCAGTGTCACCCATGGTGGACAGGTTTCAGCAGAGCTTCCAGATTAAGACTGACTGGGAAGAAGGATGGGGCCATCCAATTCTAAAAAACTGGCCAGTGAAAACCTTATGACTAGCCCTGAAACAGTTTCTGATGTATTACTGGAAAACTTTATGAATAGCAGTAAAACATTATAAGATATAGTGCCAGAAGATGAGCCCCTCAGGTTGGAAGGCACTCAAAATATGACTGGGGAAGAGGTGCTTCCTCAAAGTAGAATCAATCTTAATGATGTGGATGGACTAAAGCTTTCTGGATCTTCACTTGCTGATACAGCATGACTCAAAATGAGAAGAAACAACTCTAAACACCCATTAACTACTGGAATGTGAAATTTACAAAGTATGAATCTGGGAAAATTAGAAATTGTCAAAAATGAATGAAAAAAAAAAAAGGAATGCATAAAGATTGATATCCTAGGCATCACAGAGCTGAAATGGACGGGTTTTGCAATTTTGAATCAGACAATCATATGGTCTACTCTGCTGGGAATGACAAATTGAAGAGGAATAGTGTTGCATTCATTGTCAAAAAGAACATTTCAATATCTGTCAGTGAAACAATAATATCCATCCACCTACAAGGAGGACTGGTTACTAATACTATTATTTAAATTAAATGCACCAAACACTAAAGCCAAACATAAAGAAATTTAAGATTTTTTTTTACCAACTTCTGCAGTCTAAAACTGACCAAACATGCAATTAAGATTTATTAATAATTATTGGTAATTTGAATCCAAAAGTTGGAAACAAAGAAGAATCAGTAGTTGGAAAATATGGCCTTTGTGATGTAAATGACACTGGAGACCGCATGATAGAATTTTCCAAGACCAATGACTTATTCATTCCAAATACCCTTTTTCAACAACATAAACGGCAACTATACATGTTAGATGGAATACACAGGAATCACATTGACTACATCTGTGGAAAGAGGTGACAGAGAAGCTCCATAGTTAAAACTGAAGCTGAAGAAAATTAAAGTAAGTCCATGAGAGCTAAATTATGACCTCGATTATATCCCACCTGAACTTAGAGATGATCTGAAGAGTAAATTTGGCGCATTGAACACCAGTGACCAAAGACCAGACAAGTTGTGGGATGGCATTAAGGACATCATACATGAAAAAGCAAAAGGTCATTGAGAAAGAAAGAAAAAGACCAAAGTAGATGTCAAAAGAGACTATACAATTTGCTTTTGAATGGAAAATAGCTAAAGCAAATGAAGAAATGATGAAGTAAAAGATCTGAATGTAAGGTTTCAAAGGTCTGCTCGAGAATACAAAGTAAAGAATTATAATAAAATGTGCAAAAACATGGAGATAGGAAACTAAAAGAGAAGAACACACTTGGCATTTCTCAAGCTGAAACACCTAAAAAATATATTCAAGCCATCAAGTTGCAATAATGAAGGATTGATTCTACAGGCAAAATACTGAACAATATAGAAAACATCAAAAGAAGATGGAAAGAATACACAGAGCCATTGTACCAAAAGAACTGGTCAATGTTCAACCATTTAATGAGGCAGCATATGTCAAGAACTGATTGTATTGAAGGAAGAAATCCAAGCTGCAGTGAAGGAATAGGCAAAAAACAAGGGTCAAGGAATTGATGGAGTAGCCACTGAGATAGATGTTTCTACAAACGGATGCAGTGCTAGAGGCACTCACTAGTTTATGCCCAGAAATTTAGACGACAGCTACATGGCCAACTGACTGAAAAAAAAAAAAACTCACTGCCCTCGAATGGATTCCAACTCATAGTGACCCCATTTGGTTTCCTAAGCAGTAAATCTTTATGAAAGTAGATTGCCCCATCTTTCTTCCACCCAGAAGCTGGTGGGTTTGAATTGCCAGCCTTCTGGTTAGCAGTCAAATGCCTTAGGCACTGCACCAACCAACTGGAAGAGATCCTTAATTGTGCTCATTCCAAAGAAAGGTGATCAAACAGAATGCAGAAATTATCAAATAATATAATTAATATCACATGCAAGTAAAATTTTGCTAAAGTTAATTTTAAAATAGTTGCAGCAGCATACTGACAAAGTACTGGCCAGAAATTCAAGCTGGATTTAGAAGAGGGCACGGAACAAGGAATATCATGGCTGATGTCAGATCCTTGGCTGAAAGTGAAGAATATCAGAAAGAGGTTTACCTGTGTTTTATTGACAGTGCAAAGGCATTCAACTGTATGGATCATAATAAATTATGGATAACGTTGCAAAGAATGGGAATTCCAGAGCACTTATAATTGTGCCCATGAGGAATGTGTAAATAGGCCAAGAGGCAGTTGTTTGAACAAAACAAAGGGATACTGAGTGGTTTAAAATCAGGGAAATGTTTTAGGGTTGTATCCTGTCACAATACTTATTCAATGTGTAGCAATAATCTAAGCAAATAATCCAAGGAGCTGGACTATATGAAGAAGAACATGGCATCAGGATTGGAGGAAGAATCATTAACAACTTGCAATATGCAAATGACACAACCTTGCTTGCTGAAAGTGAAGAAGACTTGAAGCACTTACTGATGAAGATCAAAGACTATAGTCTTCAGTATGGATTATCCCCCAACATAAAGAAAACGAAAGTCCTCACAACTCGACCAATAAGCAGCATCATGATAAATGGAGAAGAGATTGAAGTTGTCAGGGATTTTATTTTAGTTGGATCACAATCAATGCCCATGGAAGAATCAGTCAAGAAATCAGACGACATATTGCACTGGGCAGATCCACTGCAAAAGACCTTTTTAAAGTGTTAAAGAGCAAAGATGTCACTTTGAATACTAAGATACACCTGGCCCATGCCATGGTATTTTCAATCTCCTCAAATGCATGTGAAAGCTGAACAATGAATAAGGAAGACTGAAGAAAAACCAATGTATCTGAATTATGATGTTGATGAATTCAAAACTAAACCAAACTCACTGCCATTGAGTCGGTTCCTACTCATAGTGACCCCCTTTGGGTTTCCAAGGCAGTAAATGTTTACAGAAGTAGATGCCCAGTCTTCCTTCCATGGAGTATCTGGTGGGTTTGAACCACCAACCTTCTGTTTAACAGTCAAATGCCTTAGGCACTATGCCACCAGAGCTCAATATATATCTAAAAATTCCATGTAAATTTTTATTGTGATTTGGGTGAAAGTTTACAGAGTAAATTCATTTTCCATACAGCAGTTCATACACATTTTGTCTCATGACATTGACTGCAATTCCCCACAATGTAACAGCTCCCTTCCCACTTCCTCCCCATAGTTACCTCTTCCCTGTGTCCTTCCCTCCCATGCACTCCTGGCCATAGTCTCAGGGGTTTCACGAGGCTCTATCAGACTAGCAAACTGGGTCCTTTTTTTTTTTTTTTCTTATGACTTTTAGTTGTTTTTCCACATTGTTCTCCCACTCTATCCAGGATCTCCTACATAGATGCCCCTCCAAGTGGTTGACAGTGGTAGCCAGGCACCATCTAGTTCTTCTGGTCTCATAGTCATATAGGCTGAGGTGTTGGTGAAGAATACTGAAAATACCGTGGACTGCCAGAAGAACGAACACATCCATCTTGGACAAAGTGCAGCCAGAACGCTCCATAGAAGCGAGAATAGCCAAACTTTGTCTCACCTACTTTGCTCACTTGTTGTCAGAAAAGACAAGTCCCTAGAGAAGGATATCATGCTTGGTAAAGTAAAGGGTCAATGGAAAAGGGGAAAACCCTCAACAAGATGGACTGACAAAGTGGCTGTGACAATGGGCTCAAGCATAGCAAGGTTTATAAGGATGAAGCAGGACTGGGCAGTGTTTCACTCTTTTGTACATGGGTCACTATGAGTCAGAGCTGACTTGATGGCACCTAACAAGAACAACAATAGTTATTCAAGTCAGAAATCCAGAAGACATTCTTATCATCCTCTTGTAATGCTCACATCTGATTCATTACCAATTCAATGCTTACTGCCTCCAAAATACATCTTGAATCTATATAACTTCTTTCTATCTCTACTACTACCACCTGAGTCAAAGCTACCTTGAATATTGTCATAACTTCCTTCCTGGTCTTCTTACTTCCTCTCTTGCTTTCCCTAAAATCCATTTCACACCCAGAAGACTGAATGATGTTTCAAAAGTATAAATCAGATTATATACTCTCTTTGCTAAACATAATGGTTGGCACCAGGGCCAGCTATATAATTTTGCCAGTGCAAAAGGAAAAGTAAGGGCCCATTGTTAAAAAATTATTAAGACTTTCAAGATGGTGGCCAAAGAGCATTAAACTAATAAGCACAGGCCCTATGTGAGTGATTCCACAGGTCACATGCCCATGAAGCTGGCCCTATCTGGCATAAAAAAAAAAAATCTCTCAATAAATATTAGCTAATATTATTTCAAGAGAGTCAATAATATCAGATAATCCTGCTCAAGATGTTATCAATCTAAGGAGAAATTATATAAAAGCAAGTAACTATTAGATCAATCAAACCTGTATCCCAGTTTAGGAAGGTGGGAGATTTTTACCTGAAGGTTAGCCAAATATTTTGCATACTTTGGTTGAAAAGATAATCTTTGCATTTTAAGAATAAGTTTCCTAAGATTTTCATTCTATCCACTCTAAGAATATAAGAAATTATCTCATCAAAATACTTTGAAACTATGAACAGTGATTTCAGAACTATAAAGAGTGATTTAAATTTTTTGAAAAAGACATCGTCCCTTTTTCCCAGTTGGGTGCTATTTGTATCTAGTCTTGATGACATTAATACCCTCTCATTTTTTATTATATCACAAAGTGTAAATATGTCAGGAAACTGATTGCAAAAAAAGTATTAAATTTTTCTATATTAAAATCCCCCTAAAACCCAAACCAAACTCACTGCCATTGAGTCAGATCTGACTCATAGCGACCCCTCCTTGGGTTTTGAGGCAGTATCACTACAGAAGTAGATTGCGCAATCTGCTTTCCGAGGAGTGGCTGGTGGGTTTGAACTGCCAGCCCTCTGCTTAGCAGTCAAATACCTTAGGCACTCCCCCTAGAGACCTAAATTCTCCTTAAGGAGGTAGAATTTATTCCATTCTGCCCCAGCATATTGCTATTATATCATCAGTTCTCACCAAATGAGTAGCCTTGCATGAGTCAGTTTATTTTTTCTAAATGAAGTAATTCCCTTCAGTATATACTGACAACTTTGAGTAAGAAAAGAGTGGGGCTTTCTGATCTAAAACCTCCTGGAAACATGGAAATTTAGTACATGATAAAGATGGTATTTCTAATCAGAGGGACAAAGAGGAAATATTTTTTCTGCCTAAATTTTATTATGTAAAATTTTAAACAGATGACAATGTTACACAGTGGAACCCATATATAACCAACACCTAGACTCTACTAATACTTCTAACATTTTGCCATATTTGCTTTATCACATATTTTTCCATCCATCAGTTTAATCTATTAATCCATCCTGTTTTTAAAACACTTCAAAGTAAGTTTTAGACATCAGTATACTTCAGCATTAAATACTACAGCATGCATATGATAGCATTGACAAAGGCATCAGCTGTGTAACCCAAATCATTATCAAGATATAAAACATTCCATCACTTCAGAAATTTCTATGTGCCCCTTCTCAATTAATCCCCTCTTTGAACTCCCAAGCAAACACTATTCTGATATTTTGCATAGTACATTACTTTTGCCTGTTTAGAATTTCATATGAATGGAATAATTTAGTATGTCCTATTAACAACCTGAGATATACAGATGACACAACCTAGCTTGCTGAAAGTGAAGATGACTTGAAACACTTACATATGAAGATCAAAGACTACAGTCTTCAGTATGGATTATATCTCAACATAAAGAAAACAAAAATCCTCACAATTGGACCAATAAGCAACATCATGATGATAAACAGTGAAAAGACTGAAATTGTCAAAGATTTCATTTTACTTGGATCCCCAATCAACACCAATGGAAGGAGCAGTCAAGAAATCAGACACCGAACTGCTTGTGGTTTTCTTGTTTTCAATTTTCCCCTTTTATGTAATCATATAAATCAGCCTTTTCTTGTATTGCATCTAGGCTTTGAGTCATAATTAGAAAACCTTTCCTCACATCCAGGTTATAGAATAATTTATTACTTTTCTTCTGATATTGTATGGTTTTACTTTTTACAGTAGAATCTTCATTTATTTGGAGTTTATTTGTGTGTGTGGTAGTACATGGATATAATTTTATCTCCCCCACAAGTGGCTATCCAGTTTTCCTAATACCATTTATTAAAAATATTATCTTGAGACCTACCTGTGGCTTTCTACAAGGCAGTCACCAAAGTTAGTTCAGTATATTGCCTGGCACATAGTGGTTGGTCAATTAATATTTTTTGGATAAAAGAACTAACATATATCTGCTACAAAAGACCTTTCTAAAGTGTTGAAGAATAAGGATGTCACTTTGAAGACTAAAGTGATCCTGACCCAAGCCATGGTATTTTCAATCACTGCATTTGAATGTGAAAGCTGGACAATGAATAAGGAAGACTGAAGAAGAGTTGGTACTTTTGAGTTGTGGTGTTGGCAAAGAATATTGAAAACACCATGGACTGCCAGAAGAATGAACAAAGCTGTCCTTGAAGAAGTGCAGCTGGAATGCTCCTTGGAAGCGGGAATGGCCAGACTTCGTCTCACCTACTTTGGTCATATTGTCAGAAAGGACCAGTCCCTGGAGAAAGATATCATGATGGGTAACGTGGAGAATCAGTGAAAAAGGTGAAGGCACTCAGAAAGATAGATTGATACAGTTGCTGCAACAACGGGCTCAAGCACAGCAAGGATTATGAGGATGGTGCACAACTGGCAGGGTTTGGTTCTGTTGCACATGGGGTCGCTATGAGTCAGAGCCAACTCAACGGCACCTAACAACAACATTTCATTCAGCATAATGTTTCTGAGAGCTGTCCATGTTGTTGCATGTATCAATAGTTCATTCTTTTTTATTGTTGAACAGCATTCCAATGAATGTATATATCACACTTTGGTTTTCCATTATGCTGTTAACAAATGTTTGCACTGCTTCCAGTTTGAGGCAATTATGAATAATACTGATATGAACATTATTACACAAGTCTTTTTGAGGAAATGTGTTTCATTTATCTTGGGTTAGTATCTAGAAGTGGAATAATTGGAGATCATAAGATTGAATGTATTTATTTTTTATAAGAAACATACAGACCTTTTCTCAAAGTGGCTATACAATTTGCATTCCCAACAACAATAGAAGAGAATTCCAGTTGCTCCACATACTCAGCATTTGGTGTTGTTGAGCCTTTTTAGTAGCTATTCTGGTGGGTGTGTAACAGTAGCTCTTTATGACTTTAATTTTCATTTCCTTGATGGCTAATGGTGCTAAGCACTTATTTCATGTGATTATTGGCAATTCACATGGCCTTTTGGTGAACTGTCAAAACTTTTTTGCCCATTTTTTAAAAATGAATTATTTTATAATTATTGAGTTTTAGTTCTTTGTATATGTGCTGCATTACAAGTCCTTTGTCAGAGATATATGTTAGGTTTTTTTATCCAAAAAATATTAACTCACCAACCACTATGTGCCAGGCAGTATACTAAACTAACTTTGGTGACTGCCTTGTAGAAAGCCACAGGTAGGTCTCAAGATAACATTTTAAATAAATGGTATCAGGACACCTGGATAGCCACTTGGGGGAAAAAGAGATAAAATTATATCCATACACCACCACACACACAAATAAACTCCAAATAAATGAAGATTCTACTGTAAAAAGTAAAACCATACACTATCAGAAGAAAAGTGATTAATTAATTATTCTATAATCTGAATGTGAGGAAAGGTTTTCTAATTATGACTCAAAGCCTAGATGCAATACAAGAAAAGGTTGATTTATATGATTTTATAAAGGGGGAAAAGGTGGTATTGAAAACAAGAAAACCACAAGCAAAGTGAAAAGGCAAATGACATACTGGTAGAAAATATTTGCAACATTATCTTTGATGAAGAGCTAATATCCCTAATACACAAAAACTTTTTTAAAAATTAGGGCAAAAAGCTGAAAAAAAAAACCTAACAGAAAAATAACATTAAACATGAATAAACAATTTTTAAGAATATTTAAACTTAGTATTCAACACATGAAAAGGGATTTATCTTCATTCAAATGAGAGAAATTTTGATTAAAACCATATTGAGATTTTTTTAACATGTAATATTGGGAAAAATTTAAAACTTGACAATATATTCTGTAAATGAAGCTATGGGAAACAGGCATCCTTATCTATTGCTGGCAGAAATACAACATGGTACAACTCATGATACAATTAGATGTTGGTTATATTTTACAAAACTGTATATACATTTACCATATAACTCAGAAATCACACTTCTAAGACTTTACCTTGAATACACACCTTAATCATTATGAAAGAACACATGTACCATGTTATTATAGCATTATTTGTAATTGGGAAAAAATTTGGAAACTGTCTAATTGACTTGTTATATATTGGTTAAATAAACTATGATATGTACATAAACAAGGATCTCTGGTGGCATAGTGGCTAAGGCATTTGACTGCTAACCAGAAGGTTGGCCATTCAAATCCACCAGCCACTCTGCAGAAGGAAGACTGGGCAATCTACTTCCATAAAGATTTAACCCTCCTCAGAAATCCAAAAGGAGTTGCTAGAAGTCTGAATTGACTTGATGGCAATGAGTTTGGAGGTCCTGTTTTGTTTTAATGTTACATACACGATGGAATTCTATGCAATTTTAAGAAAAGAATGAGGAAGATATCTATAAACTGATACAGTTTATAAAGTACAACCTTCTGCTTCTGCTCTTAAATGAGTTAACTGGTGTGGAACTTGCTGTGCCACTATAAGCAATTAGAAAACTGATCAAAATATGCTTTTATTTCATTGCCTAATGAAAGAATATTATCAAGAAAGGAAATGGGGTGAATCCTAGGATCTCCTTTTTTTTTTTTTTTTTTTTGCCTAGAGGTAAGTTTCAGACCAGGAAAGGGAAAATAAAAGAATAACACAGTGGTTGTACTGAGTTGAAGAGTAGAAATTAGAGTTTATAGAGACTGAGGCAGCTAGAATATTGGGGACAGAGTACTAAAGAGAAGGAAGCAACACAAAGAAAGAACTCCATTAATCTAGATAAGGATCCTCTTTAGTCTTTGACCAAATACCAATCTGAGCATGCCTATGAAGTCTGGACAAAGAACAATGGCCAAGAATCTATTAACTGAAGCATTCTCAGAGCTCACAGAGCTGGGAAATGTTTTAATTCCATCCAGTTAGAATAAAAAGACCCTGCTGAACACTCAAAGAAATCAGAAGAATTGCAACCTTTATTGAGCTAAACTAGCCTAAGGCAAAGACTACTCTAGACCTTCTCTAATAAAGCTTAAAAACAAGCCTTGAAAAGATCAGTCTCACCTGCAGGTAACTTTAACAAACATCAACTTTTCTTAAAGACAAAAAAAAAAAAAAAAATCCAATACTTAAAGACACAACACTCAGGGGATGCTGACCTTCTGTTAAGGGTGATGGAAAAATTCAGGAATGATGATGGTTGAACAACATGATGGACATATTTAATGTCAAACTGTACATGTGAAGTCTGGTAAAATGGCAAATGTTTAATAACTATATAATATTTATGTCTAAAAACAAAAACCAGAAAAATTCATAAAGGAAGACAACAAAATCCAAACACTCAAAACATATATTTTCTTTTATATAAATCTATTTGCCATCCAAATAGAAACATTACTAGACATGCAAAGCAGCAGCCAATTATGACCCAAAGCCAAGAAAAAAATTATCAATAGAAATGACAGAGGTTATGGAATTAGCAGACAAAGACTTCAGAACAGCTATTATAAATATGCTCAAGGATTTAAAGGAAAACATTAAGATAATTAGGAGAGAAATAAAAGACAAACAAGAATTAAATGGAACTTTCTACAGGAAAAATATAATATGTGAAATGAAAACTTCATTGGATGGGATTAGCAGCAGACTATATCCTAAAAAAGAAAAGATTACTGACCTTGAGGATATGATAATAGAAATTATCTAAGCTGAAACACACAGAGAAAAAAAGACTGTAAAACAAAACAAACAGAGTCTCAGAGATCTGCTGGAAAATATCAAGTGATCTAATCTAAGTGCAATTGGAGTTTCAGGATTTGGTGGTGGTGTTGGAGGGAGCAGATAATATACTAATAAATATGCCCAAAACTATCTAAATTTGAAAAAAACAAAACAAAAAACCATGAGCCAATAAGCTTAAAAAAAAAAAAAGTAAGGTAAGCATAGAGAAAAATAAACTAATGTATATCCTAATCAAATTGCTAAAAATCAGTAATAGAGAAAATTTTAGAAGCAGACAGAGAAAAAAAAATATTAAGTATAAGGGAACAAAGATAAGAATGACTGCAAACTCATCAGAAACAATGCAAGACAAAAAAAACAAAGAACTAACATCTTTAAAGTACTGAAAGAGAAAAATCCTGTCAACCCAGAATTCTACATGCAGCAAAAGTACCTTTCAAAAATGAAGGTGAAGCTAAAGAATAATGTAGA
>NW_006921643.1:7671376-7675580 GCF_000298275.1 Orycteropus afer afer | reverse complement strand
CATAGAATATTATAGGGAACAAAGAAATCGACACAATGAAAAAGCACATGACAAAAATGACAGCAACAAATTCGTATTTGCTGATAATTACATATCTGGCAAGGGAATTATCTCTAAAATTGATGGAAAACTCCAATGCCTCAACACCAAAGGAATTAACAATCCAATTGAAAAATGGGCAGAAGACATGAATAGACACTTTACCAAGGAGGGCGTTCAGGTGGTCAGCTAATACATGAAAAGATGTTCACAATCATTGGCCATCAGAGAGACGTAAATCAAAACAACAATGAGATATACCGTCTCACCCCAGCACCGATAGCAAGGTTCAATGAGACAGAAAATAACAAATGCTGGTGGGGATGTGGAGAGATTGGGACTCTCACACACTGCTTTTGTGACTGTGAAGTGACACAACCACTGAGGAAAGCAATATGGTGATTCCTTAGAAAGTTGGAATTGGAGATACCATTTGACCCAGCAATCCCATTGCTAGGTATATATCCTAGAGAGGTGAGAGCCAGGATAGGAACAGATACATGCACACTCATGTTCATCACAGCACTATATGCAATAGCAGAAAGATGGAAGCAACCTACGTGCCCATCAGCGGAAGAGTGGATGACCCAACTATGGTACATACACATACTGGAATACTACACAGCACTAAAGAATAATGTAGAGTCTGGAAAACACCACATAATATGGATAAACTTGGAGGACATTATGCTGAGTGAAATAAGCCAATCACAGAAGGACAAATACAGTATTAGTTCGTTGTTGTGGAGGGTCAAGGAAAGGTTTATATATGGAGGGAAACTTTCTTTGTTGGTTGCCAGGGGTGGGAGGGAACACTGCAAGGGGTTTATAAAAAAAAAAAAAAAAAATGCATTGACCCATGTCACTTTAGTTTTGTGTATTTCACTGTACATAAATTTTATTTCAATAATATGCATTTTTTAAAAATGAAGGTGAAATAAAGATTTTCATTTCAGACAAACAAAAGCTGAGAAAATCCACGACCAGCAGACATGCATTGTAAGAGACCGTAAAAGAAATTCTTTAGTCTGAAGGAAAATGACACTAGATGGAAATTTGCATCTACGTAAAGAAATGAATGACAAAAATGGAGATAAATATTAATGACTTTTCCTCTAACCTTTTAATTTTTTAAGAGATAATTAACTATTTAAAGCAAACATAATGACAGCATATTGTGGGACTTATAATATATGCAGAAATAAAATGTCTAGCAATAATAGTTCAAAAGACCAGATGTGGGAAATGAAAGTATACTACTAGAAAGTACTCAAATTATATGTGAAGTGGCATAGTATTATTTGAAAGTAGATGAGTTAAAGATGAATATTGTCAAACCTAGAGCTATCACTTAAAAAATTAAACAAAGAAGATATATAATAAACTAATACCAGAAATAAAATGGGATACTAAACAATATTCAGTTAATGTAAAAGAAGGCAGAAAAAGATGAAATAAGGAATAAACAACAAGGATAAAAATAAAGTAAATACCAAGATGGCAGAGATCATCTCAATCCCATAAATTTACATTAAATGTAAGTACTCTAAACATTTCAATTAAAAGGCAGAGATTGTCAAACTAGATAAAAGAAGCAAGAACCAACTATATCTGTCAACAGAAAATACACTTACTATAGAAAGGATGGAAAAAGATGTATCATGAAAATACTAATTATTTGAAAACTGGAGAGTTATACCATGGATAGCTATATATCTATATATCTATATCTATCTATCTATCTATCTATCTATCTATCTATCTATATATATATATATTTAAAGCAGGCCTTAGTACAAGATATATTAGAAATAGAGATATTTCAAAATGCTAAAAAGGTCAATTTATCAAAGAAATTTAACAATTTTAAATGTGTATGTACTCAAAGATAATTACTGGGAAAAAAGAGAGACATTACATAATGATAAAAGTGTTACACCACCAAGAAAACATAGCAGTACTAAATGTGTATATATCAAACAATGTAGCTTCAAAATACATACATAAAGCAAAAACTGATAGAACTGAAAGGTAAAATAGGCAAATCCACAATATTACTTGGAGACTTCAAAACAATTCTCTCAACAATGAAACAACTATCTATAAGCAAGGATGTAGAAGTAAATAGTACAATTAATCAACAATTATAGACTATTCCACCCAACAACAGCAGGATACACATTCTGTTTAAGCATCCATGAAAAACTGAAGTCATACAGAATGTGTTCTTGGGGCATACTGGAATTAATCTAGAAATCAACAGCAGAAAAATAACAGGAAAATTTCTAAACACTTGGAAATAAAACAACATAGTTCTATATAATTTATGGGTGAAAGAAAGTCTCAAGATAAACAAAGTACATTGAATGAATGAAAATGAAAACACAGTGTATCAAAATCTATAGGATGAAGCTGAAGTAGTCCTAAGAGGAAAATGTTTCATACTACGGACATACATTAGGAAAGAGAAAAGGTATGAAATCAATAATCTAAGATCCCACCTCAAGAAACTAGAAGAGCACAATTAACCTAAAATAAGCAGAGGAAAGAAGATAATAACTATAAGACAAGAAATAAAATTGAAGACAGAAAAACAATAGAGAAAACCAGTAACAAAAAAGGCTAATTCTTTCAAAACCAATGGAATTGGTAAATCAATATACTGATAAGCCTCTAGCAAGACTGGCAAAACCAATATCCAGAATGAAACAGGTAATATCATTACAGACCCCACAGATATTAGAAGGAAAATAAGAGATATTACAAACAATTTACATGGAATAGGCAAGTTCCTCAAAAAGCAAAAGTTACCACAACCCACCTAATATGAGATAGATAATGTAAATAATCCTGTAAGTAACAGAAAAATTTATTTCATAGTTTTAAAATTCCCAAAACAGAAACCGCCAGGCCCAGATAATTTCATTAGAGAATTCTATAAAGCCTTTAAGGAAGAATTAATACCAATTGTACATAATCTCTTCCAGAAAATAGAAGAGAGAAAACTTCAAAACTTATTTTATGAAGCCAATATTACCCTAATACCAAACCTAGACAAGGATAGTGCAAAAAAAGGAAAACTGAAGACCAATATCAATCATGAGTATGTTGTTGTTGTTGTTGTTGTTGCTATTGTTATGTGCCATCGAGTTAGACCCGACTCATAGCTACCCCTCCTTGGGTTTCCGAGGCGGTTTCACTACGGAAGTAGATTGCCTAACCTTCCTTCCGAGGAGTGGCTGGTGGGTTTGATTCTCCAGCCTTCTGGTTAGCAGTCAAGTGCCTTAGGCACTATGCTACCAAATAGATATTAAAATTATTCCTAGGACATTACACAATAGAATTCAGCAATATATAAAATAACTGTATACCGTGACCAACTGGAATTAATCCCAGACATGTAAATCTGCTTCAATATTTGAAAATTAATCAAAGTAATCTACCATATTATTAACAGGCTAAAGAAGAAAAATCACATGGTCATATAAATTGATGCAGAAAAAGCATTTGATAAAATCCTTCACCCATTCATGATAAAAGTCCTCAGAAAACTAGGAATACAAGGGATCTTCCTCAACTTAAAAAAGAGCATCCACAAAAACCTACAGCTAACATTATACTTAATGGTGAAAGACTATGTTATTTCTCCTTAAGATTGGGAACATGGTAATAATATCTGCTCTCACCATTCTTATTTAATATAGAACTGGAGGTTCTAGCCAGTGTAATAGTGAAAGTAAAAGAAAGAAAAGACATACAGATTGAAAGAAAGAACTAAAACTGTCCCTATTGCAGATGACATGGTTGTCTTGTAGAAAATCCCAAGGAATTAATAAGAAACTCCTAGAACTAATAAGAGAGTTCAGCAAAATCACAGAATCTAAGATCAACATACAAAAATCTATTGTATCTCTGCATACCAGCAATGAACTTGTGGAAATTTAAGTGAAAATACAATTTACAATTATATATTACAATAATACAAAAAATAAAATGTTGTTGTTGTTAAGTGCCGTTAAGAGTCGTTTCCAACTCATAGTGACCCCATGAACAGCAGAACGAAACACTGCCCGATCCCGCGCCAGCCCCACAATCCCTGCTATATTTGAGCCCATCATCGCAGCCACCGTGTCAATCCATCTCGTTGAAGGCCTCCCCCTCTTTC
>NW_006921643.1:7602856-7668051 GCF_000298275.1 Orycteropus afer afer | reverse complement strand
GGGCTTACTGCTCTTCTGTCTGGGTTCCTGGCTTTTATCCCCTTTCTCCTGCTTTCCCGTCCTGCTGCTTTGGGTGGGCCTGAGTTTCCTCTCCTCACCTAATCCCTTCAGCTGATTGCTCTTCTCTCTGGCTTCCTGGCTTTTAATCCCCTTTCTCCTGCTCTTCCCACCTGCTGCTTTGGGTATCCCTGAGTTGTCTCTCCTCACCTGTAACCCTGGGGCTGAAAAAATAAAATACTTAGGCATAAATCTAACAAATGATGTACAGAACTTAAATGCTGAAAAGTACAAAATATTTATGAAAAAATCAAAGAAGACATAACTAAGTGAGGACCTAAATAAATATATCCATAATGCTCAGGATCTAAATAAATAAATCCATGATGCTCATGGGTTGGAAGACTCAACATAGCAAAAATATCAATCCTCCTCACATTGATCTCTAGGTTTAACAAAATTCCTATGAAAATTTTAGCTGGATTTTTTTTTTTTTTTTTTGTAGATATAGACAAGCTTATTCTAAATTTTATATGTAAAAGCACAGGTCCTATAATAGCTAAAACAATCTTGAAAAAGAGGAACAAATGGGAGGGATTACTCTCTCCAATTTTAGGACTTACAATATAGTAATTAGGATAATGTGATATCCCCAGAGAGACAGACATACAGTTCAATGGAACAGAACAGAGAACCCAGAAGTAGGCCCAAACAAGTACACCCAACTGCTTTTTTAAAGCTATAAAGAATATTTATTGGTTCATATAACTGGAAGCCCAGAAGTAAGCAGGTATCAGGATTAGCTTGATTCAGGGGCATAATTACATCACCAAGGATCTGGTTTCTCTCCTCTCTATTTAACATCCAATTATATCAACTTCACGCTAAGTCCACCTCATTTTAGAGTTTCAACATGACTGCCAGCAACTCCTCCATACTCCACTTCCTGGAGAAACTGGCATCTTTCCAAAGCCCCAACATACCCTCCCTCCTACATTGTTCAGTCCACTGATTTTGGCAAAGATGCAAATGTGATTTATTGGAACAAGGATTGTCTTTCCAACAAATTGTATTGAAACAATTGGACATCGATAGGAAAAAAAAAAAAAAAAAAAAGAACCTTAACCCTAAACCTGACACCTTATACAAAGAATTTAGTCAAAATGGATTATAAATAAAAAAAAAAAAAAAAAAAAAAAGAACCTTAACCCTAAACCTGACACCTTATACAAAGAATTTAGTCAAAATGGATTATAAATGTAAATAAAAAAACTTACAACTAAAACTTTTAGAAGAAAAAGGGAGAAAAATTGGGGACTTAGAACTTGTTGAACAGCTTAGATATAATACCAAAAGCAAGATCCATAAAAGAAATATTAGATAAATCGGACTTACGAAAATTTAAAACTTTTGCTCTTCAAAAGACCCTGTAAAAAGGATGAAATGACAGTCTACGGACTGGAAGAAAATATTTGCAGACCACATATCTGACAAAGGACTCATATCTATAAAGAATCTCAAAACTCAACAGTAATAAAACAAACAATGCTATTAGAAAATGGACAAAAGACCTGAATAGACTTTTTGCCAAAGATATATGGGTGGCAAATAAGCATATGAAGTTCAACATTATTACCCATCACATAAATACAAATTTAAACCATGAAGAGATATCACATACGTGTAAAGAACAGCTAAAATTTTAAAAAGAGTGGCAATACCAAATGCTGGTGAGAATTTAGAAAACAGATATCTAACACTTTGGCGGTGGGAATTCAAAATGACGCAGCCCTCTGGAAAATACTTAGGTGTTGTCTTTTAAAACTAAATATATACTTATCATATGATATAGCAGTTGTACTTCAGGGCATATATGTCAGAGATATGAAAACTTATATCCACACAAAAACATGTATACAAATGTTTACAGCAGCTTTATTTGTAACAGCCTCAAACTAGAAACAACCCAAAATCTTGCAAAAGCTGAATGGCTAAAGTAACTGTGGTACATCCATATAATGGACTACTGCAACGCAACACACTGCTGTGGAGTCGGATCTGACTCATAGCGACCCCTCCTTGGGTTTCCAAGGCGGTATCACTACGGAAGTAGATTGCCCAACCTTCCTTCCGAAATAGACTACTACTTAGCAATGGACTACTGCTTACCAATAAAAAGGAACAAATTCTTACCACATGGTCAACATTACTCTAAAACAAAGGTAAGAATGTAAGGGGGCAGGGAAACTAGATTACTGGAAACAGAATAACCAGAATAGAATCAATGAGAATGTTAACACATTGTGAAAAATGTAATCAATGTCACTGAACAATTTGTGTAGAAATTGTTAAATGGCAATCTAATTTGCTATGTAAACTTTCACTGAAAACACAATAAAATGTTATTTTTTTAAAAAAAGAATCAATTATTGATACATGTAACAACCTTGACGGATTTCAAGAGCATTATACTGAATGATAAAAAGCCACTCTCAAAAGATTACACACTATATGATCTCATTTATATAACATTTTCAAAATGGCAAAGTTATAGAGATGAAGAACAGATTATAGTTGCTAGGGGTTAGGGGTGGGAGCTCTGGTAGCATAGTGTCTAAGGCATTTGACTGCTGACCAAAAGGCTGGTGGTTCAAACCCACCAGCCACTCCTCAGAAGGAAGATGGGGCAATCTACTTCCATAGTGATACTGCCTCAGAAACCCAAGGAGGGGTAGCTATGAGTCGGGGCTGACTTGATGGCACATAACAACAACAACAGAGATTAGGGGTAGAGGATGGGTATCATGAAGGAATTCTTTATCATGATGGAACAGTTCTGTATTTTATTATTTATATAAATCTACATATGAAATAAAATTGCCATGTACACACATTTTTTTGTTGTTGTTTGCTGTCGAGTCGGCCCCGACTCATAGCGACCCCTCCTTGGGTTTCTGAGGCACACATAAGTACATGTAAAAACTGTTGAAATCTGAATAGGGCTTACAGATTGTACAAATGTTAATTTCCTGGTTTTGATATTGTACTATAGTGATGTAATATGCTACTATTGGGAGAATCTGGGTGATGGGTACCTGGGACCTCTCTGTAGTATTTTTGTAACTTCTTGAATCAGTAATTATTTCAAAATAAAAAGATAAACAGTGTATGTACTTTAAAATACAGCTTCAAAATATATGTAGTAAAAACTGATAGAACTGAAATGAGAAGTAAACAAATCCACATTGGTAGTGAAAGATTACACTCTCCTTTCTCAGGGATAGATAGAATAACTGGACAAAGAAATCAGTAGGATATAGACTGCCTGAACAACACTATTAACTAATTTGACCTAGTTTACAAATATACAATGACAACCAACATCAGCAGAATATACATTTTTCCCAGTGCATAAGGAACATTCATCAAGATAGATCATATCCTATACCATAAAACAAACTTTAACAAATTTAAAAGAATAGAAATCATGCAAGTTTGTTCTAGGATTACACTAAAATTAAATGAGAAATCAAAGACAAAAAGATATTTTGGTAATCTTCAAGTATTTAAAATTAAACAACATACACACTTTTAAATAACCATGAGTCAAAGAAAAAACTGCATACTGTATTAAAAATATTTTAAACTAAATTATAATGGAAACATAACTTTCAAAATTAGTTGGAGGCAGCTAAAGCAGTGCTTAGAGCAAAATTTATTTTTGAATGAAATAAGCTACAACCTTAAAGAGCTAGAAAAAGAAGAACAAAATAAACCTAAATAATAATGATGAGAATGCAAATTAATGAAATACAATGGAGAAAAATGAATAAAACCAAAAGCTATTTTTTAAAATATCAAGAAAATGATAAACCTACATTAAGGAAAAAAAGTGAGAACACACAAACTCCCAACATCATGAATGAAACAGAGGACAAAACTACATATCCTACAGATATTAAAACAATGACAAGAAAAAGTTATGACCAACTTTATATCAATAAATTAGAGGAAATTTATAAATTTTTTGAAAGCCACAAATTACGGGAAAAAAAAAAAGGCCATAATGAGAAATAGAAAGTCTGAATACCTCTATAGCTGTTAAAGAACTTAAATTCATAATTTGATACCTTCCCACAAAGAAAGCTGCAGGTAGAGTTGGCACTAGTGAGTTCTATAAAATAAAATAATGCCCATCCTACACAAACTTTCAGGAAATAGAGGTGAAGGAAATATTCCCCAGTTCATTTTATGAGGCTAACATTACCCTAACAACAAAGCCAGACAATTATAAGAAAAATAAAGTACAAACCAATATCCTTCCAAATAAAGATTCAAAAATCCTTTACATAATATTAGAAAATTGAATCAGCAATATAAAAAAGGATACTATATGATGACAAAGTTGGGTGTGCACAAAAATGCAAGATTGACTAACTGTTCAAGAATTAATCCATGCAATTTACTATATTAACATACTAAAAACAAAATCTTACGACCATCTCAATAGGTGTAGAAAAGCATTTGACAAAATTTACCACTCATTCATGATAAAACACTTAACAAACTAGAAATAAAGGGAATTTCCTCAATCTGCTGAGGAGGAAAACTTAATGGTGAAAAACTAAATGCTTTCCCTAGAAAAGATCAGAAAAAGGCAAGGATATCCACTTTCATCATTTCTATTCAGCATTAACTTTGAGGTCCCAGTCAAAGCAATGTTGTTGTTGTTGTTATGTGCTGTCGAGTTGGACCCGACTCATAGCGACCCCTCCTTGGCTTTCTGAGGCGGTATCACTACGGAAGTAAATTGCCAACCTTCCTTCTGAGGAGTGGCTGGTGGTTTTGAACCGCCAGCCATCTGGTTAGCAGTCAAGTGCCTTAGGCACTATGCTACCAGAGCTCCTAGTCAATGTAATAGGGCACGTAAAAGAAAGACATACAGATCGGAAAGGCAGAAATGAAACTGTCTTTATTTCCAGAAAACATGTTTGCATATATAGAAAATCCTAAGAAATCTACAAAAAGAGCTACTTGAACTAGTAAGTCAATTTATCAAAAGCCCAAGATACATTGTCAATATACAAAACTCAATTGTATTTCTATACATGGTTGTTGTGTTTTTGTTAGGAGCATGGAGTTGGTTCTGACTCACAGTGATCCTCTGTACAACAGAACAAAACACTGCCAGGTCATGTGACATCCTCACACCTGTCAATGTTTGAGCCCATTATTGCAGCCACTGGTCCATCCATCTCTTTTTCACTGACCCTCTACTTTACTAAGTATGACGTCCTTCTTCCTGGACTGGTTCCTCCTACTAACATGTCCAAAATACGTGAAACGAAGTCTCACCATCCTTGCTTCTAAGAAACATTCTGGCTGTACTTCTATATGCTAGTAATTATCAATTAGTACATAATTTTTTATAAAAGTCATTTAGAACATTGACCAATAAATTTACCAAAATATGCAGAAATATGTACACTTAAAAACACAAACTTAGAGAAATTAAAGTGTACTCAAATAAATACTCAAATACCATGTTTATGCATTGAAAAATTCAACGATGTTCAAATCTCAATTTGCTGTGTAAACTTTCACTGAATCTGATAGAGACTGGTGACTCCCCTGAGACTATGGCTTCTGGTCACTCTTCAGGCCTGGAACTGAACTCATTGCCATGGCTTCCAGCCAAACTAGACAGGCCTACAAAGTGAACAGTTATAGGTACACTCCTTAGAACAATCAACCATGGAAGATCAGAAGGGCAGCATTTGCACAGGGAGATAGCTCAGAGGGCAGGACACAGGGAAAAGGTAACTATAGGGAGGAAGTAGGAAGAGAGCTGTTACATTGTAGGGACTGCAGTCAGTGTCAGGAAACCTAGTGTGTATAAACAATTGAATGGAAAATGAATTTGCTCTGTCAACCTTCATCCAAATCACAATAAATTTTTTTTTTAATTCAATGATGTTAAGATATTAATTCTTCCCAATTTGAACTATAGATTCAATGCAATAGTGATTAATATCCAAAAGGCTTTTTTTTTTTTTTTTTTGAGAAAGTGGCTGAAGGATACTAAAATTTACATGAAAATTAATAGGATCTAGAAAAGCAAAAAAATTCAAAGGGAGGACAAAGTTGGGGGACCTACAATATCTAATTTCAAGACTTTAATATAACGCAACAGTAATCAAGTCAATGTGGTATTGGTATATACATATAAATTAATAGAATAGAACAGAGTTCAGGAAAAAGACCCACACAAATCGGGCCAAATGATTTTTAAACAAAGGAGCCAATATTATTCAATGGGGAAAGGATGGTCTTCTCAGCAAATGGAACAATTGAATGTCCTTTTGGAAAAAGACAAACCTTAACCCTTATCTCACAGCATATACAAACATCATCACAAAATGAATGAATTATAGGCCAAATTATAAATGGTAAAACTATGATATTTCTAGAAAAAATATAGGAGGGAAATCATTGCAATTTTGCAAATGCAAGTGAATACATCTTAAATAAGAAGACAACCAGAAAAGAAAATAATTGATAAATGAGGGTTTATCAAACTTTAAACACCTGCTCTTCAAAAAGCACTATTTAAAAAATGAAAACAATAAGTCACAGGCTAGGGTAAAATACCACAAAACATATATATATGGCAAAGAACTTGTATCCAGAATATTAAAAACAAACAAAAAAAAACAATCTATCATAATTCAATTTTAAGAAAACAACTCAATTAAAAATGAGTAAAAGTTTTAAACAGACACTTCAAGAAGATAAATAGCCAATGAGCACATGAAAAGATGTTCAGTATCTTAACTCACAGGAAAATACAAAGTAAAACCACTATGAGGTACTACTAAACACCCACTAGAATACCTAAAAATTATAACATTTGATAATCGGAAGCGCTGGTAAGAATGTGGAACAAATGAAGCTCACACATGCTGGTTGGAATGTAAAGTGATATTACTACCTTGGAAAATTGTTTTGTAGCTTCTCATAATATTAAGTATATATTTCCCACAGCATATAATTCAGCAATTCTTTTAGGTATTTATCCAAGAGAAATAAAAAACCTATGTTCATAAAAAGATTTGCACATGCATATTCATGGCAACGTAATTAAGAATAGCACCAATGGACTCACTTACATGGATTGGCTCTCTGCCCAACAGTAGAAAGACCCACATACAGAACACCTACCCCAGGTCGATGTACCCATCTGACCTAGGGAGATGCACCCCTTGGATCAAGCAGCCATGAGACACTAGAGGGGTAGCATTCACATAAAAGGAAGGCTGGACAGACAGGAATGTCTAGATGAGAGGGGCACAGGGAGGGTGTGGTCAAGGGGAGGAGAGAGAAGGAGAGTTTTTTATGATTGAAGACAGTAATGGGGCCATGAAACCAGATATGCATGAACTGTTGAATGTAAGACAAGTTTGCTATGTAAATTTGCACCTAAAACACAATTAAAAAAAAAAAAGAATTATAAGAAAGTGTCTGAAAAATAACTCTTCTCCAGAGTGTGATCATAGTCCTAAGTTTTAATAAAAATAACTTGCCAGTCTCTTCCTTTCTGTAACTAATGATGTTTTTCATTAAATGGACCAATCCAACAAATCAAAATTTATCTAATATAAGAAAAATTTCTAGACAAGAATGCATTTTTAAAAAAATTATCTTAAATAAATTTATTTTCATCAATGAGGCTGTATCTTGTCCTCAAATTTAGCAGACACATAAGCCTGTGCGTGAGTATGTGTGTGTTACTGATGTCCATTCTTATCATATTGCAGAGGTGACTTATGTTGACAAGAAAAGGGATGAGAAATGACTTAGGGAAGTAGAGATATGACTCTTAAGAAAAACTGGAGTATGAGGAATTTAGCACCTTCAGTATCTACATTTAAAATTAATTCATTGTACTTAAACTGAGGTATAATGGCTAAGTGACATAGATCCTGACTCTTCACTAATTAACGTGGTTAATAGTTTTGCAAGAATGCCATTTTACATACAGATCACATTCTGATGGAGTGACTACTAAGAGCTGAGCAATGAGAGTAGCCCAACCTGTCACAGGCAATAAAAGGGTGCCTATTGTCTATGGAAATGTCAAAATTTTAAAAGTAATAACAAAAACAACTAAAATTTGGTCTGCTTTTTATTACCAACAATTATAATAGCATTAGCAATCTAAATACTGTCAGTGACAAACTATTTCTCTTGTGGGGTCAGACTGTTTCTCCCATTAGCCATCCCTCCATGAGGACTGAAGGAAGGTTCATTAACAACCTGCGATATGCAAATGATGAACTTTGACTGAAAGTGAAGAAACCTTGAAGCAGTCACTGATTAAGATCAAAGACTACAGCCTTCAGTATGGATTGCATCTCAACATAAAGAAAACAAAAATCCTCACAACTGGACCAGTAAGCAACATCATGATAAATGGAGAAAAGATTGAAGTTGTTGAGGATTTCATTGTACTAAGATCCACAACCAAAGCCCATGGAGGCAGGAGTCAAGAAATCAAACAACTGTTGTACTGGGTATAGTGCCTAAGGCATCTGACTGGTAACCAGGAGGCTAGAGATTCAAACCCACCAGCCACTCCTCAGAAGAAAGGTTGGGCAATCTACTTCCGTAGTGATACCGCCTCAGAAACTCAAGAAGGGGTTGCTATGAGTCAGGTCCAACTCGACGGCACACAACAACATTGTACTGGGCAGATCTGCTGCAAAAGACTTTAAATTTTTTAAAGAGCAAAGATGCTGTTTGAAGACTAAGGTGTGCCTGAACCAAGCCATGGTCTTTTCGATAGCCTCATGTGTATGTGAAAACTGAATAATGCATAGGGAAGACCAAAGAAGAATTGACACATTCGAATTGTGGTGTTGGCAAGGAGTAATGAATATACTATAGATTGAAAAGAAAAAAAAAATAGCTTCAAACTGGAAACAACCCAAATATCCAACAAGAGGTGAATGGATAAACAAATTGTGATATATCCATATATAGCAATACTGCTTAGCAATGAAAAGGAAGAACTGACCAATACATGAAACAATATGGATAAATTTTTAAAACATGCTGAGCAGAAGAAGGTAGACACAAAACAGTACATGTTGTAGGATTCGATTTGGAATAAATTCTGGAAGAAGTAAACAAATCTGTAGTGACAGATAGTAGACCAGTGGTTGCCTGAGGGGACTTTAGAAAGTTACAGAAATGTTTCATGTCTTAATTGTAGTGATAAAGAGCTGTCAACATTCACTGAACTATATACATTTAAAAGGTGCATTTTATTGTACGTAAATAATACCTCAATGAAGTTTATTAAAAAGCTTTAAAAAAAAAAAAGCCCATGCATAAGAGTTTGTACAGGCAGTCCTCACTTTTCACAGTTGTGTGGGACTGTAAAAATGATTATGGGACAAATTATGATAGCTCTGTGGCTTTAGAATTTTTGTGAACACATTAAAAATTCTCTTACTGTTGGTTATAAATGTATAGGTAAATGAAATAATAGTAAAGCTAATATTTATTTAGTGTATTGTAATCTAAAACATTAGAAATATTGGAATTAAAATGTTTTATTTCTTTGCAAAGTACTTATCCAGTTTGAACAATGCTTGGCTTTTTTCTCATCATATATATTAGGAAACAGAACAAGCATCTTTTCTACATCTTGGCAAATTATCATATTCTCTAAGTTTGGATCACTTTCCAGCTCTTATCCTCTGAACTTTCATTGTCATAAAATATCTCTGAGACTTCCCCAAATGGAAAGATTTTTGCTGGCATCACTTTCTCTGGGACATCTTTGTTCTTTTAGTCACAATGACTTTCTTCACTTATGTCAGTAATTTCACCTTCACTCAGCTCCTCTGGCTGAATATCTAAAGACTATTGAACAGCAGCAGTGTCAACATTCCCACAGTTAGCTACTTCTTTCATAACTCTATTTACATTTGTTTTGAATTTCACTTACACATATCACTTGTGTGTTTTTGTTTTTGTTTTTGTTTTTTGCTGCACTTTCATTTTTATTGGCCATTTTCTTCTATCTTTTGTGAAATGTTATATGGATTTATCACTGGAAGACAAGGAGGCAACACAAATCCATGCTTTTTAGACTCTGTGTGAACTGAGTAAGAGGTGCGCAGTGACCAATAACTGACAGGTTTTAAAGGTGTGATGTGATTGGTCATTGATCATGGTGCACATATGTTATCTGCACAGTGATTTGTGGATTGAAGGGCTAGCAGCAAAGTTTGTACTTTATGTAATTACCCTGAGTTAACATACCTTGGTAAATGAAATCTGAACTGTTGTTGGGGTACTGGTATTATTTAACTAAATTGGTAACTGGAATTAGTGCATATTGGAACCATTCAAAGCAAGATTGCCTGCACAGTATATTACTTTTTGTGAAGGAAAGAAAAGGGAAATAAGAAAATATAAACATATCTGTTTTTTCCTACGTGAAAAGAAACAAAGGAAAGATAAACCAGAAACCAGTGAAAGCAACTGTCTACAGTAGGTGGTATAAAGAGAGAGAAGGGATAGAGGAGGAAGTGACAATTTTGAGTATATTTTTTTGGTATGGTTTTGCCTTTAAGTATGTTCATGTTTTAATATTAAAAAGATAATAAACCAACAAAGATTGGGAAAAACTCTGAAGTTACTTTAATAGAAAAAAATAAACTTAATTGTATTTCAATGAGTAATATAAGCACATTACCAGTAACTCTAAGGAGCTTTTGAACTACAAATAACTACCAGTAACTTTTGAACATGGTACTTTAGAATATTCGAACATAGAACTTTGACTATATACCTTTAGTCTAAAGATAAACAGCTGAAGCCACATTTTAAACTCTATTAATAGGTTTGTTTTTCATACTGATATGGGTATAACCCTGTTGCTCATTGCTAAGAAGTCATTCCAAGGAGCTCTGGTAGTGTAGTGCCTAAGGCATTTGATTGCTAACCAGAAGGTTGGCAGTTCAAACCCACCAGCCACTCTGCAGAAGGAAGATTAAGCAATTTACTTCTGTCAAGATTTACCACCACAGTGGGGACCAGGTTTGCTGGTGCAATAGAGCCTGATGGAACCACTGAGACTATGGCCCCTAGCTGCCCTTCAGGTCTGGAACTGAACCCACACCTGTGGTTTCCACCCAAACAAAGTACAGGCATGTGAGTTAAACATTTACCTCAAGTAGACACATGCCCTGGAGAGAACAATCTTGGGAGAAGGAAGGGCTGCTTATGCACAGGGAGACAGCTCAGGGGGCAGGAGAGTATGGAGGGATGGACACTGGGAAGAGGTGACTATGGGGAGGAAGTGGGAGGGGAGCTGTTGCATTGTGGTAAACTGTGGTCAATGACATGAGACAAAGTATATGTGAACTGCTGTATGAAAAGTGAATTTGCTCTGTAAATCTTCACCCAAATAACAATAAATTAAAAAAAAAAAAAAAGATTTACCATCACGGAAACACAAAGGGGGGAGCCACTATGAGTCAGAATAGACTTGATGGCAATGAGCTTTTTCTTTTTCTTTTTTTTAAATGAAGTCATTCCAACTCATAGTGACCTTATAGGTTAAGGTAGATCTGCCCCACAAAGTTTCCAAGGCTGTAAATCTTTACAAAAGCAGAATGCTACATCATTCTCCTGTGGACCTCCGGGGGGATTCAAACTGCCTACCTTTTGGTTTGCAGATAAGCACTTTAACCACTGCACCACTAGGCTCCTTGATATGGGTATAGCAATACTGAAATTACTTTCTGTGTACTGTCAGACTGAACAAATGAGTAAATATATGCATAACATTGGGAGTCAGGGTTCTCACTGTTGGAAAAGAAAGAGAGTAAAGGACCTGAAGTGGAGATATCAACATGAACTCATGATTCTGAGAGTGTGTATAGATATAGATATCTGTTTGTGTGTGTGTTTTCCTACCTCCGTCTGCTGAAAAGACCTAAAAATAATGACACCCAATTAGCAATGAGCTTATCTAGCACCCAGATGTTGGTTTGTAAACACTGTACCCTACCAGAAAGCAGCAGAGCTTTGTGGATAAATGGCTCGTTCCAAGACTGAAGCAGGGAAAGTAAAAAAGAAAGAAAAACACGTATGAGTCATAAACGAATAAATAAGGGAAAAGGGAAAGCTCTTTCTTATAGTATAATGCCAACGAATAAATGTAGAAGAAATTATGTGAAGTTAAAAAAAAATAAGTGAAGTTAAAATAATTACTTCCACTTGAGTGAGAGTTGGGCCTAGTGACTTGCTTCTATTGAACAGAATAGAGCAAAAGTGATGGTATGTCACTTTCAGAATTAGGTTTACAAAGAGATGTTGCTTCTATCTTGCTTGCTCTGGATCTCTTGTTTGCTTTGATGGAAGCCAGCTGCCATATTTTGAGCCTGGCGGTTCAAACCCACCAGCCACTCCTTGGAAGGAAGGTTGGGCAATCTACTTCCATAGTGATACTGCCTCAGAAATCCAAGGAGGGGTCACTATGAGTCAGGTCCAACTCCACAGCACCTAACAACAACAAAAAATGGAGGGAAGATGACTTGAAACACTTACTGATGGAGATCAAAGACTACAGCCTTCAGTATGGATTACATCTCAACACAACGAAAATGAAAATCCTCACAACTGGACCAATAAACAACATCATGGTAAATGGAGAGAAGATTAAAGTTGTTGGAGATTTTTGTTTCACTTGGATCTACAATCAACACCCATGGAAGCAGCAGTCAAGAAATCCGATGACATATTACACTGGGCAAATGTGCTGCAAAAGACCTATTTAAAATGTTAAAGAGCAAAAATATCACTCTGAAGACTAAGTGCTTGACTTAGTCTTGAAGACTAAGTGCCTAAATACCAACCCATGGTATTTTCGATCACTTCATATGCATGTTAAAGCTGGGCAATGAATAAGGAAGACTGAAGAAGAGTTGATGCCTTCGAATTGTGGTGTTGATGAAGAATACTGCAAATACCATGGACTACCAGAAGAATGAACAAATCTGTCTTGGAAGAAGTACACCCAGAATGCTCCTTAAAAGGGAGAATGGCCAGACTTTGTCACACCTACTTTGGTCATGTTGTCAGAAGAGACAAGTCCCTGGAGAAGGATATCATGCTTGGTAAAGCAGAGGATCAACAAAAAAGAGGAAGACCCTCAATGAGGTGGATTGACACAGTGGCTGCGACAATTTGCTCAAGCAGAGCAAATATTTTCAGGATGGCACAGGACCAGGAAGTGTTTCATTCTGTTGTACACAGGGTCGCTGTGAGTCAGAGGAGACTCAAAAGCACCTAACAGCAAACAACAACGTGGAGAGCTCCATGTGGCAAAGAACTGAGAGTGGCCTCCAGACAACATTCAGCAAGAAACAGGCCCTCACTCCAACAGCCCATGAGGAACTGAACCTTGCCAATAATCATGTGAGAAAGCTTAGAAATGGATCCTCCCTCAGTCGAGCCTTCAGATAAGAAAGCAGCCCTAGCTGGCACCTTGATTGTAGCTTTGTGAGAGGCTTTGAGGCAGCAAAGCCATCATATTAGTGATCCACAAAACTTATGAGATAATAAATATTTAAGCCACTAAGTTTGGGGGTAAATTGTTTCAAAGCAATAGATAACTAATATACTGCCAAAAATACATAACTTGAATCTAGTCATGAAGGAACATAAAACAAACCCAAGTTAAGCAGCATTTTAAATAAATGGCTTATGAATGCACTGCCATCAAGTCGATTCTGACTCATAGTGCCCCTCTAGGACAGAGTAGAACTGCTCCGTAGGATTTCCAAGGCTATAAATCTTTATGGAAGCAGACTGCCTCATCTCTCTCCAAAGGTGGGTTTGAATTTCTGACCTTGTGATTAGCAGCCAAATGTGTAGCTACTGAACCACCAGAGCTCCTTGAATGGCTTAGTCTTTGAAAATGGCAATGTTGTGAAAGGCAGACAGAGGAACGGTTCCAGATTAAAGGAAACTAAAGAGATATGACAATTAAGTGCAATGTGTAATTCTGCACTTGAAAAAAATATAATACAGGGTTGGGGAAGTGGGTGGAATTTGAATAGACGTAGATTAGATTGTATCCATGTTAAACTTTCTGATTTTCATTTTTGTATTTCAGTTATGTAAAAAAAAGTCCTTGTTCTTAGCAAATACACAATGAAGTATTTGGAAAGAAAGCATGATGTCTGCAATGTACTCTCAAAAAAATCATATATATATTCACTGGGCATGCATGTGGGAAAATAAAGAGCCTATATATATATAGGAGCTCTGGTAACGTAGTACCTAAGACATTTGACTGCTAACCAGAAGGCTGGCAGTTCAAACCCACCAGCCACTCCTCGGAAGGAAAGTTGGGCAGTCTACTTCCGTAATGATACTGTCTCGGAAACCCAAGGAGGGGTCAATATGAGTCAGATCTGACTCAATGACACATAACAACAACAACATATATATGAATATATATATATGTATACACACACACACACACACACACACAACCAGTTGCTGTCAGGTCTATTCAGACTCATGGTGAATGCATGGTTCAAATTAGAACTGTGCACCGTAGGGTTTTCATGGCTGTGACTTTCACAGCAGATCACCAGGCCTTTCTTCTGAGGTGCCTCTGAGTGGGGTCAAACTGTCTTCATAGACATTACCTTCCATCCGGTCCATTATTCATTCCTATGGACCTATTTCCTAAATATATCTCCAGTACACTCATTTTTTTCTCTCTCCACTGCCACCCATTTAATCTAAGCCAGAACTATTTCTTACCAGGAACACTGCCAGCCCCCTGCTTCCATTTGTAACCCTCATAAATCCATCCTCCACAGAGCAGCCAGAGTGATCTTTTAAATATTCAAATCCTATCTTTTCACTGCCTTATTTAAAACCATTCAAAGGCTCCTAAGTACAAGGGTATTTAGAATAAAATATTTAATATCTCTCACAAGGCTTTGCCTACCTCATAGCCTCATCTAAATTTTTTCCATTTCTAACCTCTCCAACTAACCCGTTTCAATGGATCAGAGAAGTCTCACCTTCTTTCTTTCAGATACTTACATATCTGCCTGACCACTTCTTCCTTACTTTCCTTATTATGTAGCTAATTTCTTCCCATCCTTCAGATCTCATTTTATATATCACTGCATGAAAGAAGCCTTCCCTGGCCCTTCAGACTAGGCCAGCCTTCTCTAATACAAGTTTTCTTTGTTGTTGTTTTTATGTGCCTTTGAGTCGGACCCAACTCATAGTGACCCCTCCTTGGGCTTCTGAGGCGGTATCACTATGGAAGTAGATTGCCCAACCTTCCTTCCGAGGAGTGGATGGTGGGTTTGAACTGCCAACCTTCTGGTTAGCAGTCAAATGCCTTAGGCACTGTTGTTGTAGGCACTAGCACTCTGTATTTCTGTTGTAGCATTTATTAGACTTGTAAAAGACCATATCTTAGTGTAGGTGCTCATTAAGGCAGGAGTTATAACTACTTTGCTCACTACTGCATCCTTGGCACCTAGGACAGTGTCTTTTATGCAGTTAATAATATTTATTGAAAATACTACTAATCAGTTAATAATATTTGTTATATAAATGAATAAACAAGTCATACTAAACTGGGGGCCGTGTTTATTTTGTTCTCAGGTGAGCTCGCCCAGCCTTTATACTGCAGAGAGTAGAAGCCTAAGATTATGCAGGGGTGGCTTATGGAGCAGAAGGAACTAAAATGTAGTGTGAGAACAGAGCACTCTGTATCACTTATTTTTCAAAAGATTATACAAAAATCAATAGTATTCCTCTATACTATGAATGAACAACTAGAAAATAAAATTTTAAAACAAGTCTACTTCCAATAACAAAAATTTAGGATTATTAAATAAAAGATAATATAAACACAAACACTGAAAACTACAAAACATCGAGAGAAATGTAACAACTAAATTATTTGAAAGATATACCATGCTCATGAATTGAAAATCTCAATATTGTGGAGATGCCAATTTACACACATATACAATTAATCAACCGATTCAGTGCAGTACCATTCAAAATCCCAACAGACTTTTGACTCCTTGAAGATGATTTTCATTTACTTGGAAAGACAAAGGACCAAGAAAAGTCACAATAGTCTTGAAAAATAGGAATTAGAGGACTTACCTACCTACCAGACTTACTGTAAAGGTGCAATATTCAAGACGGTATGGTATTAATAAAGACAAATAGGTCAATGGAACATGACAAAGGATCCAGAAACAGACCCACATACATTAAGGAGCTCTGCTGGTGCAGTAGATAAGGCATTTGGCTGCTAACCAGGTCAGCGGTTCAAACCCACCAGCCACTCCACAGAAGGAAAACGGGGCAATCTTACTTTCATAAAGATTTACAGCCACAGAATCCCAATGGGAGTCACTATGAGTCAAAATTGACTCAATGGCAGTGAGTTGTTGTTGTTTTTTCTTTTTTCCTGTTATATCAGTCAAACAACTTCCACAAGGATGTCAAAGCATTTCAAGAAGCAAAGGAAAATCTTTTTGGCAAATGTTGTTGTTGTTGTTGTGTGCCATTCAGTCGGACCCGACTCATAGCGACACCTCCTTGGGTTTCCGAGGCAGTATCACTATGGAAGTAGATTGCCCAACTTTCCTTCACTGGGCATGCATGTGGGAAAATAAAGAACCTCAGCCCCTATCTCACTGAATTGCTATCTCATACTATGCAAAAATCAATTTATGTGTGAATTAGGCCCCAATTTCTTTAAAAGTAATAGAAAAGAAGGGTCACCAGGTGTCAAATAAATGCCTTTTGCCCATCAGGATTATTCCTGCCTCCCCTAATATACCACCAGAGCAAAGTATTACACGAAATAGAGCCAGCATATTCCAGTGACACATATCTGTCTAAGATGCTTTTCTTTTCTTGGATTCCAAGTTTTCGCAGACTCTTGAATTGAGCATCAGAATCCAGGTCGAAGATGCCAAATTATCTGATTTGCTGAATTCTTTCTAGAGACCAACACCCAGATAGCATTTACAATAAAATGAACATAGCTCAGATAAACCACAGAATCCTTGCCAATATGGAATCCCACTGCAAATAACCAATCAGATGCGTTTTTATGCATCTCCCCCGATATTCTTTTTCTCATGATTTACCAGTAACTCTCTTTTCACTCTTTTCAGAGTTTTATTATTATTTTACCTAATTTTGCTTTTCCAAAGACAACTGTTGCCTTTTCTTCTGGGGGACAAGAGGTTTATATTTTAGATTGCAATCTCCCATTTCACTAGTGTTCTTCCAATTGGTCAAATATTCAATATATCATTGACAGTGAAATACTTAATTATGTAATAGAGCATTTTGTATGCAAATGTTATTCCATAGTGTTGAAGTTTTGCAAACTGCATGTTCAGTGAAATACTATGCTAACAGTATTTGGATCTATTTATGTAATCACCTGCTTACAAAGAACAGTCCATATTCAGCATTCTGTGGTAGCTCAAATTCACTTAAAGCATTTGCATTGGCCTACGTTTAGCACCTTATATAGGTCATAGGAGACAAATTATTTTTTCTATAAAGAATTATGGAGTAGACATGGATGAAGAAACAAAACACAGCCTGACTTCTGTTGGCTTTCAATGTAGTCTAAGGAACAAAGTTAAGATACTGGGACACCAAGTCCTAAGAAACCCTTTAGTGAAATAATAACTTTCAAGATTAGGCCTAGCAACTTCCATTATTCTTATTCTTGAATGTATTGAAATGATAAGTTAACATTATCAGCCAAATATTTTTGCAGTGAGAAAAGTTTTCTCAAATAAACAAAAAGAACTCATGTGCTGAGTAGAAGTGATAAACAGTGAAATGTGCTTCTTTTACATTACAATGATAACAAGAAAACCCAAGATAATAAAGAAAATATTATTTAAAAATTGTCAGAAACTTACTTCTTTTACCCTGGGGTCTAAAAATGGTACCTACCAACATTCAGAGAAATTTTCTGATAAAGTCTAAATTTCTCTCTTTCTTCCATTTCCTTTGCACCCAATGGTGGGTTGAATCAAGAATTTCCCCCTTTGTTTGTCAACATAATTTGAATATTGAAGCAAAATTATGAAATATAATCAGAACACATTACCATGGCCTGAACCAAAAAGCCAACCCAACTGCCACAGTCGATTGAGACTCATGACGACCCTATGTGTGCCAGAGTAGAACTGCGCTCCAAAGGGTTTTTAGTGGCTGCAACTCTTCTCAAGTAGATCACAAGGCCTTTCTTTGAAGACATCTACAGGTGGATTCAAACAACCGACCTTTTGGTTAGCAGTCAAGCATGTTTGCGGCTTGTGCCATCCAGGGAGGACCCTACCACAGCCTAAAAACCAAACTCACTGCCATCGAGTAGATTCTGACTCACACCAACCCCCACTGGGTTTCCAAGAGGGTAAATCTTTATGGAAGTAGACTGTGCAGTCTACCTTCTGCGGAGTGGCTGCAGGGTTTGAACTGCCAACCTTCTGGTTAGTAGTCAAATGTCTTAGGCACTGCACCACCAGAGCTCCTTATAAGGCCCTAAATGGTTCAGCCCCTCTGACAATTGTCTCTCAAGATCACCACGTGCCAAACAAGTTTCTCATCTTAGGGCCTTTAACCTGAAATGCACTGAAACGCACTTCCTTGAGATTTTAAAAAATACTTCATGCTGGAAGAATGAATCCACTTGTGATTGGACTTAAATTTCATCAAGCAGTTTGGCATCTTGGCGGGTGGATTCTAGACCAAGGAATCATACTCACTCCCTTTCCCTGAGGGAATTCCTGCAGTGAGGTTACTATTAAGTTCTGAGGAGCAGGGCTTCAAAAAAGCAGACTCACTTACTAGCCCTGGAATTGTAGGGTATGTCATCACAGAGTGTTTCCCAGGTGCTATCTCTATGGAAGTAGATCACCCAATCCTCTTTCCGACCCAAAGTCTAGAGTGCAAAGACTTAAAGACCAGGGCAAAGGGGCTGCACTAGCCCCTGGGTGCAAATCCAAGGGGCCTTCAGACAAGTCCAGCTGGCGAATCGCTGGCCGATCCTGTTGACTAGGCCAGCTGCAGAATTGCACTCCAGTCCCAGTCCACTACAAAGCCAGTGGGCGAATTGAATCACCCCTTCACGCCTCCCCATCCCATCCTCAACTAGGCAGGCTGGCAAATCACAACACACGAATTACCAATCAATGAGCCTAGCGTTGAGGTAGGTGCAAACTGAAAGAGATTTCCCCCTGGATGCCCAATCGCTGTTACTCTCACTATGCAACTAGTAGAATAATGTAGAGATCTGAAGTGAAAGAATCCAAGACATAGTTATTTCTAGATATCTGGCGCTTCAAAACAAGCACAAATCATGACTCAGGAACAATTAAAAAAGAAACTAAAGCTAAGGCAATCATTAAATAGAAATTAATTTTGGATTATGTGTGTGACTTTGAAGAATGGTCGCTGAGGTCTGGCAGTGCCTCCTACAGGCTGTCTGAGAAGACCAAGAGCAGCATGGCGGTGGCTGAAAGAGCAGTTGTCCTCTGTCCCACACAGACCAGCAAGAGCTCCGGTGGGCTGCGTCCCTGTCGCCCAAGGCACATGCTGTGCACACCTCACCTGTGCACAACCGCAGGCTGAAGAGCCCTGGCTCGCTGCCTCGCAGGCCTGCAGCACATGGTAGGAGTTTTGTCCTGAGCCTGCTTCCACTGACACCACCTTGGTGACCAGGTAGTTGGGCTGCGGCCGTGAGGTGCCGTGTCAAAGAGCATTGAGCCCATGGGTTCCAGATCCCAGTACAGCACCCTGGGCGCATTGCCGTTGCAGTTGCCCACCAGCACGCACAGCCTCACATTGGCGCCAACCGCGGGCCAGCGAGGATCACACACCTAAAGCGTCAGCACCAAGGCGCGCTGTGCGAACACCACCCAGCTCCACGTGCTCACAGACACGTAGGACGACAGCACCCACGGCTGGAGGTTGCTGACTACGATATAGGAGTAGCAGACTCTACAATTCGGACCTAATTTGGGATCCGAGGCGCTTACTTGTGCGCTGGAGGCACTGGGTGGGTTGTTCTCAGACACGTGGACCATATGGGCGGCCTGATGGAAAATCAGTGTGGTGGAGTTGACATCGCCTACTGCTGGGTGTAGTTTGTGCTGGAGGAGAGAGAGCGGCTTGCCCTTGTTCGGTGGCTGTGATAGTGATAATGGAATCTGTTCCGGTCTGTTACAAGCTTGTAGTAATTATTGGCGAAAGATTCGATTCTCAAATGTAGTTTCTTGTATTAGCCATGTGACTTCGTTTTCTCTGGCATCAGGATCCTGTGTTTTAAAAAGAGCAAATGCTGTTGGATGTCAGAATCTTCAGGAATCGTTGTGGAAATAGAAGTAAAAATCATCTCTGGGACATTGTCATTAATTATCATCTAGAATTTTGATCTCAACGGTACACTGGGCAACCAGTGCCCACCTCCTCTTGCTTCCAAAACGATGGAATATCTTTTTTTTTAAATATATTTTATCGAAATATAATTTATGTACAGTGAAATACACAAAACTAAAGTGACATGGGTTAATGCTTTTTTTTTTTCAGTGTTCCTTCCCCTCCCCTTCCACCCCTGGTAATCAACAAAGAAAGTATTCTTCCATATATAAACCCTTCTTTGACTTTTTACAGTAATGAACTAATAGTGTATTTGTCCTTCTGTGATTGACTTATTTCACTCAGCATAATGTCCTCCAAGTTCATCCATATTATGCGGTGTTTTGCAGACTCTACGTTATTCTTTAGAGTTGCATAGTATTCCATTGTGTATTCCATTGTGTGTGTGTATCATAGTTTGGTTATCCACTCGAGTCTGTTGATGGACACCTAGGTTGTTTTCATCCTTTTGCTATTGTAAATAGTACTCTGATGAACATGGGTGTGCATTTATCTGTTGTTGTCCTGGTTCTCACTTCTTTAGGATATATACCTAGTGATGGGATTGCTGGGTCAAATGGTATTTCTAATTCCAGCTTTTTAAGGAATTACCATACTGCTTTCCACAGTAGTTGTGTCACTTTACAGTCCCACTAGCAGTGCATGAGAGTTCCAATCTCTCCACATCCTCACCAGCATTTGTTATTTTCTGTCTTGTTGAACTTTGCTACTAGCACTGGGGTGAGATGGTATCTCGTTTTGATTTGAATCTTTCTGATGGCTAATGACTGTGAGTATTTCTTCATGTATTTGCTGGCCACCTGACTATCCTCTTTGGTGAAGTGTCTGTTCATGTCTTCTGCCCATTTTTTAACTGGATTGTTAATCTTTTTTCGTTGTTGAGGTGTTGGAGTTTTCTATAAATTTTAGAGATAAGTCCCTTGTCAGATATGTTGTTGCCAAATATTTTTTCCCAATCTGTATGTTCTGTTTCTACTCTTTTGGAGAAATCTTTTGAAGCACATAAAAATTTAGTTTTAGAAGGTCCCATTCATCTAGTTTATCTTCAGGTGTTTGTGCATTTTGGATTATGCTTGACAGTTTATTTATGCTATAAACTAGGCTCCTACATTTGCCCCTGTTTTTTCCTTGAGGAACTTTATAACTTTAGGTTTCACATTTAAGTCTTTGATCCATCTGGAGTTAGCTTTTGTGTATGGTGTGAGGTACGGATCTTGTTTCATTTCTCTGCAAATGGATATCCAGTTTTATGAGCACCATTTGTTAAAGAGAGATGGAATATCTTTTTATCTCTTTGAAATGTACTTTGTGTTTTCTTTTCTCCACTATTGTGATCAAGGCCAAACTGGGTTGGAGTACGCAGGGCTGAGAAGATAAACATGAACTTGTGGATCAGTGGCACTCACCTGCACCACAGCAGTGATTGTGGGGTAAGTTTTCCAGCAGGCTGACCCTGTACAAGTCCTGGTTAAACATGGGGTAGGGAGGATGTTATCACTGGCGTCTACTACCAGGATCATGATGTGAGCAGTGCTGCAGCTGGCTTCCTGGCAGGTCCTTGCCATCCAAAGTTGTCAGGACTAAGCGATGGGAGATTTGCTTTTCCCAATCTAGCAGCTTCTTTAACACAAGTTCAATGTATTTCTTTCCACTATTGATCTCTTATTTTGAAGGCAAATACAGACTTGGTGCTAACGTGGTAATTTGGCAAGGAATTGGTTCCAACATCTGGATCCTGCATAGGTTGTATTGTAAATCTTGCTCCAGGCTGGGTCAACTCAAAAACATTTAATTTAAAAACATTCCTGCTGAAGGGGGAGGGGGAATGATCATTCCCATTCTGAATCCCCATGTTAATGTGAAAAACATTTAAAGGATTTTTCAGCTATTGTTTCCAAATGTATGGTGTCACTATTTTGGGGCCTATCTGTTCCCTGTCCATTCTACCACTGACAAAGAAATCTCAACTTTACTCACACAGGTCCAAGTACTCCTTTTCAGCATTAACCTGCATCTTCCAAGGGCATAAGTCCTGGACACTGAGCTCGAGATCCTTGATGAAGTTTCCCACCACAAAGTCCTTGGCTAGTTCCTCAGAGATTGAATAGAGGTTGGCAAGGATCAGCAGGGTCCCACTTGGCCTGTCTGTCCAATGCTGTTCTCCATCACATCCCCATCAGTGTTACTGCTGCTCCAATCCAGACTTTTCAAACAATCTCTGGGTTTTAGGGTCTCTAGCCAAGAAACAATCAACAACAATGGAAGCAGAAGTCAAGACATCAGACAACATACTGCAGTGGGAAAATCTGCTGCAAAAGACCTCTTTAGAGTGCTGAAGAGCAAAGATGTCTCTTTGAAGATGAAGGTGTGCCCGACCCAAGCCATGGTGTTTTCAATCTCCTCATATAAGAAGAGTCGATGCCTTTGAGTTGTAGTGTTGGCAAAGAATACTGAAAGTACCATGGACTGACAAACTAACAGATCTGTCCTAGAAGAAGTGCAGCCAGAGTGCTCCTTGGAAGCAAGAGTAGTCAGACTTCATCTGACCTACTTTGGTCATGTCAGAAAAGACCATTCCCTGGAGAAGGATATCATGCTTGATAAAGTGGAGGGTCAACAAAAAAGGGGAAGGCCATCAATGAGATGGGTTGACACTATGGCTGCAATGATGGGCTCAGGTATAGCAAGTATTATAAGGCTGGCACAGGACTGGGTAGTGTTTCATTTTGTTGTACCTGGGGTCACTATGAGTCAAAGTTAATTGCTAATTAACTGGCAAAGTAATTGTCAATGAATTAATCTATTCTGGGTAGAGATTTGTAGAAGTAGGAGTCACAATAGGACCATTCTGGGTCTGATTTAGGCTTTGTACTCTGTCCAATTAGGAAAGCCACCAAGCCAGAACCATAACGGGATCTCCTCTCTGTTTCCAAATTGGCAGATCATGATGTTTCGAGTCCCTACTCCAGGACTGCAGCCTGAAGAAATCAGAGGGCTACAGCAGTACAAGAGAGTTCAGATTAGTTTGCAAGTTGAAATGAGTAGTACAAATCTTAAAGTACAATCAAAGGACTGTGGGTTATTTCAAATTATGGCTAACATTTCAAAGAATGTGGATTCCAGAGCACTTATTTTGCTTATGCAGACCCTATATATAGGCCACGAGGCAATTGTTTGAACAGAACAAGGGGATACTGTGTGGTTTAAAATCAGAAAAGGTGTGCGTCCGAGTTCTGTCCTTTCACCATACTTATTCAATCTGTATGCTGAGCAAATAATCCAAAGAAGAACCTAGCATCAGGATTGGAGGAAGACTCATTAACAGCCTGCAATATGCACATTACAAAACTTGGTTACTGAAAGCAAAAAGGAATTCAAGCACTTACTGATGAAGATCAAAGACTACAGCCTTCAGTATGAATTACACTTCAACATAGACAAACAAAACCCAAGGCCAACTAGTTGATTCCAACTCACAGCAACCCCCATAGGGTTGCCAAGGCTGTAAATCTCTATGGAACTAAATTGCCTCATCTTCCTCCCATGGAGCAGCTGGCAGGTTTGAACCACCATCTCTCTGGTTAGCAGCCAAAATGCTTTACCAACTGTGCCACCAGAGTTCCTTACACCTCATGTGAAGAAAACAAAACTTCTCACAAGTGGACCAATAAGCAACATCATGATAAATGGAAAGAAGACTGAAGTTGTCACAGATTTCATTTTCCTTGGATCCATTACCAATGCCCATGGAAGCAGCAGTCAAGAAATCAAATAATGTATATTGCATTGAGCAAGTCTGCCTGAAGACCTTTTTAAAGTTTTAAAAAGCAAAGATGTCACCTTGAGAATTAAGATGCACCTGACCCAAGCCATAATGGTTTCAATTACCTCATATGCATGTGAATATGCATGACATGAATAAAGAAGACTGAAGACGAATTGATGCCTTTGAATTATGATGTTGGTGAAGAATATTAAATATACCATGGACTGCCAGGACAATGAACAGATTTGTCTCGGAGGGAGTACAGACAGAATGCTCCTTAGAAACGAGGATGGTGAGACTTCATCTTGCGCACTTTGGACATGTTATCAGGAGGGACCAGTCCCCGGAGAAGCACATCATGCTCTGTAAAGTAGCGGGTCAGTGGAAAAGAGGGAGACCCTCAATGAGATGGATTGACACAGTGGTTGCAGCAGTGAGCTCAAACATAGCAATGATTGTGAGGCTGGCACAGGACAGGACAGGGTTTTGCTCTGTCATCCACAGGGTTGCTATGAGTCAGAACTGACTTGACAGCACCTAACAACAAAAGTGCAATCTTATTCATGCAACTAATTTTTCCTAGGAATTTATACTCTCAATGTCCCCAGCACTTGAAGTCAAAGTGATTACTTCTTATTATTTTATCTTGGCTTTTAAGAGCATTTTTAGGCTAAAAGTCAATTATTCTTTTTCTTTTCTGATGGGAAGCCTTTCCTTTTTTCACGTCATAGTGTCTTCAGGATGAATCACTGGATTAATCTTCAGCTGCTAATAAACAGAATGCTTCTAAGAGGTCTCACAATCAATACGGAAACATTACTGACTGAGGCATGTATCTTTAAAATTTGACAAAGTCCTGATCCTTAGCTTTGTGTAGATGAAAGTTGGCTCTTATTAGAAATTTGATATATACAGTAAGCACATGTAAAATAATTGGTTTTCCACTATGATTCCTTTTTTCAAGAGACCACTTTCTAATCATTGAACTCAACTGTTTTATTGGGTAAACAGAAGATGTAAAAACCTTCCAACTATGAAATGTTTCAGAGACTTAAAGATGAATTCAGGAATTATACATGTCTTCAATGATATTACACACAGTATGTATGAGTTCTCTAAGAGAAACTGCAGAGGTACCAATTTTTGTATATATCCATTATTTTATTTGACTCTATAATCCCATGAAAAGTTCTTCACATTTTGATGAACCAGAGCTCTTCCTATAAGGTCTCCAGAAACTTCATCCTCTATAAAAAGTTTTGTTTTTCAATTACCTTTGCCAGAGGCTACTTTTGCCTTAGATATTTTAAGAATGTATCATAAACAGTGTGCTGTTATTGGTAACTTTATTTTTAATTACATACGATTTCCTAAAAATTAACTTGAAGTGTGACATTACAGATTATTATCTGTTTCCTAAGATACAGATCAATTAATTGGATCAACGTCCCTTCACATTATGGGTTTGCTTTTTGAACCTGATATTTTGAGGAAGAAACAAATTTTCCACCTGAAGTATTCCATTTCTGATCACAACTATACTCTTTATATATCACTGACAAAACAGTGCACTCCTTTATCACTATCCTTCTAATTCCTTTTAAAATGGTTTATAAATCAAAATGTTGTTGCTTCAAGTAGCATGATATCTTTTCTAGAATAAAAGTGGGGGAACAGTGTCTTCTGACAGATTAGATTCCAGTTGTCGGTGCCACAAAATAGTGGGTATGGGCTTAGCTTATTCTCTTTTAAGTTGTAGCTGAATATTTTGATTAATTGATTAAACAGAGTGAATACACCCACGACTCATAGGAAGACAAGCAAAATCCTTGATACTGATGACACAATTCCATTACTGGAACTTGAAGAAATGCAAACATCCAAACATCTTGCCCAGTTAATCTCAAAACAACAGCAACAAAAAAAGACACTTTACCAACAAATATTCTAAAACTAAGCTTGTTATTTTGCACAGTCACCAGTGAAAACTTTCATATTACCAAAACAAAATAACTCCAACTTTCAGATTTTGGTTGTTCGTTATCCAGTCAAATTATCCTAGCGATCACTTTGGGGGTCAACTGCTCCTTTAAAACAAGAAGTTTACTAGGGCCCTTGTTTAGATTACTTTACGGTTCAGATAGAGAAAAGCTAACACTCACAAAATTATCTCATCCAAATCAATGTTTCCTCCATCTTTTAGGGTCTGTAACTGTGGCTTCTCAACCTGTGATTTGTCTCAATATGTCTGGGCACCTATGATTTTTAAACTATCTCTTGCAAAAATTTTAAAACACACTTTTGTTTCTATCCTCAGTTCATCCCAGTGTACTCCTGGAGAAGCACATAAATAATTAGTAATTTTACCAAGAGAGTGTCAAGTGTGCTGATATTGGAAGCATGAATCCTTTTTCTATCAACAATAAAAATGGCCACTGTTAATTGGTAAGTACCTAGTTTGAAACACATGGCTTATATATTATCCCTAGTCCTCTGGTAGCATAGTGCCTAAGGCACTTGACTGCTAACCAGAAGGCTGGCGGTTCAAACCCACCAGCCACTCCTCAGAAGGAAGGTTGGGCAATCCTACTTCTGTAGTGATAACTGCCTCGGAAACCCAAGGAGGGGTCGCTATGAGTCAGGGCCGACTCGACGGCAAATAACAACAACAACAGTCCTCACCACAACTTTTAAAATTAGGAATTAGTATCTACATTTTGATAAAGCTCAAAGAGATTAAATAACTTGTCAAAGGTCACACAGGAAGGTACCTAATTGCAAACCCAATGTTCTTTCTATCATACTACATCTGAAAACTTAGAATACTAGTACCAAGCAATCCCAAGATCGCATAAATTGTTCATTCATTTATTCATTAACTATTTAATGAGGCCTATTCAGCTCAAACTCTTAAGCAGAGTTGAAATCACTGATAGGTGAGATACAGTCTAAGGGTCCTGTCTGTTCACCGTCCCAGCTCTCAATGATTTGTCCCTGCATCAAGTTAGGTGAAGAGATCAGCATTAGACCATGTTAGCTTAGCTTCCCACATAACTTCTGTTTTCATGTATATCTTTATTTTTTAATTGACCATCATGAGAACTGGCCACGTGGTAAACATTTTGATGTTGTTGTTATTAGGTGCCATTGAGTCAGCTCCAACTCACAGCAACCCTGTGTACAAGAAAATAAAACACTGCCTGGTCCTGTGTGATCCTCATAATCCTTGCTGTGCTTGAGCCTATCTCTACAGCCACTATGTCAGTCAATCTCATGGAGGGTCTTCCCCTTTTTTGCTGGCCCTCTACTTTACAATCATGATTTCCTTCTCCAGGGACTGGTCCCTTCTGAGAACATGACCAAAGTAAGCGAAACAAGGTCTGGCCATTCCCACTTCTAAGGAGCATTCTGGCTGTACTTCTTTCAAGACAGATTTGTTCATTCTTCTGGCAGTTCCTGGTTTTACAGTATTCTTCCTCAACACCACAATTAAAAGGCATCAACTCTTCTTCATTTTTCCTTATTCAGTTTCCAGCTTTTACATGCATTTGAGGTGATTGAAAATACTATGGCTTGGATCAGGCACACCTTAGTGTGATATCTTTGCTCCTTAACACTTTAAAAAGGTCTTTTGCTGCCGATTTGCCCTGTGCGATATGACATTTGATTTCTTGACTGATGCTTCTTCCATGGGTGTTAATTGTGGATTCAAGTAGAATGAAATCCCTAAACATTTTGAAAGTGCTTACAAAACCAGAGGGAATGCATTGTCTTCCATTACCCTCAATATTGCATGAAGGAGCTCTACTTATTAAATTCCATCTGGAAATTAATGTCAATACAAAGTTTGTATGATTTTTTTGCCGAGCTGAAATACTCCTTTTAAAAAAAAAAACAGACAAGTAGAACAACAAGTCTTTATCTCTCTCTCTCTCTCTTTTTTTTTTTTTGCCTTGGTTGTCAAGAAACAGAACGTAATCTCAGTGGCAGTAACTGCCTCATTTTATGAGTATTTGATTATTTTTCATTCGCTATGTGGTTTCCAACATTTTTTGTAAGTCTTGTTTTTAACTACTTTATTTTTAAAAAATAGATGGGTAACACATAAAAGAGTAAGAAAGAGTAATTTGGATATTATGGTTCCCTAAGCTTTTATAAAATTGACCAAAAGAAATCAAGCTTCTCATGGGTTCCAATAATTCTTTCTCAAGACATTTTAGCATTCAATTTTTGTTAATCATTCTATAATAAGCATAAGGTTCTTAGTTGACACTTAGAATCTGTGTACTTTCCAGAAAATATTCCACGTGTGGGATAAAGTTATGCGAAATTTAACATAGGAAGCAGAGAGAATTATGACAAATTCACCACAGTACCAACAATGTGCTCAAAACAAAATATGTTAATTCCTCAGTATTCCACAAAGTCATTATTAAGCTCATTGGTGCAGTAAAATGGGTGAAAGAAAGAAAGATATATAGATCAGATCTAACCTGGAAACAACAGAGTTTCTTGAAATCTAAAAAGAAGGCGAAAAAAATTCCTTCATTTTTTTGCTCATGATATTACACTGACTGCATATTCCAGTAAGAAAGTGTTCAATGTATAAGAAATAAATCACTTTGGAAGTTCTTAAATGTTTTAATACCATGAAATGACTCAAGATGCTGAGAAGGTATAAACACATATATCCCTAATGGCCAGGAAGAAGTCCTGAACTTTAAAAGATGCTCAATGCACTTTATGAATTTATTAGGGATCTCAAGTGTAGATTGAAGCCACTCTATAAATGTCTATGAAAAGTTTGCCTATACTTTGCATTGAATTGGGTTTATTCCCTCTAGAATAATGGCATCAGAGCAAAACATGAAACAGTTGCATGACCAACAAAAAATGAAAAAGAAAATCAAGAACAGTATTATAGTTGATAAATTTTAAAAGTATATAGAATATTAACACAGAGCTTTGTACTACTATAAATTCCACAATATACAAATTATCTGCATGAAGAGATTTTTTGCTGGGAGCTCAGGTAATAATATTGACATGACTCACCTGAATTAATTCATGATTGTCTTTAGAAAACACCGAATCACCTGACAGCAGAAGAGGTTCACTTTTCTCACAGCTCTCCTGGCTGATGAGCGTATCCGCATAGTTTGGCTGTGGGAAGATCAGGTGGCTTTTCCGCGAGTCCGCGGTGAGGGAGACCTCGTGCGAGTAGGTCTGCAGGAAAGCCCGCACCCCGTCCATGCCCACAAAATGCGTGCGGGGCACGCTGGCCAACCCGCCTCCGGAAGAAGCTTGGAGCAGGCGCGACGTGTGCCAACGCCTTAGCCTGAGCACCAGGAGCGCGATAACAAAAGTAAGGAAGACGCAGGAGACAGCGGCCAAGGCAACGACCAGGTACAGCGTGAGGCCTGAATCGTCCTGGTTAGTGGGAGACTCGAGACTGCTCAGGTCAGCCAGGACGTCGGGGATGCTGTCGGCCACGGCCACGGTGAGCGTGACGGTGGCGGAGAGGGGCGGCTGGCCGTGGTCCTGGACGACCACCACCAGGCTCTGCTTCAGCGCGTCTCTGTCCAGCAGGGCCCGCGCCGTGCGCACTTCGCCAGTGTGCACCCCCACAGCGAAGAGCCCTGGCTCGCTGGCCTTAAACAAGTTGTAGGACAGCCAAGCATTCTGTCCTGAATCACGGTCTACCGCCACCACCTTGGTCACCAGGTAGCCCGGCTCTGCAGAGCGAGGTGCTAGTTCCACGCCGGTGGAGCCATCGGTGGGGAGAGCCGGGTACAGGATCTCGGGGACGTTGTCGTTCTGGTCCATCACGTAGAGGCTCAATGATACATTGCTGCTGAGTGGTGGGTCCCCGCTATCGCGTGCGTTCACCCACAGATGCAGGTCGCGAAACTGCTCATAGTCGAAGGATCGCAGTGCATACAGGACTCCAGTGTCCGGATTGATGGAAACAAAGGAGGACAGCGGCGCCCCCTGAAGGATGTTTTCGGCCAGGGAGTAAGTAACTTGAGCATTTTCGTCAGAGTCAGGGTCCTGCGCCGTCACTGAGAAGATGGAAATACCCATGAGGTTGTTTTCTGGGATATATACGGAGTAGGAGGCCTGAGGGAAGGCAGGCGGGTTGTCATTGGTGTCTGCCACGTTCAGTAAAATGTGAGTTGCCATGGACAGCGGTGGACTTCCCCGGTCAGTGGCGGTCACCGTGATGTTGTAGCTAGGAACCTGTTCCCGATCTAAGACTGTGTCAGTTACTAAACTATAGTAATTTCCGTAAGACTTTTCTAGTTTAAAGGGCAGATTTCCTTCGATGAAACAGATCACCTGCCCATTTTCTCCAGAATCTTGGTCATTTATATTTAAAAGAGCAATTAGTGTTCCTCTAGGAGAGTCTTCAAGAACAGAGCTGGTGAGAGAGGTGACAGCTACTTCAGGGGCATTGTCATTCACGTCCAGAACTGTGATCAGGACTTTGGCTCGAGCGGAATATCCCGCATTATCCATTGCCTGCACTTCCATCTCGTAAAACGGTGATTCCTCGTGATTGAGCTCTCCTATTGTTGAAATTATTCCTAAATTAGAATCTAGTTTGAAAACTTGGGCGCCTTTGTCGTCCACATACCGGAAGGAATACGTCACTTCCGAATTGGCTCCTTCGTCGGGGTCGGTGGCGTTTACCAGAAGCAGCTGAGTGCCCACGGCCACGTTCTCCGGAACGCTCACGCGGTACTCCGACTGCGCAAAGGCCGGTGCATTGTCGTTCACGTCAAGGACCACAACGCGGATGTGGGCGGTGCCGCTGCGGACCGGGTCCCCCCCGTCCGAGGCCGTGAGGACCAGGTGGTGAATCGCCTTTGCCTCGCGGTCTAGGGCGCGCTCCAGCACCAGCTCCGGATACTTGTTTCCATCTGCTCCGCTCTGCACGTCCAGAGAGAAGTGAGTATTCGGGCTGAGTTCGTAGCTCTGGAGAGAGTTCTTCCCGACATCCGGATCCCAAGCGTGGGGAAGCGGAAACCGCATGCCAGTGGCTGCGTTTTCACTGATTTTTATTTCTAGTTCACCTTCCCGGAAGTAGGGGGAGTTATCATTAACGTCCCTCACTTCTATCTCCACTCCATATATTTTCACCTTATCTTCCATGAGAATCTCTAGATTTAACAGGCACTTGATGGCCCCCAGACAGAGCTCCTCCCGGTCTACCCTGCCCGTTGTGATCAACCCGCCGCTTCGCGGGTTCAGAGCGAAGAGTTGCGTCCTACCTCTGGAGACAATGCGGACTCCGCGCTCCGCCAGCTCTCGGGGCTCCAGCCCCAGGTCTTTGACGATATTACCCACACTGGAGCCTTTTTCCAGCTCCTCGGGAACTGAATAGCGGATCTGGGTGCATCCAGTTTCCCACAGGATCCCCAGAATGACTGTCAGCAGGACCAGCCCTTTGTAGTCCCGGTGCAGATGCGCAGGAATCATTGTCACTTTCCTCGAGGATTATTTCCAAATGTGCCCTTGACTACCGAAGTCAAGATCAGCTCCTCGGTTCTTGGAATCTGACTGTTGGGGCCAGAACGCCTTCTCTCAGTCACTTCACAATCCGGAAGATGATTGATTAGTTTCTGTCTGTCGATGCTTTGCACTTCAGGCGCGTGCACGGTGAACAGGATCTTAATGCTTTTCTCTCCCTGATTGGTGAACAGCGGCACTCAGAGTCCTAACCAATTACTACACAATCTTGCGCTCCTAGAAAGGATTGTTGCACTTTAGTCCATAAATAGCGCCACCTACTGTTCTTCAAATAGGAATGAAAGTGGAGTCAACTAAAAACCACAGTATTTGTTCTAGTTGAAACTTGAGGGAGCTTCTTTTTATTTCCCTGAGGTTTTTCATGCAGATACTTTCCTGAGATTATTTTCTGTAACTGCAGGTATATTCCGACTTTTTCCAAAGAGTTTGAAAACAAATTTGAAGTTTCTATAGTTATTTTAATTGTATTTTACTGCTCCTAGCTTGAGACCAACCTCAACACACCTGTTACGTATGGGACATTCGCCTAGGTATTTCCCATTTTGATAAATGACATAACAAAATACTTTAAATTTTCTGGTTCAGTTATGATTTGGGGCAAAAATTTTGTTGGACAGGTTTTCTGCATTTGGCTTAATGGAAGAGCTACTTGATCAGAATCTTGACATTTACCCCTTAATTTAAAAAACATATTTTCACAATAATATGGAAACTTGAAAATGAGAAATGTGATTATATATATCGTCAAAATCAAACTTGTCAGGAAGTCAAGTGAAGAAGACACAAGAGGAGCTTTGGAACAAAGTGGAAGTATTTCAACTTGCATTGCCTGGAAATAGGGGCAGTGCTCCAAAACTCTACCAACACGTTAGATTTTCTTTTGTTTAAAGTTTGGTGTTGGGGACGATTTAGCAAAAGAAAATTTGTAATCGAAAGAATATTATAAACTTACCTTTTCCTTGGTAACTGGCCTATTTCAGTTACTGAGATTTAGTGATAATACATTTGGAAATCCATTGTTGTTGTTATTTGCCGTCGAGTCGGACCCGACTCATAGTGACCCCTCCTTGGGTTTCTGAGACAGTATCACTACAGAAGTAGATTGCCCAGCCTTCCTTCCGAGGAGTGGCTGGTGGGTTCGAACCACCAGCCTTCTGGTTAGTAGTCAAGTGCCTTAGGCACTATGTGACCAGAGCTCCTAAGAAATCCATTAGTATACAGGAAAAAATTATCCCTAAGAGACATCTGGCTATTTTGTTTTCATGAATGTAAACATCTATATTTGTATTCTGAGGGTAAGCACCTTTAGGAGGTATAAAGTGATATCTGTAGAACTGACAGGGAATCTACAGGTAGCTGTGAAAAAGATCTGGCCTGAAAGTGACCTACTCAGTGAAATTCAAGGAATCCCTAGCAAACGTACCTGAACATTATTATCAAATCATTACTATGCCCTTATTTTTAAAAGTAAAAATACATTTTCCTCTATAGTAAATAGAGTTTTTAAAGAAAGGTTTATATACTCAAGATATTGATGTTCCAAGGAAGATAAAACCCACAGAAATAAAAAAAAAATGTGTGTGCTTCAGTTTAAAATATTTAGATGTTGGCATCACCACAAGACACATTTCTCACAGTAAAGAAGATTATTTTGGGTGGTTAATAAAGAATATTTCATGAGATTATTAAAATATTTCAGAATACTTGAAGAATATTAATGAGGTTAGCAGCCCACAGGGAAAGAAACAGCAAATATTAATAGAGAAAAAAATGAACATGAAGGGAAATAGGTATAACGTATTTCAGATTTTCTTACCTAAATATTGGTTTGAAAATTAAACCAAAACATTTACAGGTAAAAGATATTCCTTGAAACTCACATGAGTAGAAGCAACAGGTTAAGAGCTCATCTTGTTACTCTCTTTCAGTGACCAGCCGAACCCAAACCCACTGCCGACTCATGGTGACCCTATTGGAGAGAGTAGAACTGCCCCCATAAGGCTTCCTAAGGCAGTAAATCTTTATGGAAACAATTCTCCCCTTGGTGCGTTCCAAACGCCCACTTTTGGTTACCAGAGGAACATCTTAACCAATGCACCACCAGAGCTCCATTCCTTAGTGACACTTACTACCAAAGAAGCTTCATTACAGAGGTCTTGTGGGGGAACCATTTCTGGCGTCGAGGTGAGAAGATTAAACCTAGTTTTTCCCAAATCGGAGGCTACGTACAGGTTGTAGGAGTAAGGCAAAGTTCCCTCGCTGTAGTTGGGAGAAACCTCGAGTTCAGTCTTAAAACAGAGACCACGCTGAAAGCAGCCCCCGGTGGCGGTGGTGGCGGAGCGTCTCAGGCGGAGGGCAATGGCCAGAATCACCGAGAGAAGGAAGAGCACGGAGATCAAGGCCAAGGCCACCACCAGATAAAACTGCAGCTCCGCCTGGGGGTCAGAGGGCGCAGGGTGGTCGCTGAGGTCTGGCAGCGCCTCCTGCAAGCTGTCAGCGAAGACTAGGTATAGCGTGGCGGTGGCCGACAGGGGTGGTTGCCCTCCGTCAAGTACAGCCACCAGCAGACGCTGGCGGGCTGCGTCCCTGTCGCCCAAGGCGCGAGCGGTGCGCACCTCGCCGGTGCGCAGCCCCAGGCTGAAGAGCCCGGGCTCGCTGGCCTGAAGCACGTGGTAGGACAGCCAGGCATTGTGCCCAGAGTCTGCGTCCACCGCCACCACCTTGGTGACCAAATAGCCCGGCTGTGCAGCTCGTGGCACTGTGTCGAAGAGCGCTGAGCCATCAGGTCCCAACGCTGGGTACAGCACCCTGGGTGCGTTGTCGTTGAGGTCGTCCACCAGCACCCGCAGGCTCACGTTGGCGCTGAGCGCGGGCGAGCCCTGATCACGCGCCTGCAGCGTCAGCTCGAAGGCGCGCAGCTGCTCGTGGTCGAAGGCGCGCTGCGCGAACACCACGCCGCTCTGCTCGCTCACAGACACGTAGGACAACAGCGCCCGCGGCTGCAGGTCTCTGGCTAAGATAGAGTAGGAGACACGACCATTGGGCCCCACGTCCGAATCTGAGGCACTCACTTGCGCAATGGAGGCTCCAGGAGGGTTGTTTTCGGCCACATGGACCACGTAAGCTGCCTGGTGGAAAACGGGAGCGTTGTCGTTAACATCGGCGATGTGCAGGGTGACGCTTGTACTGGAGGAGAGTGGCGGTTTCCCTTTGTCGATGGCCGTGATGGTGATGTTGTACTCTGGCGTCTGCTCTCGGTCCAGGGCCCCTTCTGTTACAAGCTTGTAGTAATTACTGGCGGAAGATTCGATTCTAAAAGGAACGGTTTCTTTTATGAAGCATGTGATCTCCCCATTTTCCCCAGAATCTCTATCGTGTGTTTTGAACAGAGCTATCACCGTCCCTGGCTCTGCATCTTCAGTAATGGAACTGGCTATCGAGGTGAAAGCTACGCCTGGAGCATTGTCGTTCTCGTCTAGAATGTCTAGTATAACCTTACATTCGGTGGCCATGCCTCCTCCGTCCTTGGCTTCTATGCTCATGGTATAGCTGCTGCTGACTTCGAAGTCTATAAGATCTTTGGATTTGATTTCTCCACTCTGATGGTCTAGTGTAAACGTATTTCTAACATCATCTTCTAGAGTTTTAAAAGAGTAGGTAATCTCAGCATTGATGCCCTCGTCCTGGTCAGTGGCCGTCACCATCAGCACGGACGTGCCTGGGGGTACATTCTCGCGTATACTGACTCTGTATTCATCCTGGCTGAACACTGGGGCATTATCATTGGCGTCGGTGACCTCGATCCGGATTTTGGTGGTACCAGTTCGGACAGGGTCGCCCCCATCAACTGCTGTTAGGACCAGGACATGGGAGCTCTGCTGTTCCCGATCCAGGGGCTTATCCAACACCAATTCTGGGGCATTCTTGCCTTTATTCTTGTCTTTCACCGTCAGAGAGAAATGCTCATTAGAGCTGAGTTGGTAACTCTGGAGAGAGTTGCGCCCTATATCTGCATCTACAGCGGATTCCAGGCCAAACCGAGAGCCTCGAATTGCAAGTTCATTTATTTGTAAAACAATGCTATCTTTGGAGAAATGTGGTGGATTGTCATTTATATCTTCTATTATCACGTTTAAGTGAAAAACATTTAGGGGATTCTCTACGACAATCTCTAAGGGCAAGACACAAAGAGGTTTTTTGGGACAGAGCGACTCCCGATCTATTCTGTCACTGATGATTATGTTCCCATTCTCTGTGTTCACGGTAAAGTACTGTTTCTCCGCACTAACTCTGAGGTTGCGAATCAGTAAATCCCGTACCTGCAGCCCCAGGTCCTCAGCGAGGTTCCCCACCACGGATCCCCTGGCCATCTCTTCCGGAATAGAGTAACTGATCGGTTCTGAGAGCGCCCCGCAGAACAAAGGCAGCAGGAAGGGAAATAGTACTTGCCGCCGCCCGATCCTGCTCTTCTGTTTCGCGCTATTTCCCATTCTTCTCGCTGGTCGCTGCAGCCTCGGAAGTTAAGAAAAAGGTGCTTTACAAATCTCTTTGAAAATATTTACTTCCACTGCGTAGAAAAATCAATGTTCCCAGTTTGAGGACATCCCAATACGTATTCCAGAATCAGATTTGCTGAGCAGAGCTCACGAGTCCGAGTCACTCTGCTTCCGACTTGCTTCTGTGACTGCGCAGAAAATCATCCCGGTAGATCCCTGCTCCACCTCTAGCAACGCGTTGGCCAATAGCGGCGCTCAGAGTCCATTTAGAAAACTGCAGTCAGAAGACTGCAAATTCAGTGAGATTCGGTGTTCAGAGAGAAGTGTTGGACCGGTGCATAGAGAACTAGGCAGGTTGTGAGTTTTGAATGAGTCTTTTTTTTTTTTTTTTCTTCAATGTTTACTACTCAAGAAGGCTCCTGAAAGATGAGATCCTAGAGAAGTGCCATTAGTTCAGTAATGGCAGATTAAAAGTTTGTCTTTTTCTAATCGGAAGCAATGCATACATTAGAAGAACGAGGTAAAATCTTCTTTCCAGACTTAAAGATGATGAGGGAAAACAATCCCACCAGGTAATATGGAGAAATTTTGACAGTCATGAATGACATCCAATAATATGTTAAATCTGATGTGTGCTTAATTTTCCACTTCCTTTTATCAGAGGAAACTAGAGGAGAGCTCAAAGCTGTATAAGGCATACTCAGGATAAGGATGGTGAATGCCATACAATCTTCCTTGTTATTCATAAAAGAGACTTACAACAATAATTATGAAGTGTTTTAAACTTTCATCATAAGCAGAATATGTAGGTTACCATAGGAATTTAATGACGTGAAATGTGAAAGTGTTTTATTTTTATCCTTATATGTTACAACCTAACAATTTTATGTTATTGTTAGGTGCTGTCAAGTCAGCTCAGACTCATAGTGACCCTATTATGCACAAAAGAACTTTATAATTGCCTCTAAATCAAAATAATCTTCTTAATGTCAAGTTTCAAAGCCACCTTCCCTTTTTCTTTTCTAAGATCTTGGTTGCCAGCTAACTAATTCACACTATGTAAAAAATATGGAACAATATTCCTCTCCCAGCCAACTACCTTATGTTCTTTTTCAACATCTAATCCAGTTCAAGTACAATATCTTAGGCCTTTTTTCTCCGTTTGAAATTTCATAAGCCCAATGCTAACCCTAGATGCTCAAAAAAAATTTTCATGGCTTCAAGACAATTTTAGGCATCTTTTGAGGTTGACTCTCTCCTAGAGTTGAAATTCTCTTGGCCCAAGCACTAGAGACTAACATTTAAGTTTACATTTAAGGTCAATTACTGGAGGAGAAGCATAAAATTGAGAGGGAAGATGAACATACAAGTCAACTGGGCCAAATATCTAGGAGTAGTATCAGAGTGCTGTGTTGAATTGAGGGTGGAGATGATTCCTGGGATCAAATACCGAGGTAAGTCTCCTTCCCTCACTTTCCTGGACACTGCTTCACATAACATGCATGGCATTAGGTTAACTATCAAAGCTTCAATAACAAGTTAGTCTTGAATATAAGAATCAAATATACTTATATGTAATACGAAATGAACTTATGAAGGAAAGACTAGGGGGAATTCAGGACTCCTAGGCATATAGGAACTCTGGTAGCATAGTGCCTAAGGCACTTGACTGCTAACCAGAAGGCTGGTGGTTCAAACCCACCGGCCACCCCTCAGAAGGAAGATTGGGCAATCTACTTCTGTAGAAATACCACCTCAGAAACACAAGGAGGGGTTGCTATGAGTCCAATTGACACAATGGCAGTGAGGTTTTTTTTTTAGTTTAGGCGTATTGAAAATAGCCAAAAAATACCCAGGAGAATATCAGTTAAATCTGTCTCTTATCCAGCCTAAACACCCACCCCACCTCTTATATTCACTAATTATTCCATATAAATAAATCTACAAAACATAGACATCTTCAGCAGATTTGAAAATAACTTATGAGAAACACTGGGTGAAAATTAAGTTATTTCTATATGTGAATTGGCTACATTTAAAACCCTCACACATACACACACAAATAGTAAGCATAAGCAAAAGAATAAAAGGAAGTAACACTACTTCAACAAATCAATTATTTCATGAGAACAGCCTAACAACACCTACAGTAATAATAATAAGAAGAAGATGATGCCTGGAACTTAAGAAAATAAATGAGTTCTATATTCCCTCTTCCAAGAGAGTCTATTAAATTAAAAGGCAATCAATTTATCTGTTTTGGTAGGATGAAGTAATGAGACAAAGCTGAAATACTCAACAGGATCTAAATACATTACCAACCATTAAGACTCAAAACCTAATTGGTCTGTGCTCAAAGAAAACCTTGGTTGTATAGATATGTGTGTGTGACTGATATTCGTATAAAAGAGCTAGAAATCATGCTACTAAATTAATAGGGTCAAATCTGAATATTAAAATAGCAGTATAACTCCAAATCAGTATGTGGTTGTTGTTAAGTGCCATTGAGTCAGCTTCGGCTCATAGTGACCCTATGTACAACAGAATGAAACTCTGCCCATCCTCACAATCTGTCCCATCCTCACAATCCTTGCTATGTTTGAGAAATCAGTATAGACAATGTGAAGTTCAAGAAATAGGGAAATAACTAAAAAGTGTTTTTGAATCAGTTTTATATTGATAGCCACAGACACTGATGATAGAAAAATAAAAGTAAAACTCAATTTAGTACAAAGTAAGGCATGACAGCAGAACTAGTCCTTTGGAATATATCTATGTATATGTATATATAACTACTACTACTACTACTAAAACCAAAATGACTTCCACAAAACCTTTCGGGAAAATGATGGTAATTTGATAAAAGAAAAAGTATATACACGCACATGTACTGCTCTAAATATGTAGTATAAATTGAGTGCTCCCCCACCCCACCCCGCGAGAAAGGAGTTTCATAAAATGTTCAGAAAAAAGCTAATTACAAGGCCAGTGCCAAGACACCGCACTTGGGAGACGGAAATAAACCTCACCTGATTATTCGTCAGATCGCTTTTGCCTAAACCCGTAGCTGAGTCTTCAGCTATTAAGAGTGGTTCGCTTTTCTCATAGCTCTCCTGGCTGATGAGCGTATCCGCATAGTTTGGCTGCGGGAAGATCAGGTGGCTCTTCCTCGAGTCCGCGGTGAGGGAGACCTCGTGCGAGTAGGTTTGCAGGAAAGCCCGCACCCCGTCCACGCCCACAAAGTGCGTGTCAGGCACGTTGGCCAACCCGCCTCCGGAAGAAGCTTGGAGCAGGCGCGACTTGTACCAGCGCCGCATTCTGAGCGCCATCAGTACGATGACAAAGGCAAGGAAGACGCAGGAAACTGCGGTCACAGCCACTACCAGGTACAGCGTGAGTCCAGACTCGTCAGGATTGGCGGGAGAGTCTAGGCTGCCCAGATCGGCCAGGACATCGGGGATGCTGTCGGCCACAGCCACGGTGAGCGTGACGGTGGCTGAGAGAGGAGGTTGGCCATGGTCCTGGACGGCCACCACCAGACTCTGCTTCAGCGAGTCTCTGTCCTGCAGGGCTCGCGCCGTGCGCACCTCGCCTGTGTGCACACCAACCGTGAAGAGCCCTGGCTCGCTGGCCTTGAGCAGGCGGTAGGACAGCCAAGCGTTCTGACCTGAGTCTCTGTCCACCGCCACCACCTTGGTCACCAGGTAGCCGGGCTCTGCGGAGCGGGGTGCTAGTTCCACGCCGGTGGAGCCGTCAGTAGGAAGGGTGGGGTACAGGATCTCGGGTGCGTTGTCGTTCTGGTCCAGCACGAACAGGCGCAGTGACACGTTGCTGCTGAGCGGCGGGTCCCCACTATCCCGTGCTGTCACCCACAGCTGTAGGTCTCGGAACTGCTCATAGTCGAAGGAGCGCAGCGCATATAGGACTCCAGTGTCCGAATTGATGGAGATGTAGGAAGATAGAGGCGTCCCCTGGATGGTGTCCTCCGCAAGAGAGTAAATAACTCGGGCATTGTCTTTGCTATCCGGGTCATGGGCTGTCACTGAGAAGATAGAAGAGCCTCTAGGATTGTTTTCAGGAATGTAGGCTGAGTAAGTGGGGTGAAGGAAAGCGGGTGGGTTATCGTTGTCGTCAGCCACGTTCAGGGAGATATGAGTTTCTGTAGACAAGGGCGGACTTCCTTGGTCTGTGGCTGTCAAGGTTATATTATAATTCTGGACCTGCTCCCTGTCCAGGGCTGTGTTTGTTATCAACTTGTAATAATTCCCATAAGTCTTTTCTAATTTAAAAGGCAAATTCGTAGGAATGAAACAGGAGACCTGACCATTTTCTTCAGAGTCTTGATCTTGAACGTTAAGAAGAGCAATTACTGTACCTGGAGGAGAGTTTTCCAGGATTGAATTAGTAGAAGAGGTGATGGTTATTTCGGGAGCATTATCGTTCACATCCACAACAGTGATCAGCAACTTGGCGGTGGCCAGTAGACCTCCACCATCTTGGCCTTGGATTTCCATCTCATAGAATCTGTATTTCTCATAATCCAGAGACCCCCATATTAGGACTTCTCCAGTTCGAGAATCTAACTGGAATGTTTCAGAAGCTTTGCTTTCCATATTCTGGAATGAATACATCACTTCCCCATTGACTCCTTCATCTGGATCGGTTGCGTTTACTACGAGCACCCGAGTTCCAGAGCTAAGATTCTCGGGAACACTCACTCGATACACAGACTCTGTAAACTTTGGGATGTGGTCATTTACATCGAGGACCACCACCCGAATGGAAACAGTGCTCTGGCGGATAGGAACGCCTCCATCTAAGGCTGTGAGGCGAAGAAGGTGAACAGCCTCTTTCTCCCGGTCCAGAGCCCCCTCCAGCACGAGCTCTGGATTCTTGGCCCCATGGCTTCCTCCTCGCACGTGCAAGGAAAAGTAGCTATTAGGGCTGAGCTGGTAGCTCTGGAGGGAGTTCACTCCCACATCTGGATCCTTAGCATTAGGAAGGGGGAATCGCAAACCCGGAGATGCATGCTCACTGATTTTTATCTCTACTTCCTCTTCCCGGAAGCTGGGGGCGTTATCATTAATATCTGTTATTTCTACCTCCACTCCGTAAATCTTCAAGGCATCTTCTACAAGAATCTCCATATTTAAAACACAGGCGGAAAAAGTTTCACAGAGCTCCTCCCGGTCTATCCTGCCCGCCGTGATCAAGCTGCCGCTTCGCGGGTTCAGAGCGAACAGCTGCGTCCTACCTCTGGAAACGATGCGGACTCCGCGCTCCGCCAGCTCCCGGGGCTCCAGCCCCAGGTCCTTGGAGATATTGCCCACGAAGAAGCCTTTGTCCGTCTCTTCAGGCACTGAGTATCCAATCTGCCCGGCTCGGGACTCCCGCAATGTCCCCAAGAAAATGCAAAGCAGGACCAGACCGCCGCAGTCCAGGTTCCGTAGCCGATCCGCCATGGCAGTGTTTGAGCTGATATTACGGGGTTTCTAGCGTCGGTTTGTTTCTGAATCAGTTTGTGTATCTACGAAGTCCCGGACCCTCAGCATCCAAAAGATTACAACAGGAAGGCAAGTATTTTAACATTCCGGCATCAGAGTCTGTGAGTATCCATCGCTGCTACGCTTTGTGTGGCCGAGGTGGGGGAGGGAGGGACTCGATCGCTTGCGCTTCCCATTCCCTGATTGGTGAACAGCGGCGCCTAGAGTCCAATCTTATTTTTGCAACGTGTAAGAAAAATCCAACTAACTCGCGGGTCCAGAAATGACTACTCACCTCTTTGAGAATCATACGTATTTGTAAAGCTTGAAATTGCTAACAATGAAGACTTATATAATATGATTTTCAAAGTTTACCAGGAATTCCTATGAAAAGAGTAATTATGAAAAACAATCACATATTTTTAAGGTTTCAAAATACTACTGGAACTGAAAACCTGAAGACTAGATTTGGTTCCGATTCATTTTTTGCGACCTAAGGGACTGGCATTTGTGAATGTGGAAACAGCACAGTCCTGACAAAAATAATCAGGTAGGGCGAGGATGCATGGCTGTAATTATTGTCAGTGTTTATTTGAGTAGAATGAAGACTGAACATTTGAGAAAAGTTCAATGTCTTTAGGGTTGTCGTTTAAAATACCATGGTATAAAAACATCGGGGGTCCCACAGCCTTAATTTACAGGTATTTAATTTCATGAAAATTTCATCTAGATTTCATTGCTGATTTTATCTTAAAGTGCCTTTGAAAAGTAAGAATGAAGCATTGTAAACTTTAGTCTTAACAGTGATCTCCATAGGTTTATCTTACATTTACTGTAGGAACTTTATGAAGAGATTGTCTAGAATCTTGAAACAACAGTGCCATACAATATTGGGATATAAAAAGCATTATTTTAAACACTTACCTGTTTAAAAGACTTATCTGCTTCAACACTGGGTGTTAAAATGTTAGCCAATAGCACTGAGGAGCTGTTTTTGTTGAGATTATCTTGAGTGGCTGGACAATAATCCACAGATGTGAGAAAATTAAATTCTGGATTAGCTTGATCGCCAGGCACACACAAATTATAGGCATAGGGTAGTGTTCCCTCACTGTAGTTGGGAGGAACCCTGGGATCAGACTTGGCACAGAGAACAGACCTATAGCAGCCCCTGGTGGCGTTGGAGGAGGAGCGTCGCAGGCGCAATGCAATAGCCAGAATCACAGCGAGGAGGAACAGCATGGAGATCAAGGCCAAGGCTACCACCAGATAAAACTGCAGCTCGGCCTGGGGATCAGAGGGCTCAGTGTGGTCTCTGAGGTCCGGCAGGGCTTCCTGCAGGCTGTCTGCGAAGACCAAGAGCAGCGTGGCTGTGGCCGAGAGAGGAGGCTGTCCTCCATCGCGTAGGGCGACCAGCAGGCGTTGGCGGGACGCGTCCTTGTCATTCAAGGCGCGAGCCGTGCGCACCTCGCCCGTGCGCAGCCCCAGGCTGAAGAGTCCGGGCTCGCTGGCCTGCAGCACGTGGTAGGACAGCCAGGCGTTGTGCCCGGAGTCTGCATCCACCGCCACCACCTTGGTGACCAGGTAGCCTGGCTGAGCCGCGCGCGGCACCATGTCGAAAAGCGCTGAGCCATCAGGCCCCAGCGTCGGGTACAGCACCCTGGGCGCGTTATCGTTAAGGTCGCCCACCAGTACACGCAGGCTCACGTTGGTGCTGAGCGCGGGCGAGCCCTGGTCATGCGCCTGCAGCGTCAGCTCGAAGGCGCGCAGCTGCTCGTGGTCCAAGGAGCGCTGCGCGAACACCACGCCGCTCTGCGCGCTCACGGACACGTAGGACGACAGCGCCCGCGGCTCCAGGTCGCTGTCTACTATGGAGTAGGACACTTGGCAATTTGGCCCCAGGTCCGGATCCAAAGCGCTGACTTGCGCTATGGAGGCGCCGGGAGGATTATTTTCAGGCACATGAACCACGTAGGCGGACTGTTGGAAAACTGGTGCATTGTCGTTGACGTCGGCAACGTGCAAAATGAGGCTTATGGTGGAGGACAGGGGTGGTTTACCCCGGTCGAGAGCCGTGATGGTGACGTTATACTTTGGGGTCTGCTCCCGGTCTAGGGCCCCGTCTGTTATAAGCTTATAGTAATTCTTAGAAGAAGAATGAATCTTGAAAGGAACATCTCTTCCTATATGACACAAGACTTCTCCATTTTCCCCAGAATCTCGGTCCCGTGTTTTGAAAAGGGCTACCACCATTCCGGGGCGGGAATTCTCCAAAATCTGATCAGAGAGAGAGGTGAGTATGATTTCTGGGCGGTTGTCGTTTTTGTCCAGAACTTCTATAATTATTTTACACTGTGTAGAAAGAGATCCCCGGTCCTTTGCTTCCACACCCATTGTGTATCTTTCTACTTCTTCAAAATCCAAGGACTGGTTAGTTACAATGTCTCCTGTAGTGGAATCCAGAGAGAACACGTGCTGAGCTTTGTCAGCCACATCTAGTAAGGAGTAGGTGACTTCCGCATTGACACCCTCATCCCGGTCGGTGGCCTTCACCCGAAGCACCGAGGTGCCTGGGGGCACGTCTTCCATCAGGCTGACCCTGTACACGTCCTGGCTGAACACAGGAGGGTTATCATTGGCATCCACTACATGGATCCGGATCTGTGCGGTGCCGCTTCGGGGAGGGTCCCCGCCGTCTAAAGCCGTCAGGATCAAGTGGTGAGCGCTCTGTTTTTCTCGGTCCAGGGTCTTCTGTAACAGTAATTCTGGATATTTGCCACCATCGGGATTTTCTTTCACCACCAAGGAGAAATACTCATTAGGACTTAATTGGTATTTGTTCAGTGAATTCATATTAATGTCGGGATCTTTGGCAGACTCAAGAATTGTTCCCATGCCTGGACTGGCAGATTCACTGATTTCTAAGTTTATTTCATCTTTACGGAATTGAGGGGCGTGGTCATTAATATCCTCAACAACCACAACGACATGAAAAATGTTTAAAGGATTTTCAACCACGGCTTCCAACTGCAACTCACAAATCCTTCTCTCCCTGCATATCTGCTCACGGTCTATTCGGTCCTTCACAAGCAAGTCCCCGCTCTCCACGTCTACCTTGAAATGCGGCTTCTCTGCGCTAACTCTCAGCTTCCGAGCTGACACATCCAGGACACTGAGACCTAAGTCTCTGGCGAGCTTTCCCACTACCGAGCCCTGGGCCAGCTCCTCGGGAATCGCGTAGCGGATCGGCTCGCAGAGCGCGGGGCAGAACAAAGGCAGCAGGAAGGAGAACAGTACCTGCCGCCGGCCGGCCGGGCGCCTCTGCGCGCAGCTCCCTCCCATTCCGCGCTCCTGTTCGCTCTTGGCCCTCCTCGTTGCGTTTCTGGAAAGCTGAAAAATCTGCAGTCCGCGGTGTTCCTGGAAGAGCATTCGGCCCAGGACAGAAGGACCCCCAGTATCGGGGCTAGGAATCCGTGTGTGCTGAGCAGAATGATCTAAGCGGCTGGGAGCTTCAGTGTATGAAGTGGTTTCCTTCTCTCGGCGTTTGTGGCTGCGCAGGAAATCCAAGATTGAAGGCTGAGGGATCCCGGGCGTCAGCGCTTGCTCTGCACTGTCCGACAGCGGCGCCCAGAGGCTGAGTGTGAGACCGCAGGCTGGCTTTTTCCTCCATCTCTATTTCAGGAGGTCTTTTTTCTTCTTTTACATACAAGTTGACAAGACTAAACTATTTGAATCTTACAGATATGGTCATGGCTATGATATCTTTTTATACATTAAAATGTGGATTTATTTTAAATTTATAAAGTATATCTTTTTGAATAAAAAAAGTTTAAAGAATAGAGTGAAAATTGGACACCTATCCCAATGCCCACTTCGATCCAGTTCCGCCATCCAGAGGCAATCACCGTTGTTACTGTTAAGGTAATAATCTGCGAAACTGACAGTATTTAATAAAAGTAATACATTTTTGTCTTCAACCCAAGCCCACATTCACCTAGAAAGCAATAATCATTTCATCTATAGTTAGGAACTAGAATGCAATATTACATATCCATATGCCTTACAAACATCCAGGTTGCCCTGCACTACGTTTAAATGATTATATTTTAAAACATCTGCTTACAATAGCTATAATGGCAAAGAGTAGGTTTAAAAAAAAAAACATATTTCTCAAAATAAAGGAATTATTTGAGATGGATGTATAATAATTTTGCCTTTCATGGAGATAAGTTTGAATGATTAAGTCGTTAATAACTATGGCTTGGAGGAGTGCACATTCCTTCCCACAGACCTATCATTGAACAACTGTTAACATGGGGCGGGGGGTTCATGTTCTTATAAGTATTTTGACACACATAAGAACTGACTTTATGCTACCATATTAGTTTAAAAGAATATTAGTAATAATTTAAAAGAGATCAAACCAAATATATCACTGTATTCAATGAACTAGATGGGTTCCCTAGTTACTCCAGTGAAAATTTGTTAGAATAATTTTGTGTACTTCTCCACTTATATTCCAATCTCCTACAGAGTGACATTTCTTTCTGGACTGTAATAGTTTCTACACTTAAATTCAAAGGTGGGATTTCCTTTCTCTACATTAAGGGGCTCTTGAAATACCCTTTAGCATACATCCCTGGTTCCTATTATTGGGAATATGTACTTAAACCTTTCTGCCTCTTGTATCCATGTTTTTTGCAGCCTTTGGAAGAGCAGAACCCAAAATTCCCCCGAGTTAACCTTCTACTGGGTCTGTAGACTACCTGTTGCATAAGAAAAGTCCGATAAAAATGCTGTATCTTCCACATAGCAGTATGAAATTAGAGAATCATGGGGAAAAGATGTTGCACCGTTATTAGGGATGATTATAGTCGGAAATTGGAAGGAAGATGGGGCAATCTACTTCCATAGTGATACTGCCTCAGAAACCCAAGGAGGGGTCACTGAGTCAGGTCTGACTCGAAGGCACATAACAACAACATAGTTGGAAAAGATTAAGCATACATTGCTATGATTTGTTAATAGAACACCAACAAAAAGTTTAAATCTCCCTAGGCAGTGTATTCAACTGCAAAGTCAATTTGAGAAATATAACTACAAAGTATAGTGTCCTTCTCCTTGCAAAGAGCAACAGTCAGTGACCTTTGGCTTTGGGTTGTGTTTCCAGTAAAGATAATACATTTGTTTCTGATATTTATATATTCTCATCAGATCTGCCTTCAAAACAACAGCATGTACTGAAACAGTCTAAGAGGCTAGGGATTCAGCATGTGGCCACCCAGAAAGGACACAAATTAACTGACACTCCTGTACAGAAGTCTTCTATTAGGAAGTATTGTAATCAACCAAATTGAAAAATATATAAGGCTGTACAAAACTAATCATAGCAGCCTTAAGACAAGAGGTCTTCTTTGGGATTAGGTGAATATTTACCAGAAAATAAAGTAATCTTAAGAACCAACAAATTTCATTCTTTGATGTTTTTGCCTTGAAGAGGAAAGAGACATTGTAACAGAGGGAAATGTGAAGAAAACTTGAAGATTGAATTTTTCTATCATACCAAACCAATCATACACTTTAAAATGAAAGAAAATGAATAAAAATAGAACTCACTGGAACCAAAGGGGTATCTTCTATAGGACACCTTGAGTCATCTAACAGAGACAAAGGGTCTTTTTTCTCACAGCTCTCCTGGCTGATGAGCGTGTCTGCATAGTTAGGCTGGGGGAAGATGATGTGGCTCTTCCCGGAGTCTGCAGTGAGGGAGACCTCGTGGGAATAGGTCTGCAGGAAGGCCCGCACGCCGTCCACACCCACAAAATTCGAGGCGGGCAGGCTGGGCATCATGCTGCCGGAAGCCTGGAGCAGACGCTTCGTGTGCCAGTGCCGCAGCCTGAGCATCAACAGTATGATGACAAAGGCGAGGAAAACACAGGAGACAGTTGCCACGGCTATCACAAGGTACAGCGTGAGGCTCGAGGCATCAGGGTCTGCAGGGGGCTCGAGGCTACCCAGATCAGCCAGGACGTCAGGGATGTTGTCTGCCACAGCCACGGTGAGTGTGACGGTGGCTGAGAGAGGGGGCTGGCCATGGTCCTCGACTGCCACCACGAGGCTCTGCTTGAGCGCATCTCTGTCTTGCAGGGCCCTCGCGGTGCGCACCTCGCCTGTGTGCACTCCCACAGCAAAGAGCCCTGGCTCACTGGCCTTTAGCAGGCGGTAGGACAGCCAGGCATTCTGTCCTGAGTCGTGATCAACAGCCACCACTTTGGTCACCAGGTAGCCGGGCTCTGCAGATCGGGGTGCCAACTCCACACCAGTGGAGCCATCTGTGGGGAGAGCGGGGTATAAGATCTCAGGTGCGTTATCATTCTGGTCAAGCACGAAAAGGCTCAATGACATGTTGCTGGTGAGCGGCGGGTTCCCGCTGTCACATGCTGTCACCTGCATGTGCAATTCTCGAAACTGCTCATAGTCGAAGGAGCGCAGAGCATACAGGACGCCAGTGTCGGAATTGATGGAGACGTAGGAGGACAAGGGCGCCCCCTGGATGGCGTCTTCAGCCAGCGAGTAAGTGACCTGGGCGTTCTTTTCGCTGTCGGGATCGTAAGCAGTAACCGAGAAGATGGAGGCGCCTCTGGGGTTGTTTTCTGGAATATAGGTGGAGTAGGAGACATAAGAGAAGGTGGGTGGGTTGTCATTGACATCTGCCACGTGCAGGGTGAGGTGAGTTTCTGTTGATAAGGGTGGATTTCCCCCATCTGTGGCTGTTACAGTGATATTATAAGAGGATACCTGTTCCCTGTCGAGGGCCCTGTGAGTCACCAATCTATAATAATTGTCAATGGACTTCTCTAATTTAAATGGCTGATTCCCAGAAATAGAGCAGGTGACCTGCCCGTTCTGTCCAGAGTCTAAATCGTGCACATTTAAAAGGGCTATAACAGTTCCGAGAGGAGAATCTTCACTCACTGGACTAAACAGGGATGTGATGGTCACCTCTGGACTGTTGTCATTTACATCTTCGACTGTTATCAGAACTTTTGCAGTTGCAAGATATGCCCCTCCATCTTCCGCTTGTACTTCTATTTCGTAGACATCTGTTTCTTCATAATCTAGATTTTCTGATATTTTGATTTCCCCAGTATGCTTATTCAGCTGGAATTTCAACAAATCTGTGTCAGGTAAATTTCGGAATAAGTATGTCACTTCCCCATTGGCTCCTTCATCCCTATCAGTGGCGGTGACCGTCAGCAGCCATGTGCCCACAGGCAGGTTCTCGGGAACACTCACTCGGTATTCAGGCAGGGTGAAGACCGGCGCGTTGTCATTTGTATCGAAGACAGTCACAGTGACCAGGGCAGTGCCAGATCGGAGAGGGTCCCCTCCATCCGAGGCGGTGAGGACCAGATGGTGCACCGCCTCTTCCTCGCGATCCAGGGCGCGCTCCAGCACCAGCTCCGGATACTTGATGCCATTGGCTCGGCTCTGAACCCGCAGGGAGAAGTGTTTACTAGGGCTGAGCTGGTAGCTTTGTAGGGAGTTCACGCCCACATCCGGATCTACAGCTTCCGGAAGTGGAAAACGCATTCCGGGAGGGACGTTTTCATTAATTTTTACATCTAGATTTTCTGCTTGGAATTTGGGGGCATTATCGTTAATGTCAGTTACTTCTATTTCTATCCCGAAAAGCTTCACTCTGTCTTCAACAAGGATATTAAAATTCACCAGACACCGCGCGCTTTGGGCGCAGAGCTCCTCCCGGTCTATCCTGCCCGCCGTGATCAAGCTGCCGCTTCGCGGGTCCAGAGTGAAAAGCTGCGTCCTACCTCTGGAGACGATGCGGACTCCGCGCTCCGCCAGCTCCCGGGGCTCCAGCTCCAGGTCCTTGGAGATGTTGCCCACGAAAGAGCCTTTGTCTAACTCCTCAGGAACAGAGTAGCGTATCTGCCGGGCTCCGGCATCCGACAGCATCCCGAAGAAAAGACAGAGCAGAACCAGCTGGCGGCGGTCGGGGCGATTCCTTTGAGCGGCCATTGTGTCTGGAATCGGAATCCTCTCAAAGTCCACAGTGGGCACGTTGTGTGTTTCAATCCTCTCCTTTTTCCTTCTGTGGCTGCAGGGAGTGTCTGTAACCTGCGCACCTTAAATTGCCGAGTGAGTTTCTCTGCAGTTCCGGAGCCAGTTGGTAGAAATTGTGGGGCTTTGTGTAGTTGGAGCCCCAGGAGCCGGGTGGGAAGCTGCCTGCGCTCTTTCCTAGTAGGTGAACAGCGGCGCTCAGAGTCCTAAGAAGTTATTGCACCCATTAATGCACTAGAAAGCAAACGCTATTTGGTTTGTGTTGGATATTTTGTTTTACCTTACTTTGGTTCCTGCACTCATACAGGTAAATCAATCACTATTGGTAAGTCTCTTGGTGGAGCATAAAGGGGAATAAAAATACTATAACATATTAATAAGAGTTGATTAAATATATTTGCAACACTCATTTTCCCAATAGATACGTGCTTGTTTTATTTGAGTTTTTAGATATATTCAGAAAAGTCTTACAATTTTACTTGAAATTGTGATTTAAATGATGCAGTTATATTTGGTAAACATTCATATGAAGTCTGTATTGATATACCTCTTATGAGATAATTCACTTTAAAATTTTAAAATTTAGATTTAATTTCACTGCATTTGTTTAGCATTAATATTGTGATAAGAGATTTTAAAATATTCTTTTCTAAAATAATTTTATTGTGCCTTAATGATTTTTTAAAAAATTAAATACTTCGTATAGGCATATAATTTTATCTATTTAAATGAATCTAGCAATATAGTAACAAACTAAAAGGAATATCTATTACAGTTGAAATTAAAATATTTGTGTTGTAATGAGAAGAGAAGGGGCTCTGGTGGTTCTGTGGTTAAAGCATTGGGCTGCTAACCAAAAGATCTGTGGTTCAAATCTAACAGCCACTCTGTGGGAGAAAGATGAGACTGCATGCTTCTGTAAAGATATAGAGCTTTGGTAACTCTACAGGGCAGTTCTACTCTGCTATAGGGTCGCTATGAGTCAGAGTCAACTCAATGACAGTGGGTGTGTTTTTAGTTAATGAGAAGAGAAAATATACTAGAATTTCAACTGTTGAGAATTTTAAAATGGCACGAGAATGAGGCAGAAGATTTTTTTTAAATATATATAAGTGTTTATGTCAAATGACCTGCTCTTACCAAGGCATTGACACCAACATAACTAATCTTTTCTCTTGGGTAGCTCTTATGGAAACTGATGGTAAGTAGTTCACACATCTTCAGTTGCATGTGTCCATCAACCCAGCGGCAGTTATCTCCTCAAGAGGAAGGTTTGGAGTTTCACATATTTCACATGGGTTTTCCAGAAGGGTTTTTGTCATCATACCTCCAAGTAGGAGTACTTTAAAGATGTTATTTTTTTTCTTCAGAGACTTTATGGTAGAGAATCAGAGACTGACAGCAAAAGGCAATAACATTTCATTTGCTTTCTTGAAAATTTCTTCATTTTCCAAGTAGAGGAAAAGGGATTGCGAATGAGTACAATTTGAGCTCCAAGAAAAAACAAGGCTCGTGACGTGCAATATGTGGTAAGGTGATGTAGAAGAAACCCAGAAACCCCAAAAGTTGACAAGAAGATTTCCTTTAAGGCAGAGAGTATTCATATTTCAGGGCCATAGAAATTTTGGCAATACGAGCAAAGTTTTGATTCTTCTCCCAAGAAAAATGCACACATCTATAATTTTGCATACAATTTCAGAGAGTTCTTGGGTCTGCCCACACCCTCTTTGGATGCTTACAGTTGGGACAGAAATTAAAATAAATGAAGAAATATGCCTAAAGACACCTTAGAGATTCTTTGCAATAAATACTTCTTTGAAAGGAGTACTTGCATTAGTATTTCATGCTTGTTTGAATATTTAAAAATTTTCAAAATGCATAGATAGGCTATGGAAAATTCATGTTAAATCGCAGCAGATATGAATAAGCAGGATTTATCGATTCATTTAGAAACTAGGACCACCACCTCGACTTTGCTAATCACAGCTTGACAAGGTATCTCCAACGTGGTTGCATTCTACAGAGCAATTTATCAACCAAATAAATCTTTGTGAAAACACAACCAGCAAAAAGTCAACATTCAGACAACATTGTGATTGGTTACGTACTTTCTAAACAAGTTTCTAGATACAAAGATGAAGTAGTACCTTTGAAATATAAGAAGCTACCAGATTAGAGAAGATACAAAAAACGAAACTCACCGGTGCTAGAGTCTGGGGATGTGAAGTCAAATCATCCCCAACATGAAGTGGAATTAAGTCCCCAGAAGAATCACCGCAAACTATGTCTTGTGTGGAATGCAAGGGTTCACTACATTTTTGGAAATTAAACTCTGTCTTTCCCGTCTGTGCAACATACAGATTGTAGGAATAGGGCAAAGTTCCCTCGCTGTAGTTGGGAGGAACCACGGGTCCAGACTTGGAACAGAAACCACGCTGAAAGCAGCCCACAGTGGTGGAGCCAGAGGAGCGTCGGAGGTGTAGGGCGATGGCCAGAATCACCGCGAGGAGGAAGAGCACGGAGATCAAGGCCAAGGCCACCACCAGATAAAACTGCAGCTCCGCCTGGGAATCAGAGGGTGCGCGGCGGTCGCTGAGGTCTGGCAGCGCTTCCTGCAGGCTGTCTGCGAAGACCAGGAGGATCGTGGCGGTAGCGGAGAGAGGCGGCTGCCCTCCGTCACGCACGGCGACCAGCAGGCGCTGGCGGACCGCGTCCCTGTCGCCTAAGGCGCGAGCGGTGCGCACCTCTCCAGTGCGCAGCCCCAGGCTAAACAGTCCGGGCTCGCTGGCCTGTAGCATGTGGTAGGACAGCCAAGCATTGTGTCCTGAGTCTGCATCCACCGCCACTATCTTGGTGACCAAGTAGCCCGGCTGCGCGGCGCGAGGCACCATGTCGAACAACGCTGAGCCATCGGGTCCCAGTGCTGGGTACAGCACCCTGGGCGCGTTGTCGTTGCGGTCGTCCACCAGCACGCGCAGGCTCACATTGGCGCTGAGTGCGGGCGAGCCCTGGTCACGCGCCTGCAGTGTCAACTCGAAGGCGCGCAGCTGCTCGTGGTCGAAGGCGCGCTGCGCGAACACCACGCCGCTCTGCTCGCTCACAGACACGTAAGAGGACAGCGCCTGAGGTTCCAGGTCACTGGCCACGATGGAGTAGGACACTCGGCCATTGGTTCCCAAGTCCAGATCAGAGGCAATGACGTGTGTTATGGAGGCACCAGGCGGGTTGTTCTCAGCCACGTGGACGACGTAGGAGGTCTGGTGGAAAACTGGCGCGTTGTCGTTGACGTCGGTGATGTGCAGGGTGACGCTTGTGCTATAGGAGAGGGGTGGTTTGCCTTTGTCGGTTGCTGTAATGGTGATGTTATATTCTGGAGTCTGCTCTCGGTCCAGGGCCCCATCGGTTACCAGCTTGTAATAATTTTTAGAAGATGAATGAATCTTGAAAGGAACATCTCTCCCTATACTGCAAGTGACTTCTCCGTTTTCCCCAGAATCCCGGTCCCGTGTTTTGAAGAGGGCAACAACCATTCCAGGAAAAGAATCCTCCAAAATGTGATCAGAGAGAGATGTGATGATTATTTCCGGGCTGTTGTCGTTTTCATCGAGGATTTCTATGATTACTTTACATTGAGTGGAGAGTCCCCCTCCATCCTTGGCTTCCACTTCCATGGTGTATCTTTGTACATCCTCAAAGTCCAAAGACCGGTTATTCTTAATCATACCTGTTTTCTCATCCAATGAGAACATGTGCCTTGTGCTCTGAGTAGTGCTCCGGAAGTAGTAGTTTATCTCAGCATTGATCCCCTCGTCCTGGTCAGTGGCTGTCACTTGAATCATGGAGGTCCCTGGAGGCAGATTCTCACTAAGACAGATTTTGTATTCGTCTTTACTAAACACTGGAGGGTTATCATTAGTGTCCCTGACAAAGATTTCTATGTTCGCTGTGGCACTACGGGGAGGATCCCCTCCGTCCAAGGCAGTCAGTGTCAAGTGATGAGACCTCTGCTCTTCTCTGTCTAGGGGTTTCTCCAGAGATAACTCTGGGTATTTACCACCGTCAGAATGAACTCTAACCAATAACGAGAAATACGGATTAGAGTTTATCTTATAATCTTTAATAGAGTTTGTGTTTATATCGGGGTCCGTGGCAGGGTCAAGGGATATTCGTGCACCAGGCGATACAGATTCAACAATTTCTAAATGTATATCCTTTTTATCGAATTGAGGGGCGTGGTCATTAATATCCTCAACAACCACAACGACATGAAAAATGTTTAAAGGATTTTCAACCACGGCTTCCAACTGCAACTCACAAATCCTTCTCTCCCTGCATATCTGCTCACGGTCTATTCGGTCCTTCACAAGCAAGTCCCCGCTCTCCACGTCTACCTTGAAATGCGGCTTCTCTGCGCTAACTCTCAGCTTCCGAGCTGACACATCCAGGACACTGAGACCTAAGTCTCTGGCGAGCTTTCCCACTACCGAGCCCTGGGCCAGCTCCTCGGGAATCGCGTAGCGGATCGGCTCGCAGAGCGCGGGGCAGAACAAAGGCAGCAGGAAGGAGAACAGTACCTGCCGCCGGCCGGCCGGGCGCCTCTGCGCGCAGCTCCCTCCCATTCCGCGCTCCTGTTCTCTCTTGGCCTCCGCGTTTCTGGAAAGCTGAAGAAACTGCAATCCGCGGCATTCCTGGAAGAACATTCGGCCAGGACAAACAGAGCCCCTAGTCTCGGGGCTGGGAATCCGTGTGTGCTTTGGGGAGGGTCTGTGCGGCAGGGAGCTTCAGCTTGTGCGCTGGTTTCCTTCTCTCGGCGTTTGTGGCTGCGCAGGAAATCCCAGAATGAAGGCTGAGGGATCCCGGGCGTCCGCGCTTGCTCTGCACTGGCCGACAGCGGCGCCCAGAGGCTGAGTGTGAGACTGCAGCCTCGGTCTTCAGTTTCGAATGCAACTCATTTATTTCCAAAATGTATATATTGCTCTTTGATGATGCAGTTACGTAGTAGCCTTCGTTTTTAGTTTCCCCATGCATTACAGTAGATATTTGTATACTTGGAGTTTTAAAGGGATTGTGAACAATTTTATACTTATACAAAAGTGGAGAGTACGGTATATCAAACTGCCATATATCCATTGTCCAACTTCAACAATATTCAACACAAGGCTAATATTTGTTAAATATCTACTGCACTCTCTCATTATTTTGAAGACTTATCACTTCATTAAACATTTCTTTTTAAGATAACACATTAAGAAGAGCAGGAATTGTATCTTTAATCCTACTATGTCCTATACTCTGTTACCAATATTCAATGCATCCTATCTAGTTGAAGAAAACTAGAATTCAGCATTTTCTACACTCTGACCAACCATCCATCCAGTGAGTTGTATGCTCTGTTTTAAAGGCAAGTGACACTTTTGCAGTAGAGAATAGTAGTTACCTACCATGACAGGCATGTTTTCATCAATCTCTTATTACATTTCCCTAAATTAAAATATATTTTAATATTTATAAATACTAAGTACAAAAGTACTAAAGGTTAATCTCCTGGACAGAAAATTAAAATGACAATTTTCCTATTGTATGGCCAAAAATATGACCCTGAAAGATGTTTTATTTATTTCCTATCAGCAAAGGAAGTGTCTGAAATAATTATCTCTGTATTAGTACATATGTCATAATGGATTTCTGGACATGCTATTCTTTATTTGCTCATAAATAAAACCATATGTTCCAAAAATAATTACAAAGACAAAATAATTATCTTTCTACAGGAATTTCAGCACTCACCAAGGTATCTATGGATTACATGTTTAGAATATAATCTTGCCAACTTCAAAGATTATTTTCAAACCATCTTCTGGAGTGTCATTTATTTCTTGATGCTTGACTATTTAAGCACTATTTATGCTTAAAATAAAAATTAATAATATGTTATTATTTTATCACTAAAAGCTAGTAAAATACCCTTGAAACATCTATAGCAGCTCCTGAGAATCTTTGCCTCAAGTATCTCCTATATTCATATTTATTTCCAGCCCCAAATCATGGAGAATTGAGCCAGAAATAATAGATACTTTAAGTAGAATTTTTATTTCCCTTGTTTTGTCCATCCAGTGTCTCAGAAACTCCTCTTGAGCAAGAATAAACTATAGGAAAAATGAGTGCAAATTATCCTTCATAATCTGACATTAGGAATTTGTCAGATTCATTAAATTATCCAGGAATATAATCTGACAACCCACACAGCATTAGTAGTTTAAAACCTTTGGAAAGTATTAGACTAAGGATGTTACAATTTTCACCATTAAAATAATAAAATACAAGCACGATTGACTGCTAACCAGAAGGCTGGCAGTTCAAACCCACCAGCTACTCCTTAGAAGGAAGACTGGGCGATCTACTTCCATAGTGATACTGCTTCAGAAACCCGAGGAGGGGTCGCTATGAGTCGGGTGGACTTAAAGACACATAACAACAAGGATAACGTGCTTCACTTTGTTTTGAAATGGATGATAACTGAGTTTGAATCTTCCTCAGATTCAATAAAGGTCTTAAAATGAAAATAGCCTCTATACCTTAAAGGCGTGTTGTCCAGTTATAGAAACAGGAGGGCATTAGCTGTGAATCTGGGCTTAGTTATTGTTTCTCTAAGAAGAATGCATTTGTATTGTTATTAATTTACACTTACTAAACATATTTGCCTACAAAAAAATCATTGCTGTAGAGACAGTTTTGGGGATAAGAATTCTACAAACTGGCCGTTGGAGACAAGAAATCAATAAACTTCAGGAATGGAAATTCAGCCCTAGGAATTATTAGTGAACCACTGTAACCAGTAACTGCAACTGGACCCAGTAACCAGTCACTGTAACCTGAAAGTCGGAATCACTGCAAGCTAATGAGAGCAGCCCAAGAGGAAGTGTTCCTTGACATTAGATTAATTATCATAAGAGAATGAAAACTATCAGTGATGTGATCAATAAATGTCTCCTTTAGAGGTCAGAACAAAAATTAGGCCCTGTGAAAAGTTAAATGAAAAATTTAAATGAGAAATACATTAAAATCAAATTATCCTACCTGAAGTGCAGAAACCTAAAGAGAAAGCAACTTGTATGGAAGAAAAAGGACAAAATTGAACTTACTGGAACCAAAGGGGTATCTTCTATAGGAAACTTGGACTCATTTGAAACACACAAAGGCTCGCTTTTCTCACAGCTGTCCTGACTGATGAGCGTGTCAGCATAATTGGGCTGGGGGAAGATCAGGTGACTCTTTCGCGAGTCCGCGGTGAGGGAGACCTCGTGGGAGTAGGTCTGCAGGAAAGCCTGAACCCCGTCCATGCCCACGAAATGCGAGGCGGGTAGACTCGGCAATACGCTGCCTGAAGCCTGAAGTAGGTGCGACATGTGCCAGCGTCGCAGCCTGAGTGCCAGCAGCACGATGACAAAGGCAAGAAAGACGCAGGAGACAACAGCCACAGCCACGACGAGGTAGAGTGTTAGCCCAGAAGCCTCTGGGTTCGCGGGGACCTCGCGACTGCTCAGGTCGGCGAGGACGTCAGGGATGCTGTCTGCCACCGCCACGGTGAGCGTGACTGTGGCGGAGAGAGGGGGCTGTCCGTGGTCCTGGACGACCACCACGAGGATCTGCTTGAGCGCATCTCTGTCCTGCAGGGCCCGCACTGTGCGCACCTCGCCAGTGTGCACTCCCACGGCGAAAAGCCCTGGCTCACTGGCCTTGAGCAGGCGATAGGACAGCCAGGCATTCTGACCGGAGTCTCTGTCGACCGCCACCACCTTGGTCACCAGGTAACCAGGCTCTGCAGAGCGCGGTGCCAGCTCCACGCCGGTGGAGCCATCCGTGGGGAGGGCGGGGTACAGGATCTCAGGTGCGTTGTCGTTCTGGTCCAGCACGAACAGACTCAGTGATACATTGCTGCTGAGTGGCGGGTCCCCACTGTCACTTGCCGTAACCTGCATCTGCAGGTCTCGGAACTGCTCATAGTCGAAAGATCGAAGGGCGTACAGGACGCCTGTGTCAGAGTTGATGGAGACGTAGGAGGACAGTGGTGTCCCCTGGATAGTGTTCTCTGTTAAGGAGTAAATAATCCTGGCATTCTCCTCGCTATCTGGGTCATGAGCAGTCACCGAGAAGATGGAGGTGCCTCTGGGATTGTTCTCAGGGAGGTAGACTGAGTAGGAGGCACGAGAGAAGGCGGGCGGATTGTCATTGATGTCAGAGACACGCAAGATGATGTGAGTTTCCGTGGACAGGGGTGGGGTTCCCCTGTCCGTTGCTGTCACAGTGATGTTATACTCAGAGACTTTTTCTCGGTCAAGAATTTGAGCTGTCAACAATCGATAATAATCATCAATTGAATTTTCTAAGTTAAATGGTAGATTCTCCCGGATAGAACAAACAATTTGACCGTTCTTCCCAGAGTCTCTGTCATGAGCATTGAAAATGACCATCACTGTTCCAGGAGGAGCGTTTTCCCTCACTGGGCTAAACAGAGATGTAATAGTCACTTCTGGCCTATTGTCATTTACATCCTCCACAGAAATGAGCACTTTGGTCCGACCCTTTAATCCCCCACTATCTTCAGCTTGTATTTCCATTTCATAAAGTGTACATTCTTCATAATCCAGATCGCTTGCTGTTGATATTTCCCCAGTGTTTTCATTAAGGTGGAATAAAGGAGATTGTTTTGAATTCATTTTCCATACTTTATAAGTCACTTTTCCATAGGTTCCCTCATCTGGGTCAGTAGCTTTTACAGTTAGCAGCCGGGTGCCCTGGGGCACGTTCTCTGGGACTTTCACTCGGTAAATCGGTTGAGCAAAAACCGGGGCATTGTCGTTTGTATCCAGCACTGTCACATGGATGCGCACTGTGCCGGAGCGACGCGGGTCGCCGCCGTCAGCGGCGGTGAGGACCAGGTGGTGAGCAGCCTCTTGCTCGCGGTCCAGAGCGCGCTCCAGCACCAGCTCCGGGGTTATAGTTCCGTCGTCTGCAGTTTGCACGTCCAGGGAGAAGTGGTGATTGGGGCTGAGCTGGTAGCTCTGGAGGGAGTTCATGCCCACGTCCGGATCAATGGCTTCTGGGAGTGAATAACGTGTTCCAGGAGCAGCGATTTCATTAATTCTTATTTCAAGATTTTCAGCCTGGAATTTTGGGGTATTGTCATTGATATCAGTTACTTCTACTTCAATTCCATAAAGTTGCACTCTGTCTTCAACTAGGACTTTAAAGTTAACCAAACATGGTGCGCTCTGAGCGCAGAGCTCCTCCCGGTCTATCCTGCCCACCGTGATCAAGCTGCCGCTTTTTGGGTTCAGAGCAAAGAGCTGGGTCCTACCTCTGAAGACAATGCGGACTCCATTCTCTGCCAGCTTCCGGAGTTCCAGCCCCAAATCCTTGGAGATATTGCCCACGATATATCCTTTTTCTGTCTCTTCAGGCAGTGAGTAGCGGAGCTGACTAGCCCTGGACTCCCACAGCGTCCCCAGGAAAAAGCACAGCAGGATCCATCTTCTGCAGTGCTGGCGACCCTTTAGCGCGGCCATTGTTGCTTCTACGGAATTTTCTCAGAATTCTCTCCAAGCACGCTGACGCCTTAGGTTCTTTTTCCCTCTTGCAAGTTTGTTTGATGATCTTTTTCTTCAGGAAAAACCCTGAATGTCCCAAGTTAAGGAGCGGAGGTTTGCCGGAGCTCCGGAACAGGTCTGTGGAATCTGTGAGGCTTTGTGTAGTTGTAGCTCCGAAAATTCTGATAAAGCACCAACTGAGGTTTTTCTGAGAGTTGGTGAACAGCGGCGCTCAGAGTCCTATGCCGTAACTACACCCACTGAGATATGCAACACTTGATTATAGGTGGCTGATGAAAACACTGCTGTCTTTGAGTTACTACTTCATATTTCTCTGATTGGTTACGACATTCACATTCCAAAAGCAGTGACCATTTGTAGATATCTTAGTGGGAGATGAAGTAAGGTGAAATTCCTATGGTTGTATTATTAAATCACTGATTCATTTTTTGTTACCATCACATTAACTTACCTTTATTCTTGATAGAATTTTGCTACTCTCTCTAAATTACTCTAGGTTTTTTTGGTGATAATTCAATATTTTCTATATATCTTAACTATTTCAGAAGTAATTAAGATATACAATCCTCTGGAAAAATTCTTCTTGTTCTAAATTTTATGTTATATATTAATATGTGTATATTAAATAACTTTACTGAACAAATATATATTCAATTCATAGCGACCCCTCCTTGGGTTTCTGAGGCAGTATCCCTATGGAAGTAGATTGTCCTTCTGGTTAGCAGGAGACACTACACCACCAGAGCTACTGTTTGTATATTAATATGTGTATATTAAATAACTTTACTTAACAAATACATATAGCTGTATTATTTACTTGTGAATTATTTTTATGTTTAAATTAATTTTGATAACAATTCTGTAAAAAAATTCCTTTATGAAAATAAATTAGGTAATAATTATATATGTATATTATCACCGTTATTACCAAATTTTAACAGGAATAAGGTTTTTAAATTCTCATTTTTGTGATTACTAGACTTTCCTGCTATTTTTTAAAAATTTCTGTTTGAATACAGCACTTGCCCACAGCAGGTGGTAGATTCAAATGTGTATACAGTGAAAACTCAGTTCCTATCTCACTCCTTTTGTGATGTTATGTGTTGTTGAAGCCGACTTTCTTATTTCATGTATATATTCTGAGGGTCATTTAAACTTATGTAATAATTGTTGGAAAAGGACAAAATATAGAACAAACGATTATCAGAGAAAAGTAAGTGCCATCATAAGAAATTTCCTTTAACAGTTTGTAAAGAAGCCACGAACTGAGGCAGCTGCTATGGGGAGCCAAGCAAGAATGATACTATGTAATGGTAACTTTGCATGCACACCAAACTGGTAGTTTTTGCTTTTAAAATGAAAGAATGCAAGACTTCCTTTCCCTCCTAGAGATACAAGGATAATAATAATAATAATAATAATAATAATTTTAAAAAAAACTCCATCACTTTTATATTTAGAACTTCAAGTGAAAACAAAAAGCCATGTCCCTTTTTCCCCTTCTTCTTCAAGGATTGTATGTCAAGAATGAGAGCAAAAGATATAGAGGCAATACATTTCCTTTTCTTTTATCAAGCTTCTTCTGGTAATTCCAAAGAGAAAAAGGTGGATTTTGCATCCAGGAAAACATGAAAAAACTTAGAGATTAATCTGAATACCCAGTGTTGAAACAAAAAGTACAATAATGTGGACCATGTGATGAGTTCATTGAGGTCTCTCTCACAAAGTATATTTTATACAATTTTAGTGGAATTAAAGGATCAGGAACCAATCAGGTAGATTTAAGGAACAAAGCATACAGAATAAACACAAGGAAGAGATGTAAACTGTAACAGGGAAACCAGTGAGGAAGATACCTAGTAGTAACAGATAGTTTCTTTGCTCTACCAAAAAAAACTCATCAAACTCACTGTTGTTGAATCGACCCCGACTCATAGTGACCCCTCCTTAGGTTTCTGAGGCAGTATCTCTACAAAAGTAGATTGCCCAATCCTCCTTCTGAGGAGTGGCTGGTGGGTTTGAACTGTCAGCTTTCTGGTTATAAGTCAAGTGCCTTAGGCACTATGCCACCAGAGCGCCTTTGCTCTACAAGTTGAATTAAATTATCATCTAACCTCAAACCCTCACTGCCATGAGTTGGATCTGCTCATAGCGACCCCTCCTTGGGTTTCCAAGGTGGTATCATTACGTAAGTAGTAGATTGCCTAACCTTACCTACTTTAATGTTAAATATAATAAAATTTTAAATATGTGTTGAATAATAAATGAGCTAGGAGCTCTGGTAGCATAGTGGCTAAGACACTTGCCTGCTAACCAGACGGCTGGTGGTTCAAACCCACCAGCCACTCCTCGGAAGGAAGGTTGGGCAATCCTACTTCCGTAGTGATACTGCCTCGGAAACCCAAGGAGGGGTTGCTATGAGTCGGGGCCGACTTGACAGCACACAACAACAACAACAACAATAAATGAGCTAATCCATGAGTAAATTGCATTAGCTTTGAAAAAAGAGAAGGACGTTGTCTGTTCTTTCTGCTGTGAAGAGCACACCCTCAGTACCTTGTAGTCTGAGCTTGGCAAGACAACTCTATTTTATAATACACACACACACACAAAGAACCCATTGCCAATGAGTTGATTCCAACTTCTTGTGGCCCTATGTGTCGTAGAGGAAACTTGCTCAACTGAGCTTTCTGGGCTGTAATCTTACAGAAGGAGATCACCAGGCCCTTCTTCCATGATGCCACTGGGTAGGTTCCAACGGCCAGTCTTTAGGTTAGTAGTCAAGCGCAAACCATTTTCACTACCCATTGCTACTCCCAGTTCACGTTCCCCTTGGAGAAGGAAATGTCAGCGTTTTGACTTGCTATAACTTTCCTAGGACAACCGATTACAGATGGTAATAATGTAATAAATTTTCATGTAAATATGGAAAATTGGGTGAATGGTAAAAAGAAAGAGACACTTAGATGAAACTCACCGGCATTAGAGTCTCAGGATGAGAAGTTGACTCATTTGAACTAAGTGGATATAAGGCCCCTGGAGAATCACTGCAAACTATGTCTTGTCCTGAATTCAATTGCTCGTTATATTTCAGGAAGTTAAATTCTGTCTTTCCCATCTGCTCAACATACAGATTGTAAGAATAAGGCAAAGTCCCCTCACTGTAGTTAGGAGGAACCACGGGTCCAGATTTAGAGCAAAAGCCAGGCTGAAAGCAATTCCAGGCAGCGGTATTGGAGGAGCGACGCAGGCGCAGGGCGATGGCTAGAATCACCGCCAGGAGGAAAAGCACGGAGATCGAGGCCAAAGCCACCACCAGATAAAATTGCAGCTCCGCCTGGGCGTCAGGGGGTGCAGGAAGATCGCTGAGGTCTGGCAGCGCCTCCTGCAGGCTGTCTGCGAAGACCAGGTGTAGCGTGGCTGTGGCTGAGAGGGACGGTTGTCCTCCATCGCGCACAGCGACCAGCAGGCGCTGGCGGGCTGCGTCCCTGTCGCCCAAGGCGCGTGCTGTGCGCACCTCACCCGTGCGCAGCCCCAGGCTGAAGAGTCCGGGCTCGCTGGCCTGTAGCACGTGGTAGGATAGCCAGGCGTTGTGCCCAGAGTCTGCGTCCACCGCCACCACCTTGGTGACCAGATAGCCCGGCTGTGCGGCACGCGGTACTGTGTCGAAGAGTGCAGAGCCGTCGGGTCCCAGCGCCGGGTACAGTACTTTCGGCGCGTTGTCGTTGAGGTCGTCCACCAACACGCGCAGGCTCACATTGGCGCTGAGCGCGGGCGAGCCCTGGTCACGCGCCTGCAGCGTCAGCTCGAAGGCGCGCAGCTGCTCGTGGTCGAAGGCGCGCTGCGCGAACACCACTCCACTCTGCTCGCTCACAGACACGTAGGAGGACAGCGCCCGAGGTTCCAGGTCACTGGCCACGATAGCATAAGACACTAGGCCATTTAGTCCCAAGTCAGGGTCATAGGCGCTAACTTGAGCGATAGAGGCGCCAGGAGGGTTGTTCTCAGCCACGTGGACAGCATAAGAGGCCTGAAGGAACACCGGAGCGTTGTCATTGACATCCCCGATGTGTAAGGTGATGCTTGTGCTGGAGGATAGTGGCAGCTTGCCTCTGTCAGTGGCTGTTATGGTGACGTTGTACTCTGGGGTCTGTTCTCGGTCTAAATCCCCGTCTGTCACTAACTTGTACGTGTTCCTTGAAGAAGTGAGTATTTTAAACGGAACATCACCTTCTAACTTACAAGAAACTTCTCCATTGTCTCCAGAATCCTTGTCACGTACTTTGAGCAAAGCAATATAGGTTCCTAGCTCAGTGTCTTCCATAACTAAGTCGGTTAGAGATTGGACTATCACTTCCGGGACGTTGTCGTTTTCATCTAGGACTTCTACCTCCACTGTACATTGCGCAACCATTCCTCCACCATCCCTTGCTTCTAAAACCATGGAATAGTCTTTGACTTCTTCAAAATCTAACGTACTTAGAAGAGTAATTACCCCAGTACTTGGATCCACATCAAACTGGGTGATCTGGTCTGCTTCGCTGAAAGAGAAGGTGATCTCTGCATTGACACCTTCGTCCTGATCGGTAGCCATCACGCGAAGCACAGTAGTGCCTGGGGACAAGTTTTCCCGTAGACCCACCCGATATATATCTTGGCTGAACACCGGGGGGTTATCGTTGGCGTCAGTCACTAGGATCTGTATCTGTGCGGTGCTGGTTAGGGGTGGATCACCACCGTCCAAGGCAGTTAAGGTCAAGCGGTAGGATTTCTGTTCTTCTCGATCTAAAGGTGTCTTCAGTATCAGCTCCGGATATTTACTTCCATCTAATTTCTCTTTATTCACGAGTGTGAAATGATCGTTGGGGCTGAGCTGATAATTCTGTAGAGAGTTGGTACCTATATCTGCATCATGGGCAGATCCTAAAATAAATCGTGTGCCAGGCTTTGTGGATTCGCTTATTTGAAGTTCAAAGGCGTTTTGCATGAATTTTGGTGTGTGGTCATTGACATCCTCGATCTCCACATTCACGTGGTAAAAGTTTAACGGATTTTCAGCAACAGCCTCAAAGTCCAGAGCACAGGCCGCCTTCTTCCCGCATATCTGCTCCCGGTCTACCCTGCTGCTCACAAGTAACTCGCCACTCTCTGCGCTCACAGTGAAGTGAGGCTTCTCCGAACTGACCCGCAGTTTTCGAGTCGGTAACTCGTGCACACCGAGCCCCAGGTCCTTGGCCAGGTTCCCCACCACCGAGCCCTTGGGCATTTCCTCGGGAATCCTGTAGTGGATCTGCTCCGAGAGCGCCAGGCCGAACAATGACAGCAGAAAGGGAAAGAGCGCTCGCCGCCTCTCAGCCCAGCCCCACTCCCCAGCGCCGCTCCCCATCCCTCTGGCTCCCCTCAGTTTGCTCACCAGCCTGGAGACGGATTACCACTAACCTCTGTATGGCAGCTATCTGGAGCTCGGACCGGCTTTTAGTTCCAGTAGCGGGGGCCGGGAATTTGTCTTTTCCAGAGGAGGAAGTGGTGAAATGCTCGCGTAAGCGAGTCTGAGATGGGGCTGCCCTGGAAAGTGTGCTGCGGCTGCGCAAGGAGATCTCGCGCACCAAGCGCTCCACTTTGGCCAACAGCGGCGCCCACAGTCCTTTCTAGGAAACTGCAGCCTTCGCTGCTTCAGTTTAAC
>NW_006921643.1:7591521-7602756 GCF_000298275.1 Orycteropus afer afer | reverse complement strand
TCAGCTCGAAGGCGCGCAGCTGCTCGTGGTCGAAGGCGCGCTGCGCGAACACCACTCCACTCTGCTCGCTCACAGACACGTAGGAGGACAGCGCCTGAGGTTCCAGGTCGCTGGCCAAGATGGAGTAGGATATAAGGCCGTTGGGCCCCAAGTCTGGGTCAGAGGCACTGACTTGCGCAATAGAAGCACCAGGCGGGTTGTTCTCAGCCACGTGGACCAAGTAGGAGGCCTGGTGGAAAACCGGTGTGTTGTCGTTGACGTCAGCGATGTGCAGGGTGACGCCTGTTCTGGAGGAGAGTGGCGGCTTGCCTCTGTCAGTAGCTGTGATGGTGAGGTTGTACTCTGGTGTCTGCTCTCTGTCCAAGGCTCCATCTGTCACCAACTTGTATGAATTTTTGGACGAAGAAATTATCTTAAAAGGGACTTGACCTTCTAATCGACAACTGACCTCCCCGTTTTCCCCGGAATCTTGGTCATGTATTTTGATCAAAGCGATCAGTGTTCCCGGCACTGCGTTTTCTAGAATCACATCAAGTAGAGAACGAACTGTAACCTCTGGGCTGTTGTCATTTTCATCTTCAACGTCAATTTCAACTGTACATTGAGCAGCCAGTCCTCCACCATCCCTCCCTTCCACCACTATAGAATATCTTTTTATTTCTTCGAAATCCAGTGTCCTTAGAGTTGCAATTTCCCCGGTATTTGAATTCAGATCAAAGACTTGGCCAGCTCTGTGGAAGGAATAAGTGATTTCTGAGTTGACGCCCTCATCCTGGTCCGTGGCTGACACCTGAAGCACATGGGTGCCTGGGGGCACGTTTTCCCGAAGGCTGACCCTATACACGTCCTGGCTGAATACAGGGGGGTTATCATTGGCATCAGTAACCCGGATCCGGAGCTCAGTGGTGCCGCTTAGGGCTGGATCCCCACCGTCTAAGGCAGTCAGTACTAAACGATAGTAACTGTGTTGCTCGCGGTCCAAAGGTTTCTCCAACACCAATTCAGGGTATTTACTGCCATCTTGTTTCTCCTTATTTATCAAGGAGAAACTGGGGCTAGAAGAGAGTTTATAATTCTGTAGAGAGTTCAAGCCAATATCCGCATCTTCCGCCACGTCTAATATAAATCGCGTACCTGGCTGTGCAGACTCACTTATTTGCAGCTCAAAGGCATTTTGCGTGAATTCTGGCGAGTGATCATTGATATCCTTGATCTCCACATTCACGTGGTAAAAGTTTAACGGATTTTCAGCAACAGCCTCAAAGTCCAGAGCACAGGCCGCCTTCTTCCCGCATATCTGCTCCCGGTCTACCCTGCTGCTCACAAGTAACTCGCCACTCTCTGCGCTCACAGTGAAGTGAGGCTTCTCCGAACTGACCCGCAGTTTTCGAGTCGGTAACTCGTGCACACCGAGCCCCAGGTCCTTGGCCAGGTTCCCCACCACCGAGCCCTTGGGCATTTCCTCGGGAATCCTGTAGTGGATCTGCTCCGAGAGCGCCAGGCCGAACAATGACAGCAGAAAGGGAAAGAGCGCTCGCCGCCTCTCAGCCCAGCCCCACTCCCCAGCGCCGCTCCCCATCCCTCTGGCTCCCCTCAGTTTGCTCACCAGCCTGGAGACGGATTACCACTAACCTCTGTATGGCAGCTATCTGGAGCTCGGACCGGCTTTTAGTTCCAGTAGCGGGGGCCGGGAATTTGTCTTTTCCAGAGGAGGAAGTGGTGAAATGCTCGCGTAAGCGAGTCTGAGATGGGGCTGCCCTGGAAAGTGTGCTGCGGCTGCGCAAGGAGATCTCGCGCACCAAGCGCTCCACTTTGGCCAACAGCGGCGCCCACAGTCCTTTCTAGGAAACTGCAGCCTTCGCTGCTTCAGTTTAACCAGCGACAATCATTATAATTTTGTGCCTGACAAAGACATGTTTTTATGTCCAGATAATTAATAACTTAAATTATAAACACTCTTGGTAAGGTATCTTTCCTCGAGTTTAAAAACGATTAGGAATATGTTGGGTTTTGACAAAGACCTACACATATTGACCCGTTTCATTTATTTCATCATTCAACAACCGTGTACTGAACTCTTTATGCTAAAGACTGCAGTGGATATACAGCAATGAATAAGACACAGTACTTACCCTTAGAAACTTCAGAACCTACTGATTTTACACATTCATTTCTCTTTATTAGCTGTGATGTGCTGAAATAATTTTTATCCTTCATCAAATTTTATTCCTCCAATATTTCCAGGTAATTTTTTTTGTACCACATATGTTAAAGTTGAAAATAATTTTGTAAATGTGTGCAATTTTGTGTCAATCCCCAACCACGACATTTTCTTGATATCAGTGCTCTCTTTATGAAACTTTTTTCTTTTACTCTTCTGACCAACTCAATGATAATTCAATCAAGAAAAATTTCCCTATGATGTAGTCATGAGATATTTACCCTACTAAGTCCCTCTGCTTCATTTCTTAATATCATTTGAATTATGTCATTCCCTTTAGAGTACAGAAACTCATCCTCATCTGTGCACCTGTGATACACGGAGGCAATGACTTTGCAGTGGAAGGAATTGGGCACATGGTATGTTTCTTTGCATAAATTTACTTAATGAAGTGAGATTTGGTTAAATTCTTATTAACTCCATTTGTTAAACATTTAAAAAATGATTAGTGAATATTTTGAGGCAGGGTATGGGTTTTCTTTTTCATTAGGGCAACTTCATACTTTTTAAATTTGCAAACTGTCAGTAATGTAGTTGTCTCCTCAAAGGACCGTGGATCCAAACACTACAGAAAGTATAAAGTTAACTCCCACTCCACTGTATAGTCATCTACGCAAAATAGAGCGGAACACTGAATAAGCCTCGGAAAATAGCTTTTTCATTAATAACAAGATTTGCTATGTCTTCCACTTCCACCTGATGGCAATCAAACCGGAGGATTAGCTTTATCAAGTATGACAAAAGGGAATACAGAAGATGTGAAGTCCAGATGTCATCATTTTAAACTGAGTTAATCAGCCTGTTTAGAATTTGCACACATGAAACTTTTCTTCTTAAAAGCAACATTCTCCAGGTCTCTCTTCAGGAGCCCACAGACACATCACACATGGCTACATGACCAGAACAGCTTTTTAGAACTCTACTGAAACTTATTCTTCCGTATTTTACAAAAGTCACTTTCAGGAGTATGAAATGACATTTTATGTCACACATGACTCGATTATGTTTTGTTTTATGGGAGCTCATTGGTCACTCCCAGCTTTATATTCCATGGTACAAAACCTGAGTGGTCATCGACAAGCAGATATAACATTTAGGGACCAGGCTCACCTCCCACCAGGATACATCCTTCAAACTTGATTTATGTTTCAAAATACAGTTGTTGTTGTGTTGTTATGTACTATTGAGTTGGACCCGACTCACAGTGACCCCTCCTTGGGTTTCTGAGGCGCTATCACTACAGAAGTAGATTGCCCCATCTTCCTTCCGAGGAGTGGCTGGTGGGTTTGAACCGCCAGCCTTCTGGTTAGCAGTCAAGTGCCTTAGGCACTATGCTACCAGAGCTCCTCAAAACACAGTGAGAACTAATAAAGTTTTAGGAGGGCTCAGAAAAAAGGTTTATACTGAAGAAAATTTTGGGCCTAGTTATGGGTCCAAACTCTAAATATAAACCTGATAATTCTGAGGTGCACATTACTTTCACAAAGCTAATACAAGGATTTAGAAGTCTCAATAACTCTTCCTGACTACTGCTTTAGGAAATATGTGGGTTATTTGTAAAAATAAGAGAGAGCAGTACAATAGCAAACTTACCCTATGTGGGTGGGTAACTAATTCTTAAGTGAGTGAGTGATAATAAGAATAAAATAGTGGAAGCCTTTAAAATTTGAGAGTTCACAACGAAAATAGCTTGTCCAACATTTTTGAAAGCCAATGAAACAACTGATGACAGAGTTCAATATGAAAATATTACCACTAAGATAAATCCAAAACTTCTGTTGTGTCTTAGTATTTTTTGGGGTCTGACTCAATGGCAGTGTTTTTTTTTGGGGGGGGGTATCTTCACATTACTTGCTTGTTAACATAAAACGTCATATCTAATACAATTTCTCTAAAAATAAAAATAAAGAAAGACATTAACTCACCTTAATACAAGCGGCTTGATCCTTACATTCATGGAAATCTATAGATGTTAACAAGGGATCATTTTTCTCACAGCTTTCTTGGCTGATGAGCATGTCCGCGTAATTGGGCTGAGGGAAGATAACGTGGCTCTTCCCGGAGTCTGCGGTGAGGGAGACTTCGTGGGAATAGGTCTGCAGGAAAGCCTGTACCCCATCGATGCCCACAAAGTGAGATGAGGGCACGCCCGCCAACTCCCCTCCTGTAGCCTGGAACAGACGCGACCTGTGCCAGCGCCGCAGCCTGAGTGTCAGCAGTACAATGACAAAAGCGAGGAAGACGCAGGAGACCACCGCCACAGCCAATACCAGGTACGTCGTGAGGCCAGAGTCACGTGGGTTAGCGGGAGAGTCGAGGGTGCTCAGGTCTGCTAGGACGTCGGGAATGCTATCGGCCACCGCCACTGTGAGTGTGACGGTGGCGGAGAGAGGGGGCTGGCCGTGGTCCTGGACGGCCACCACTAGACTCTGCTTGAGCGTGTCTCTGTCCTGCAGGGCCCGTGCTGTGCGCACCTCGCCCGTGTGCAACCCCACCACAAAAAGCCCTGGCTCGCTGGCCTTGAGCAGACGGTAGGACAACCAGGCGTTCTGTCCTGAGTCGCCGTCTACTGCCACCACTTTGGTCACCAGGTAGCCGGGTTCTGCAGACCGGGGAGCTAGCTCTACACCAGTAGAGCCGTCGGTGGGAAAAGTGGGGTACAAGATCTTGGGTGAATTGTCGTTCTGGTCCAGCACGAACAGGCTCAGCGACACGTTGCCGCTGAGCGGCGGGTCCCCGCTGTCGGTGGCAGTTATTTGTAGCTGCAGGTCTCGGATCTGCTCATAATCGAAGGATTGGAGTGCATAGAGTACGCCAGTGTCGGAGTTGATGGAGAGATAGGAGGAGAGTGGCGCCCCCTGGAGGGTGTCTTCAATCAGCGAGTAAGTGACCCGAGCGTTCTCCTCGCTATCCGGGTCATTTGCAGTTACCGAGAAGATGGAGGCGCCTCTGGGGTTGTTTTCTGGAATATAGGCGGAGTAAGAGGCCTGAGGGAAAGCTGGCGGATTGTCGTTGGTGTCCGCCACGTGCAAGACGATGTGAGTTGCAGTAGACAGAGGTGGCACGCCTAGGTCTGAGGCCATCACCGAGATATTGTACATGGAAACTTTTTCTCTGTCCAAATATTCCCATGTCACCAATCTATAATAGTTATTTATTGACTTTTCTAACTTAAAAGGCAAATTATCAGGTGTGTGACAGACAACTTGACCATTCTTTCCAGAGTCCCGGTCATGCACATTCAATAAGGCAATTATTGCCCCAGGAAGAGAATTTTCCAAGACTGGACTAAACAAAGATGTAACGATCACTTCGGGTCTATTGTCATTTACATCTTCCACAGAAATGAGCACTTTAGTCCTCCCCAAAAGTCCTCCCACATCTTCAGCTTGTATTTCCATTTCATAAAATGTACATTCTTCATAATCTAGATTTTTTGCTGTTGATATTTCCCCGGTATTCTCATTAAGGTGGAATAAGGGAGAATGTTTTTCATTAATTTTCCGGAATTTATAAGTCACTTTTCCATTGGTTCCCTCATCCGGATCGGTAGCTCTTACAGTTAGCAGCCGGGTGCCCTGGGGCACGTTCTCTGGGACTTTCACTCGGTAAATCGGTTGAGCAAAAACCGGGGCATTGTCGTTTGTATCCAGCACTGTCACATGGATGCGCACTGTGCCGGAGCGACGCGGGTCGCCGCCGTCAGCGGCGGTGAGGACCAGGTGGTGAGCAGCCTCTTGCTCGCGGTCCAGAGCGCGCTCCAGCACCAGCTCCGGGGTTATAGTTCCGTCGTCTGCAGTTTGCACGTCCAGGGAGAAGTGGTGATTGGGGCTGAGCTGGTAGCTCTGGAGGGAGTTCACGCCCACGTCCGGATCAACAGCTTCTGGGAGTGAATAACGTGTTCCAGGAGCAGCGATTTCGTTCATTCTTACTTCCAGATTTTCAGCCTGGAATTTTGGAGTATTGTCATTGATATCAGTTATTTCTATTTCTATCCCAACAAGTTTCCCTCTATCTTCAACCAGAATGTTAATATTTACAAGACAGCGGGCACTCTGGGCGCAGAGCTCCTCCCGGTCTATCCTGTCCGCTGTGGTCAAGCTGCCGCTTTTTGGGTTCAGAGCAAAGAGCTGGGTCTTACCTCTGGAGATGATGCGGACTCCGTGCTCCGCCAACTCTTGTGACTTTAGCCCTAAGTCTTTGGAGAGGTTGCCTACAATATAGCCTTTGTCTGTCTCTTCGGGCACTGTGTAGCGAATCTGCCCAGTCCCAGTCTCCCACAGCATCCCCAGGAAAACGCACAGCAGGACCAGCTCGCTGCGTTCTCGAGAATTACTTGGAGCGGCCATTTTTCTTTCGCTACGGAATCCTTTCAGTCTTCACTAGGCATACTGTGTCCTGCTTTACCTTTCTATTGGCGCTATAAACCGGAAAGTCTGAGTGCCCCAAATTCCGAGACTGCGTTTCGCTGTAGTCCAAGAGTGCCTCTGTGGAATCTGCGCGTCTTTGTGAAGTGGGAGCCCCGAGTATATCCGGAGGATGCTTTGGTTGCATTTCTCTCCAAGTAGGTGAACAGCGGCGCTTAGAGTCCTAATCTGTTACTACATCCATTTCGCTATGTAACACTCTGTGCTAGGTTACTGAGAAAATACTAGTTTTTTTTTTTCGATGCTTTGTTTTGAATTTATTTAACTTCACCCTCAATTTATATTTCAGAAGTAATTACCAAGGAATATAGGATGAATTGGGGTTAGAGTTTTATAAACTATTATTAAATTTTCAGATCTGTGGATTAGCATTATATTAAATTACTCACATACCTAGAAGACAGGTGCTCTTTTAAAATATATAAATTATGACAACTTTCTTTCCCATGTGTTCTCAGCTTTAGGAAGAATGTCTTCAACTTCTATTTATCAAATAAGTAAGAATTGCAGTTGTTACTGGAAATGAATTCATATTAAGGCTAAAATTGATCTATTGGAGATGCTTCACTCGGAAGTTGTTTCATTTCTTTTTAATTAATTAATTATTATAGTAAGCTTTGTAGAGAGTCATTGCTTTGTAATTTTTAAAAATGCCGTTTTCATTACTCAGTAACTAATACTTTAAAATTAATATTATGAATTTTTTAGGGTAAAGGCTTTCACAATTTAAGTTTCACTAGAGATTATATTATTTTGTTATTTTATTTAAATTATTTATATTTTTCAATTTGAAAATGAAAATATCTGAAAGGCACAAATAAATACATATTAAAAAGCAAATTTCCACCCCATCTCCTCTTCCAATAAGAAATGATTAACATTTTAAGCAGCTTTAATAAACTTAAAATAAGCAAACATTCTAAAGTTAATTTTACCTTAACTAGTACTTTGATCAAAAGAATCACAAAAATAAAGAACATATGATTACCACTAACACATGAAACATTGTCACTACAAAATGTCTGTTCCTTTCTGCAGTTTGTAGAGAAGCTATTAACTGAAGCAGTTGCTAAGGGAAACTGAGCAAAAGGTTGATACAATGTACTGTCACCTTTGTGTGCACATCAAATAGCAGATTTGTCTGAACTTTTGAAGCATTTAAGACTGTTTAACTCCTGGAGATAGTAGAATGATCAGAAGACCTCTAGTCATATTTTTTGGGGCTGCAAATTAGACAGTTGGAAAATTATATATCAAGAGTGTCTATGAGAAGAGCAACACAGGGAAAAGTATGATCTTTTCTTTGATAGAGGAGCCTATTGAATGAATTTCAGTACAGATTAATTCTGAGAAAAATCTATGTTGCAAGAAAGTAGAACATGCTTTGATGTTTTATGAGCATAATGGACCTTCTACTAAGTAAAATGATCACATGTACACACCTACACTGCCTATTGCATATAATTACAAGGGGTCCATGGACACAAAAACCCACCATAAAATATTTTATTCTAGGAGTTTCTGTAACAAAAAAAAAAAGAGATAAGTGAATATAAGAAAGTAAAACACAAGAAATAAAATGCCAGAATAATATGAAAACCACAATGTGTAATGGTGTGAAAACCACAATCAGTGAAGAAAGACATCTAATTTAGATTAAAATATTTTGCTTTAAGGTTCATGGAAATGACTGCCCACCATTATATTTATAGTATGTCCAAGAATTTAAAAAGTATTCACTAAATATCAGAAGGAAGATGGGGCAATCTACTTCCGTAGTGATACTGCTTGGGAAACCCAAGGAGGGGTCGCTATGGGTCGGGTCTGACTCGAGGGCATATAACAACAACAACAACAAATATTAAGTGAGAGGAAGAAAAAATTATGGGAAAATCTCATTAGATTAAACTTCCCTACAAGTCATATAGGGAGCTCTGGTAGCATAGTGGCTAAAGCACTTGACTGCTAACCAGAAGGCTGGCGGTTCAAACCCACCAGCCACTCCTCGGAAGGAAGGTTGGGCAATCCTACTTCCGTAGTGATACTGCCTCGGAAACCCAAGGAGGGGTCCTATGAGTCAGGGCCTACTCGACGGCACATAACAACAAACAACAACAACAGCAAGTCATATAATAGCTCCCTTTTCACCACTTCCTTGAAGAATGGAATGACTGGCTGGAACTTCTTAAGACACTAGATAAAAAATGGCCTATTTTCCTGTGACTATGGATAACGAAAAGTAGGTTATGTTTCAAGGAAACTCACCGGATGGGAAGTCGACTCACTGGCATTACATAGTGGAGATAAAGCTCCAGATGAATCACCACAGAGTATGTCTTGTCCTGAATTGAATTGCTCACTACATTTCAGGAAGTTAAATTCCGTGTTTCCCATCTGTGCCACACACAGATTGTAGGAATAAGGTAAAGTGCCCTCGCTGTAGTTGGGGAGAACCGCAGGTCCAGACTTGGAACAAAGACCAGGCTGAAAGCAGCTCCAGGCACTGGGACTAGAGGAACGTCGCAGGTGCAGGGTAATGGCCAGAATCACCGCGAGGAGGAAGAGCACGGAGATCAAGGCCAAGGCCACGACCAGATAAAACTGCAGCTCTGCCTGGGGATCAGGGGGTGCAGGGTGATCACTGAGGTCTGGCAGCGCCTCCTGCAGGCTGTCTGCGAAGACCAGGTGCAGCGTGGCTGTGGCTGAGAGGGACGGTTGCCCTCCATCGCGCACAGCGACCAACAAACGCTGGCGGGCCACGTCTTTGTCGCCTAAGGCGCGTGCTGTGCGTACTTCACCCGTGCGCAGCCCCAGATTGAACAGTCCAGGTTCGCTGGCCTGCAGCACGTGGTAGGATAGCCAGGCGTTGTGCCCGGAGTCTGCGTCCACCGCCACCACCTTGGTGACCAAGTAGCCAGGCTGCGCGGCGCGTGGCACTGTGTCGAAGAGCGCAGAGCCGTCGGGTCCCAGCGCCGGGTACAGCACCTTGGGCGCGTTGTCATTGCGGTCGTCCACCAGCACGCGCAGGCTCACGTTGGCTCTGAGCGTGGGCGACCCCTGGTCACGCGCCTGCAGCGTCAGCTCGAAGGCGCGCAGCTGCTCGTGGTCGAAGGCGCGCTGCGCGAACACCACTCCACTCTGCTCGCTCACAGACACGTAGGAGGACAGCGCCCGAGGTTCCAGGTCACTGGCCACGATAGCATAAGACACTAGGCCATTTAGTCCCAAGTCAGGGTCATAGGCGCTAACTTGAGCGATAGAGGCGCCAGGAGGGTTGTTCTCAGCCACGTGGACAGCATAAGAGGCCTGAAGGAACACCGGAGCGTTGTCATTGACATCCCCGATGTGTAAGGTGATGCTTGTGCTGGAGGATAGTGGCAGCTTGCCTCTGTCAGTGGCTGTTATGGTGACGTTGTACTCTGGGGTCTGTTCTCGGTCTAAATCCCCGTCTGTCACTAACTTGTACGTGTTCCTTGAAGAAGTGAGTATTTTAAACGGAACATCACCTTCTAACTTACAAGAAACTTCTCCATTGTCTCCAGAATCCTTGTCACGTACTTTGAGCAAAGCAATATAGGTTCCTAGCTCAGTGTCTTCCATAACTAAGTCGGTTAGAGATTGGACTATCACTTCCGGGACGTTGTCGTTTTCATCTAGGACTTCTACCTCCACTGTACATTGCGCAACCATTCCTCCACCATCCCTTGCTTCTAAAACCATGGAATAGTCTTTGACTTCTTCAAAATCTAACGTACTTAGAAGAGTAATTACCCCAGTACTTGGATCCACATCAAACTGGGTGATCTGGTCTGCTTCGCTGAAAGAGAAGGTGATCTCTGCATTGACACCTTCGTCCTGATCGGTAGCCATCACGCGAAGCACAGTAGTGCCTGGGGACAAGTTTTCCCGTAGACCCACCCGATATATATCTTGGCTGAACACCGGGGGGTTATCGTTGGCGTCAGTCACTAGGATCTGTATCTGTGCGGTGCTGGTTAGGGGTGGATCACCACCGTCCAAGGCAGTTAAGGTCAAGCGGTAGGATTTCTGTTCTTCTCGATCTAAAGGTGTCTTCAGTATCAGCTCCGGATATTTACTTCCATCTAATTTCTCTTTATTCACGAGTGTGAAATGATCGTTGGGGCTGAGCTGATAATTCTGTAGAGAGTTGGTACCTATATCTGCATCATGGGCAGATCCTAAAATAAATCGTGTGCCAGGCTTTGTGGATTCGCTTATTTGAAGTTCAAAGGCGTTTTGCATGAATTTTGGTGTGTGGTCATTGACATCCTCGATCTCCACATTCACGTGGTAAAAGTTTAACGGATTTTCAGCAACAGCCTCAAAGTCCAGAGCACAGGCCGCCTTCTTCCCGCATATCTGCTCCCGGTCTACCCTGCTGCTCACAAGTAACTCGCCACTCTCTGCGCTCACAGTGAAGTGAGGCTTCTCCGAACTGACCCGCAGTTTTCGAGTCGGTAACTCGTGCACACCGAGCCCCAGGTCCTTGGCCAGGTTCCCCACCACCGAGCCCTTGGGCATTTCCTCGGGAATCCTGTAGTGGATCTGCTCCGAGAGCGCCAGGCC
>NW_006921643.1:7539020-7591381 GCF_000298275.1 Orycteropus afer afer | reverse complement strand
CCGGGAATTTGTCTTTTCCAGAGGAGGAAGTGGTGAAATGCTCGCGTAAGCGAGTCTGAGATGGGGCTGCCCTGGAAAGTGTGCTGCGGCTGCGCAAGGAGATCTCGCGCACCAAGCGCTCCACTTTGGCCAACAGCGGCGCCCACAGTCCTTTCTAGGAAACTGCAGCCTTCGCTGCTTCAGTTTAACTAGTTCCAATCATAATTGTGTGCGTAACTGCACACACAATGTTTATACGTCTATATATTTAATAAGGTTTAAATGAGACTCTTACAAACGTCTCTATTCCAACTTCCATGGATTTTAGGGAAATCATGTGGATTTAATACACAAACATCTATATGTTGACACAATCATTCCTCCATTTCAAATACACACTGGTGATATAGATGAATACAGCACAGATTTTGCCCAAAATGATCTCGGAGTCCAGCGATTTTGATTATTTATTAATTAGCAATGTGTTGGATAAATTTTTATCCTTATTTCCTTTTCATTAAGTTTTTCTCCACTTTTCTAGTTACCTCCATGCTGATTCACTGCAATTTTTCCCCCCCAGAAGTACCAGTAATGCTGAATTTATCTTTTAAAGAAGGATACAATTTTATACTTATCCCCAACATTTATTTTATTCCAAAACATTTTTGAATAATCTCTTGTAGTAATATTATCTGATTCTCACTTGTACTGTATTAAGTAACATTCGGTTATGGAAAAGATGGTGGCAGGAAATGGGTTAGCCTATCAGATCCTTCTTCCCACTATGTAATTATTCACCCAACTACAATATCAATACATCACTTTTCAGAGTAAATAAGGGAATAATATCTACCCATGCAACACAAAGTCACTTAGCAGAGTGGTCTATTGCACTGAGGCACAGTTTCCTGCCTTTGCACTTATATTACAACCCATGATGACCTCAGAGTGGAAGGAAATAAGACCATGGAAAGTATAGTTGTCATAGCTCACTGAGTTTAGTGATGATTTACCTTCCTTGTCTAAAATTATTTTTCTAACCAAACCAAATTCACTGCTGTCAAGTTGTTTCTGACTCATAGCAACCCCCCCTTGGGTTTCCAAGGTGGTATCTCTATGGAAGTAGATTGCCCTATCTTCCTTCTGAGGAGTGGCTGGTGGGTTTGAACTGCCAGCCCTCTGGTTATCAGTCAAATGCCTTAGGCACTAAGCCATCTGAGCTCCCAAAATTATTTTTAAGCATTTAATAGATTTAGGGCTCCAGATTTTCTTTTTTGAATTATCTGATGACCATAATTCTGCCAGAAGATTTTTTCCTCACAAAGTGTTAGTCACATTATTTTCTCCACAAATGTTTGCACATCTCACCACTGAAGACTGACTGAAATATATTCACACCTTCATCGCCCCATCCTTTAGATGCAAAATACAAAAGAAAACACTACATCATCTGAAAGTATTTTAAATTAACATTTGAAAGTCCCAGGAATCAAGATTACTTTGTCCTCCACCCCTACCAGATGATAATCACTTGATGTATTGAACTTTACTGAAACATTATACAAAGGAATACGGAAGTAGTTAATTCCAGATTGCTATTTCCAATTGAATTTTTCAGCAGTCCTAATAAGTAAATCCACTGCTCCTCTAGGAGTTGAATTATGAAATTTTTGTTTCATAAAGCCAGCATTTCCAGTCTCCCTCTTGGGATGTCCACAGGCACACTTCACATTGGAATTCCATGTTGACACATGTAACTCTACTTCATAAATACTTACAACACTTGAAATGACGTTTTATTTGATAGCATGTCTTATTGCTTTTGCCCAATAACCTTTATTGTGGCATTCAACTCTTTCTGCCACTGATATAGAACTTAGTGAAATTTGACACAAGCATTTCATTCTTTAGGGGCCAATCTAACCTTCCCCTCAGGACTCCAACTTTAACAGAGGATTGCGATTTAAATAGGTCAGAAAGCCTCTGAGTTTTTCCAGGGACATCCAAGTGAGGTAGATGGAAGCAGAAGCAATACACAGAAAAAAGCTGCAGATCTGAATTCTAAGAACAAGGCTGAAGTGTGCTTCACTTTTGCTAGCCTAGCACAGTGAGAAAAGGCTCAGCAATTCATTATTCGTCCTCATCTGTAAAGTACCTGGGTTAAGAAAGCCAAGTGGAAAATAGGTAGAAGATAGACAATGCCTAGTGCACTTATTCATGAACTTGTTCATAGGCTTCCAAGAAACAAATTATACCAAATCTATGTCAACCTATGTTCCATTTTAAAGTTGTTGTTGTTTGTCCTTGAGTCGGCCCTGACTCATAGCGGCCCCTCCTTGGGTTTCCAAGGCAGTATCACTACAGAAGTAGGATTGCCCAACCTTCCTTCCAAGGAGCGGCTGGTGGGTTTGAACCGCCAGCCTTCTGGTTAGCAGTCAAGTGCCTTAGGAACTATGCTACCAGAGCTCTTCATTTTAAAGTATCACCACCAAAATAAACATCTACATTTGTTTTACCTGTTTAAATTTTTTACCCCTATTAAAAAATATATTTGCTTCACAAGACAGTAAGAAAATAACCAGAAATATAGTTCCTTTTGGAAATAAAAATAAATGAAGGCTGAACTCACCTGAGTATTTGGTGCTTCATCCTTACATTCATGAAAATCTATGGATGTTAATAAGGGATCGTTTTTCTCACAGCTCTCTTGGCTGATGAGTGTGTCTGCGTAGTTAGGTTGGGGGAAGATCAAGTGACTCTTCCGAGAGTCCGCGGTGAGGGAGACCTCATGGGAGTAAGTCTGCAGGAAAGCTCGCATTCCGTCCACGCCTACAAAGTGCGAGGCGGATGTACCCACCAACCCGACCCCCGAAGCCTGGAGCAGGCGGGACGTGTGCCAGCGCCTCAGCCTGAGCGCCAACAGCACGATGACAAAGGCGAGGAACACACAAGAGACAGCTGCCACAGCCACCACCAGGTACAGTGTCAGGCCAGAGTCGTCTCGGTCAGTGGGAGATGCTAAGCTACTCAGGTCGGCCAGGACTTCGGGGATGCTGTCAGCCACAGCCACGGTAAGCGTGACAGTGGCTGAGAGAGGAGGCTGGCCATGGTCCTGCACGGCCACCACGAGGCTCTGTTTGAGGGCATCCCTCTCCTGCAAGACCCGCGCCGTTCGCACCTCGCCCGTGTGCACCCCCACCGCAAAGAGCCCTGGCTCGCTGGCTTTGAGCAGGCGGTATGATAGCCAGGCGTTCTGCCCTGAGTCGCGGTCTACTGCCACTACCTTGGTCACCAGGTAGCCAGGCTCTGCGGAGCGGGGAGCCAACTCCATGCCGGTGGAATCGTCCGTGGGAAGAGCGGGGTACAGGATCTCCGGCGCATTGTCATTCTTGTCCAGAATGAACAGGCTTAGTGACACGTTGCTGCTGAGTGGTGGGTCACCGCTGTCACGCGCCGTCACTCTAAATTGCAGCTTTCGAAACTGCTCATAGTCAAAGGATTGCAGCGCGTACAGGACGCCAGTGTCAGAGTTGATAGAGATATAGGAGGTCACGGGCGCCCCCTGTAGGGTGTCTTCAGCCAAGGAGTAAATAACCTGGGCATTCTTGTCGCTATCCGGGTCATGGGCGGTCACTGAGAAGATGGAGGCCCCTCTGGGGTTGTTCTCAGGGACGAAGACCGAGTAGGATAAGTGGGAGAAGGTGGGCGGGTTGTCGTTGGTGTCTGTCACCTGTATAGAGATGTGAGTTTCCGTGGACAGGGGAGGGGTTCCGCCATCTGTGGCTTTCACTGTGATGTTATAGACAGAGAGTCTTTCCCGGTCCAGGTTTTCCGCTGTCACCAATCTATAATAATTGTCAATTGATCTTTCTAATTTAAAAGGCAGATTTTCTGGAATGGTGCAGGCTACCTCCCCATTCCTCCCGGAATCTCGGTCCTGCAGGTAGAAAAGAGCAATTACTGTCCCAGGAAGTGTGTCTTCAGGGACTGAATTGCTCACAGACGTTACAGTCACTTCTGGAGCATTGTCATTCACATCCAAAATTGTGATCAGCACTTTTGTCCTTGTCAGACTACCAGGACCATCCTGAGCCTGAACTTCCATTTCAAAGAAGCTGGATTCTTCGTAATCTAGGCCTTGTAAAGTTGAAAGTTCTCCTGTAAGGGAGTTCAGTTGGAATATTTGTAGAATTTTTTGAGTTATTTTCTGAAAAGAATATGTCACTTCCCCATTGATTCCGTCATCCGGGTCTACAGCATTCACAGTGAGCAATGTTGTGCCCACCGGCGTGTTCTCAGCGACGGTAACTCGATACTGGGCCAGAGGAAAAACTGGTGCGTGGTCATTCACATCCACCACTGTCACTTGGATGCGTGCCGTGCCTGATCTGAGTGGATCACCTCCGTCAGAGGCCGTGAGCAGGAGATGGTGAACCGCCTTTTCCTCCCGATCCAGTACCTGCTCCAGCACCAGTTCCGGGTACTTGGTTCCGTCGTCTCCAGTTTGCACTACAAGGGAGAAGTGGTGATTGGGGCTGAGATGGTAGCTCTGGAGAGAGTTCGTGCCCACATCCGGATCTCTAGCCTCGTTTAACGGAAAGCGCACCCCAGGAGCTGTATTCTCCATTATTTTTACGTTCATTTCTTTCGTCAAGAATCTTGGAGCATTGTCATTAACATCCATTATTTCCACTTCAACAGGGAAAAGATTCATTTTATCTTCCATCAGGATGTTAAAATTCACCAGACACCGCGCGCTTTGAGCGCAGAGCTCCTCCCGGTCTATCCTGCCCTCTGTGATCAGGCTGCCGCTTCGCGGGTTCAGAGAGAAAAGCTGCGTCCTACCTCTAGAGACGATGCGGACTCCGCGCTCCGCCAGCTCCCGGGGCTCTAGTCCCAGGTCTTTGGCGATGTTCCCCACAAAAGACCCTTTCTCGGTCTCCTCTGGCACGGAATAGCGAATATGGCCTGCCCAGCCTTCCCACAGTGTCCCCAGGAGAATGGAGAGCAGGACGAATCCTCTGTAGTCCCTGCCTCTCTGCGGAGCCGCCATTGTGCTGCTGATCTTGCTTGAGCCGTCTCAGGATGTGATTCTGGATACCTGTGAATCCGAATAAAGCCCTCAGAGTTCGGAAAGCGACCCCAGAACCCTGCAGAATGGAGGCCTTAGGTTGACGCAGCTAGTAAGAGGCTTTGTCTCTGTAGGTCTTTGCGCTGTTAAAGCTCGGTTGTTCTGGTGGATCTCTCGCACCGTATTTTCCTGGTTGGTGAACAGCGGCACTCAGAGTTCTTAGTAAGTTACTGCACCACAGCAAACTAAAATAAACTGATTTTTCAGAAAATTGTTTCATGCTTCAAATTTTCCCTTTTGAGTAAAATTTCTTCACTCCAGATACCTCTGACATAACTTTTAAAAAATCCACCCTAAGAAACTGTGAATTAATTAAACAGTTCTCATAGATGGTGTTTGATAATCCTAGATTAAAATTTAAAAAATATCTCTGCTTTGCAGTGCCAGTTTGAAATGATTCTTTTGGGTACTCCTCACACTTTGTTGCACATGTAGGAAAATCAGGCATTGCAGGGAAAAGGGTAAAGTTCATAAAAATTATGTACATGGCAACAAAAATGTTTATCCCAGGGTGTGATACATTTTAATTAGTTCAATAATAGTATTGAACACATACAATGAGCTAGAAACCACATGAAAAACTCAGAGAGCCAAACTTTTCTTAAAAATATAAATTTTAATTGGATGGAAGTCCAATACTTTTCCTTTAAAGATGAAAAATGCGAGGGGATTGCCTTGTTTCTCATTATACAATAGTAGAACCAAGGTGAGAATTCACATATCCTCACTTACAGCCTTCTGAGAATAGAAACAGGAATCATGATTGGTGGTGTCTGATACTTCATGCTCAAGAAATGCCATTAGAGATGAGTTTAGAAGTCAAGCAGCAATTACCAGCTACAGGAGCAACTCACTTTGTACGGAATGCAGAGATTTGAAAAGGGGATCTTCTGGCAGTGGAGTCACAGGAAAACAGGTGTTGGCTTAACTGCTTCTTTCATTACACAGTTCAAATATTCATCCTACTCTAGTCCAGAATAATTTTTAAAGAGAAAGTCTCTAGACATCCTTTGAGCATGTGTATGAGACCGTCTTGAGAGGATTCTTGTTGTATTGCTCTTTGTCATCGAGTTGATTCCAAGAGGATCTTAGTTGATGTTGTTAGGTGTTATTGAGTTGGTTCTGACTCCTAGCAACCCTGTGTACAACAGAACGAAACACTGCCCAGTCCTGCCTCATCCTCACAATTGTTGCTATGTTGGAGCCTATTGTTGCAGCCACTGTGTCATCCATCTAGTTGGGGGTCTTCCTCTTTTTTGCTGATCCTCTATTTTACCAAGGATGATGTCCTTCTCTGGGGACTCATCTCTCCTGCAAAACTTCTTGAAGGACTTTGTTTAAGTATTAAGGAGCATTGTGGCTGTACTTCTTCCAAGGCAAATTTGTTTGTTCTTCTGGAAGTCCATGGCATATTCAATATTCTTTGCCAACACGTAATTCAAAAGCATCAGTTCTTCTTCAAACCAAAACCAAACCAACCTCGCTGCCTTCATGTTGATTCAACTCATAGTGACCCCTCCTTGGGTTTCCAAGGTGATATCTCTGCAGAAGTACATTGCCCAGTCTTCCTTTGGAGGAGTGGCTGGTGGGTTTGAACCACCAGCCTTCTGGTTAGCAGTCAAATGCCTTAGGCACTATGCCACCAGAGTCTTCCTTATTAATTGTCCAGCTTTCATATGCATGTGAGCCAACTGAAAATACCATGGCTTTGGGCAGGTGCACCTTAGTCTTCCAGGTGATATTTTTGCTTTTTAACACTTTAAAGAGGTCTTTTGCAGCAGATTTACCCAATACAAACACATCATTTGATTTCTTGACTGCCACTTCCATGGGTGCTGATTATGGATCCAAGTAAAATGAAATCCTTGAGATCCTTATAAGTACTTACCTGCCCCCCCCCCATTTGATAGTGATGGAGTAAAACTCAGTTGCTGATGGTAAAAATCAAAATTCCTTCCACACAGTTGCAGAACAAAGATCTGGTCGGAAACAGTCCTGCCTTCTGAATTATTTTTAAGGCCTCAGACAATAGCTAGTGGCACCAGGAGAAAGAATCAGAAGTAATACAGAAAATACTTAGCTTTGTTTTGCAGGAGGTTATAAATGAAGTAGTCTATTTCTGCTGATGGCATTTCTCCAAAATATAGGAAATACTTGTTTGAATGAAATGATGTTTGAATCTATCAGAATACTCATAGTCATGATTGCTTCCACCAAATAGTCAAGCAACTAGTATGATTATCATAAACAGGAATTAAATGCTCTTTGTTTAGTAGTAATATTGAACTTCTTATGGATGCAAGTAAAGTGTATGGTCATCAAAGATCATGAGTACATAGATATTTTTAAACAAAACTTTCATGTCTGGAGGTTATGGCTCCCAATATCTTGATCTATTTCTATCTGCTGCCTCAAAATTAATAGTTTCATATTTATGTCTTATTACTACAGTTTTCTTTAAAATATCTCAATAAAGTATTACTTCTGGAACCATCTTTGGAGCTAAATAAGATGTATTTAAGTAAGATTATAGAGACGTTCTGAACATAAAACACACGTTAGCTACATTATATCTAGTACTCACTTTTTTTTTTTAATTTTATTTTGATTTGGGTGATTTTTTTTTTCTTTTTTAGTACTCACATTTTTAAAGTTATTCTACAAAACCTTTCAGGAGACCCAGGTTGATTCCCAGCCAATGGAGCTCATACGTTGCTACCACCCATCTGTTAGTGGAGGATTGTGTGTTGCTATGATACCAAACATGTTTCAGCAGAGCTGCTAGACTAATAGGTTAGGAAGAAAGGCCTAGTGATGTATTTCTGAAAACCAGCCACTGAAAACCCTGTGTATCGGTCTGCTCTCCAACTGATCACGGGAATGGTGCGGGAGTATGCAGTGTTCTTTGTGAATGGAGTTACTCTGGGGGGAGGGCAAGTCAATGAAAGCTAACAACAACATATGATACAGGCTTATTATTTTATCTAAGTTAATATGCTGGATTATTTAAATTCTTATCTCAACACTATTATTCCTTCATTCTCCCACTCACCAGTCAATACTGTAATTTTAGACATATTTCTTGTAGTGATCATAATTTATTTCATTTCAAAAAGACTATCAAGAATACAGAATATAGAAGACATTGTAGTAGGCAAATCTCATTAGATGCTTAAATTTACTTATTAACAGTCCAATAATTATAATAATGGTAATGTCAACAACGGGAGCTATGGTAGCATAGTACCTAAGGCATCTGACTGCTAACCAGAAGGCTGGAGGTTCAAACCAGCTACTCCTCAGAAAGACAACTGGGGAATCTACTTCCATAGAGATACCACCTCAGAAATCCAAGGAGGGGTGTCTATGAGTTGACTTGACTCAACAGCAGTGAGACAATGTCAACACATACGTGTTCACTATGCTATTTTACAGTTTGAAAAACTTACAAAATTTACTTTATTCTTCTAGTTTTTATGTGAGTATTTAAGGCAGCCTTTTAAATTATAATTTAAAATGTAAGACTAAAGAAATAACAATTGGCCAAGATGAGTAACTAATAATTCCAGGGCTATTACTCCTGTCTGGTGGTGGACACTAAAGCCCACGTCCTTTCTGTTAGAGACATCAAGTACTCTCATCTTTAATTATGAAAATTTATCACTAAGGAGTTAATCTCTCATGGATCTCCCATGGATCGCCACAATTTTAGAAAAACTCTATCTTGATCTTCTTTCACAGAGCTTACAATGAATATTTTATCCACATTAGAAAAGGAAAGGATCTCACAAATATCACATCAAAGATAAAAACTAAGAAATGAGATGTACACATTGCAAGGCATAAAGAGTTTGCCACCCAAGAAAGGGAAAGAAAATCTAGGACACAGATTAAGTATTTTTTCATGAAATGCAAGAAAATTAAAATTTAAGAGAACTCTATTGATATAAAGGAAAACATTCCCAGAATTACATGATAATTATATGATTCCCTGTAAAACAAGCACATTTCAACAGAATTTTAGAATTTCCTGTTCAAATAAAACCAATAAAAGCAAAAATCTCACCTGAATGAAGGGGTCTCCCTCTTTACAAACACCTGAATCTTCCTGGATCAAAAGAGGCTCGCTTTTCCCACAACTCTCTGCACTAATGAGTGTGTCAGCATAGTTGGGTTGAGGGAAGATAATGTGGCTCTTCCCGGAGTCTGCGGTAAGGGAAACCTCGTGGGAATAGGTCTGCAGAAAAGCCCGCACCCCTTCCACACCCACAGAGTGCGAGGCATGCAGGCTTGGCAACTTGCCACCTGAAGCCCGGAGTAGATGCTTCATGTGCCAGCGCCTCAGCCTGAGCACCAGCAGCATAATAACAAAGGCAAGGAAGACGCAGGAGACAGCAGCCACAGCCATCACGAGGTACAGTGTGAGGCCAGAGCCATCTGGGTCCGTGGGAGATGCTAAACTGCTCAGGTCGGCCAGGACGTCAGGGATGCTGTCAGCCACTGCAACGGTGAGGGTGACAGTGGCTGAAAGAGGGGGATGGCCATGGTCCTGGACCGCCACAATGAGGTTCTGCTTGAGCGCGTCTCTATCCAATATGGCTCTTGCTGTTCGCACCTCTCCTGTGTGCACCCCTACCACGAAGAGTCCTGGCTCACTGGCCTTGAGTAGGCGGTAGGACAGCCAGGCATTCTGTCCCGAGTCGCGATCCACTGCCACCACCTTGGTCACTAGGTAGCCAGGCTCCGCTGAGCGGGGAGCCAACTCTACACCTGTGGATCCATCAGTGGGGAGGGTGGGATACAGGATCTCAGGTGCATTGTCATTCTGATCCAAAATTAACAGACTCAGCGAAACATTACTGCTGAGTGGTGGGTCACCACTGTCACGTGCAGTCACTCTCAGTTGCAGGTTTCGAAAACGCTCATAGTCAAAGGACTGTAGTGCATATAGGATGCCAGTGTCAGAGTTGATAGAGACATAGGAGGACACGGGAGCCCCCTGTATGGTGTCCTCAGCCAGGGAGTAAGTAACTCGGGCATTCTCATCGCTGTCAGGGTCGTGGGCCGTCACAGAGAAGATGGAGGCTCCTCTGGGGTTGTTCTCAGGGACGTAGAATGAATAGGACACATGGGAGAAGGTGGGAGGATTGTCATTGGTGTCTGCCACATTTAGGGAGATGAGCATTTCTGTAGAAAGGGGCGGTGTTCCTTTGTCTGTGGTTGTCACGGTGATGTTGTACAAGGACACTTGTTCTCGGTCGAGGACTGTGTTTGTCACTAATCGATAGTAATTGTCTACAGATCTTTCCAATTCAAATGGCAGACTTTTGGAGATCGAGCATGTCACCAGACCATTCAGTCCCGAATCTCGATCATGCACTTGAAAAAGAGCAATTACTGTTCCTGGGGGCGCATTTTCAGCAATGGTTCTGCTTCCGGATGTAACCACTACTTCTGGTGCGTTGTCATTCACATCTAAGAGAGTTATGATGACTTTGGCTCTGTCTCGAAGACCTGGCCTATCCTGGGCTTCAACACTCAGCTCATAGGAGCTTGACTCCTCATAGTCTAGATCACCACAAGTTGATATTTCTCCAGTCAAACCATTCAAGCAGAAAATCTGTGAGATCTTTTTAGTTATCTTTACGAAGGAATATGTTACTTCTGCGTGGACTCCTTCATCCTGGTCCGTGGCATTTACCGACAACACTGATGTACCTACTGGCAGGTTTTCAGGAATATTAACCCGATAGATAGGCTTTGTAAACACCGGAGCATTGTCATTCGCATCTAGGACAGTTACCTGAATTCGCGCCATGCCTGAGCGAACGGGGTTGCCACCATCTACGGCAATAAGGGTGAGGTGGTGAACGGCCTCTCTCTCACGGTCCAGGGCACGCTCCAGCACCAGCTCCGGGTACTTGGGCCCAACATTGGCTTCGCTTTGCACGTCTACTGAAAAGTAACTATTCGAATTGAGCTTGAAGCCCTGAAGCGAGTTCATTCCCACATCCAGGTCATAGACCTCCATTAATTGAAAACGAGAGGATGGAGGTGCGTTTTCGAGAATTTTCACTTCCAATTCTTCCGTTAAGAATTGTGGCGTATTGTCATTAATATCTATTATTTCCACTTCCACCGGATAAAGATTCATTTTATCCTCAACAAGGATGTTAAAATTCACTAGACACCGCGCGCTCTGAGCGCAGAGCTCCTCCCGGTCTATCCTGCCCGCGGTGATCAGGCTGCCGCTTCGCGGGTTCAGAGCGAACAGCTGTGTCCTACCTCTGGAGACGATGCGGACTCCGCGCTCCGCCAGCTCCCATGGCTCCAGCTCCAGGTCCTTGGAGATGTTCCCTATGAAAGAGCCTTTCTCCAGCTCCTCAGGAATGGAGTAGTGGATCTGGCCGGCTCGGGCCCCCCACAGCGTCTCCAGGAGCGTTAAGAGCAGGACCAGCCCGCTGCGGTGCCAGCGCCCCTGCAGAGCCGCCATTACTGGCTCCTCATGGACTTCCTTGGAATTATGTAACCGAAATATGTCCGCATCACTTTGTTCTTCTCAGAATTGGAGGTCAAAATCCATTTTAAAAAAAAAAAGAGAGAGAGAGACCCGAAGCGAAGCTTTAGCAGTTCGAATTTCTGCGCAGCTGGAGAGCTCTTGTGTCTGATCTGCTTTTTGTTGCCTAGTTAGAACTCCGGTTCCCATCGCTTTTCTCGCCCAGGTTGGTGAACAGCGACACTCAGAGTCCTGATTTAACACTGCGCCTTTTTTTTTTTTTTTTTTTTTCCTTGTAATTCTCTTGTGGTAAAATATATACAACATAAACTTTGCCATTTTAACCGATTTAAGTGTCCAATTCCGTGACGTTAATTGCATGCACAGTAATGTGCAACCATTACTACTATTTCATAGCAATTTTTCGTCACTGCAAACAAACTCAGTGCCCCTTCAGAAATAACTCTCCATTCCCCTCTCCCCTCCAAAAGAACTTCAACTCACAGTTGACAGAAGCAAAATGTCTCATCTTTCTTCTGTGAAGCAGCTGGAAGTTCGAACCACCGACCTTTTGGTTAGCAGACAAATGCTTTAACCACACATCAGAATTCCTTCCCCCCAACCCCTTAATCATCTTTGATCTCTACACAATTGCCTATTGTCTTTCATATAGATGGAATCAATCCATATTTTTTCCTTTTGTGTCTGACTTATTTTACTCAACATAATGCTTTCAAGATTCATCCATATTGTAGCATGTTTCAGAACGTCATTTTTCTTTATGGCTGAATAACATTTATATATATTTATATGTGTGTGTGTGTGTGTACACACACACATATATATGTATATATCATGTGCTTATCAATTCATCTGTTCATGGGCATGAGGTGTGGGTTGTTTTCAATCTCAGCTGTTATAAATAATGCTGAAATGAACACTGATGTACAGATATCTGTTTAAGTCCTTGATTTCAATTCTTTTGGGTATACATCAAGTGGTGGAATTGCTCAGTCATATTGTAATTCTATGCTTAATTTTTTTGAGAAATAATTAACATTTTCTCTACAGCACCTGCACTGTTTTACATTCCACCAGCAATGTGTGAGATTTCCAATTTCTCAACATCTCCACCAACACCTGTTTTTTCATTTTTTAAAACAATACTGCACTGTTTGTGAAACTATCATTGAGAATTTTATTTCTGCTAAATCTGCATAGATAACATAACATTTTTCTCCCCAAGAAAGTGAATCATTTGGAAAAATAAGAGCTTGTTTTGAATAATTATAAATGTTCCCTAGAACTTACCCATTTCTGTAACACTATCTCTGAGGGTCTTAGATATAATATCACACTTTTCTGTAAATCTTGAATTCTCACACTCCACCATCATTTACAGTTGTCTTATTTTTGTGTAATATATAATCCACTACATATAACATTATCCACTACAGTGTCAGTTTAGCAGGAGTCACTATTTTTAGATGCCATTATCTGTTTCTATTAATATATAGATTAAGAACTGCCCTGACGCAGGTAATATCTCTTAACACTTTTAGAAATATGGAAAAAAGTGAAAATACATAGGCTACATTGTATTCAGAGTTGATAGCATCAAATAAAATTTTTATCAGTTGAAAGGAAGTAAACTGGGAGCTCTGGTAGCATAGTGCCTAAGGCACTTGACTGCTAACCAGAAAGCTGGCGGTTCAAACCCACCAGCCACTCCTCAGAAGGAAGTTTGGGCAATCTACTTCTGTAGTGATACTGCGTTGGAAACGCAAGGAGAGGTTGCTATGACTCAGGTCTGACTCCATGGTACATAACAACAAAAACAACACCACTAAGTAAACTGAATTGTCTAGCTTTGTGTTAAATTGTAGATAATAACGCTACAATAATGTCTCACAATGAGATTGCAGCATACTAATGTATTAAAATGTTCAGATTATGTTGTTTGACGATTCACAAAAAAATGAAGATCATCATATGGCCACTTCTAAGAAAAAAACAGTCACAACACAGATAAACCCACAATGTGCTTCTTATTTCATTCAATGCCCACAAAAATCAGTAAAGCACAATGAAATTGGAACATATTTACCTTGTATACTTTTTCACTCTAAAGTAATGAATTGAAACCTAATTGCATTTATCAAAGGAAAGCGTTTTGAAGAAACTCACCTGTTGCAAATTGCCTGAATTGGAAGTCGTTTTGGGATTGTCATTGCTGGTACTTTCCACCCAAGAGGCTTCATCACATAGAAGATCTTGTGGTGGAATGATTTCCGGCTTTATATTGAGAAATTTAAACTCTGTCTTTGAGGAATGTGAGGCAGCACATAGGTTATAGGAATAAGGCAAAGTCCCCTCGCTGTAGTTGGGGGGAATCCCTGGTCCAGACTTGGAGCTGAGACGTGGCTGAAAGCAGGCCCAGGTGGTGGGGCTGGAGGAGCGTCGCAGGTGCAGGGCAATGGCCAGAGTTACTGCAAGGAGGAACAGCACGGAGATCAAGGTCAAAGCCAAGGCCAGGTAAAACTGCAGGTCGGCCTGGGGGTCAGAGGGCGCGGGGTGGTCGCTGAGGTCTGGTAGCGCCTCCTGCAAGCTGTCAGCAAAGACTAGGAGAAGCGTGGCTGTGGCGGACAGGGGTGGCTGTCCTCCATCGCGCACAGCTACCAGCAGGCGTTGGCGGGCTGCGTCCCTGTCGCCCAAGGCGCGAGCGGTGCGTACCTCACCCGTGCGCAGCCCCAGGCTGAAGAGCCCGGGCTCGCTGGCCTGCAGCACGTGGTAGGATAGCCAGGCGTGGTGCCCGGAGTCTGCGTCCACCGCCACCACCTTGGTGACCAGGTAGCCCGGCTGCGCGGCGCGTGGCACTGTATCGAAGAGCGCAGAGCCGTCGGGTCCCAGCGCCGGGTACAGTACTTTCGGCGCGTTGTCGTTGAGGTCGTCCACCAGCACGCGCAGGCTCACGTTGGCACTGAGCGCTGGTGAGCCCTGGTCACGCGCCTGCAGCGTCAGCTCGAAGGCGCGCAGCTGCTCGTGGTCGAAGGCGCGCTGCGCGAACACCACCCCGCTCTGCTCGCTCACAGACACATAGGATGACAGCGCTCGAGGTTCCAGGTCGCTGGCTACTATGAAGTAGGAAACATGGCCATTTTGCCCTAGATCCGGGTCTAAGGCGCTGACTTGCGCAATAGAGGCGCCGGGAGGGTTGTTTTCGGCCACATGGACCAAGTAAGAGGCTTTGTGAAAAACTGGAGCGTTATCGTTGACATCGGCAATGTGCAGGGTGAAATTTATGCTGGAGGAGAGGGCTGGCTTGCCCTTGTCAGTGGCCATGATAGTGATATTATACTCAGTGGTCTGTTCCCGGTCCAGGGTTCCATCTGTCACCAGCTTGTATGTATTTTTTGTATCTTGAATTACTTTAAGTGGGAAATTTCCCTTCAGTTGACATAGGATTTCCCCATTCACTCCTGAATCTAGATCATGTGTTTTGATCAGCGCAACAACGGTTCCCAACTCAGCATCTTCTTGTATATGTTTCGTATCAGAAGCAAGGATAATCTCAGGGGCATTGTCGTTTTCATCCAAAATATCTATTTGTATTTTACAACGAGTAGTGTGATGTCCTCCGTCCTTGGCTTCCACCCCAAGCGTGTAGCTCTCTCTCTTTTCAAAGTCCAGTGCTCCACCAGTGGTGAGCTCCCCTGTCTTACTGTCCAGCTTGAACAGCTGCCTCACTGCCTCACCAATGTTGATGAAGGCATAGGCGATCTCCGCGTTGACGCCCTCATCCGGGTCAGTGGCCATCACCTTGAGTAGGGAGGAGCCCGCAGGCAGATTCTCCGGAACGCTGATCCTGTACAGGTCCTGAGTGAACACTGGGGGGTTGTCATTTGCGTCTGCGACCACTACCCTGATCTGGGTAGTGCCGCTCCTGGCCGGCTCGCCCCCATCCACAGCCGTCAGGATCAGGTGATGGCAGCATTGCTCTTCCCTGTCTAGGGGGGCTTTCACTACGAGCTCTGGGTACCTGCTGCCGTCTGGGTTCTCCTTCTGGATCAAAGAGAAGTGCGGGTCGGGGCTGAGGTAGTACTGCTGCAAGGAATTGACCCCTACATCCAAATCTTCCGCGGATTCCAGGGCAAAAGTGGCTCCAGTTAGCGTCAGTTCGCTGATTTCCAGCTCAGTGACATTTGCGCTGAAGGTCGGTGGGTTGTCGTTGACATCCTGGATCACTACAGACACGTGAAAAAATTTTAAAGGCTTTTCAGCTGCCATTTCCAATTCCAGAACACACGTGGGTTTCTTTCCGCAAATCTGCTCTCGGTCTAGACGGTCGCTCACAAGTAAGTCTCCATTCTCGGCGCTCACAGTAAATAATTTTTTCTCTGTACTAACCCTCAGGTTTCGAGTAGGCAAATCCTGCACGCCAAGCCCTAGATCTTTGGCGAGGTTCCCCACTATCGAGCCCCTGGCCAACTCCTCAGGAATCGCATAGCGAATCGGATCCGAGAGGACCCGGCAGAACAAAGGCAGCAGGAAGAGAAACAGTGCTGGCCGCCTCCCAGTCCGGTCTCTCACGAATTTCCCTCTGGTTCCCATTCCGCTCCCGGCGCCCTTGCCTTTCCGATCTCAGGGAGCGGCGATTGCTTAATAATCAGAAGAGTTCTGATCAGGAGCGACTACTTGCTCTGTCTGGGCTGGTCGGTTTTCTGTGAGAGATCTCTGCTCCAGCGAGAGCCTGAGAGAGAGCTCACTGTTGTTCCTAGAGCCCTGGAACGCTGGCGATTCCGCTGCGCAGAGGGAGGAGCCGATTCTTGGCTTAGCACTAGCCAACAGCGACACTCGGCGCCTTGGCAGCGGAACTGCAGGAGCGCTTGCTAAATCAGCCCCAAGTAGAAAGAAACTGGCCAGGAGCAAATTCTACTGTACACCGACTGTACCTTCTCGGTCTTCTCATTTCACAAGGATTTATTACTTTTAAAATGTCTACTATATCTCCAATCTGGTTGAAACTTCTTTGAACTTGAACTTTACGCATCCAAATAACAGTGATTTTCAGTTGTCAAAGGGTAGAGGTAACCTTACTGAAGATATATATATTGGCATCATTGTCCTTTTAGGTTTTCATTTTCATAACATGGTCATACCATCTTTCTTGCTTACCTTAGCAGAACTGAGGGCCGAATGAAATAAATGGGTAGAAAAACATACAAATGAAGGATAGTGTTGGTGGTGGCAGATGTAGTATGAAAATCCTTGAAATATCAACTTTATGCACATTAAGATATTCCACTACATTCCTTATCAAAGTTAGAAAAAGAGTAGATTTTAGTTTTATCCTATCTGAAGTTTTTCTTCTATCTTATCTTTATCATCATCCTTCCAAAAAAGAATTGATAGATAAACAAGCAGATTGATTGTCCTCATAGAATAGAATAATAGTAAGAAGGAGACTCTCCACTCACAAGCATCTATGTTTAATTAAATAAGTACGATTAACAAACTATTCCACAAGTGATATTTTTTCCCCATCACACTATATTATTGTTCTGAATTGTCCAGTTTCTTTCCAAGTATTTTAACAATGGAGAGTGATTTGCATTTGAAGGATGAAGTATGAGTTCTTATAATTATCTTCTGCTCCTCTATATTCCAAGAAACATAATTTATGTTGCTAACTTTCCCTTGGTCCACAAGGGGCTAGTGGATCACTCTCAACCTTTTGTTATTGACACTCTTCCCTTGTTATTAAACATACCAATTCCCATGTTTCTGGCAGGTGTCTTTCCATTTTAATTCCTTTTCCAAATTAGAAATTGTCACTAAAAGATGTTTTACCTATATAGAGTATTGTGGTTCTAGAGTTTAGCAGGTGTGCAGTGATGTTGAATTCACATCAAAGCAGAAGTGGACTGACCCATCATCCTTCTGCAGAGCCACTGGTGGGTTTGAACCACCAACCATCTGGTTAACAATCAAATGTCTTAGGCACTGTGCTACCAGAGCTCCTTAGAATAGCATTAGAGCATCTTAAACTGCTCATTGTATCCGAGATTCTAATAGCCAGTCATTGACATCTTTACTTTATGCAAACATGAAGAACATTACTGGCTCAAGCAAAACTTAGGTACAAAACATGCCCATGCCTTTTAATTGTATGAACATTTCAATTAGCACTGGGAAGTTGTCTTCAGTACATGTGAAACTAAACATTCAAATATTTAATAGCATATAACTGGTGGTGTAGTGCTTAAGGCACTTGACTGCTAACCAGAAGGTTGGTGATTCAAACCCACCAGCCACTCCTCGGAGGGGTGACTGGGCAATCTACTTTCATAGAGATACCACCTCGGAAACCCAAGAAGAGGTCGCCATGGGTTGGAAACAACTTGATGACACAACAACCACAACAACATTATATATAGTGTACACACTCAGAATGTGTGGATCAAGCATTTTTTAAACATGTGAATGCTATTGGTAATTTATAGAGGTTTAAAAGACATTTTTCCATTGCAGTAAAATTAACTCTGATAATACATACCTAAATCTGTAACCTTCCCTTTAAAAACAATGGAAAGTGGATAGATATGTAGAAGTGAATGAGATCGGCATGTATTACATACACAGTTTCTCTTTATATCTTTGGATGCATTTGCTACTTGGTAAGTTGAACATTTTACATTTAGGTCAGACTTGCCCATTTACCTATATAATTAGATCCACCTTAAATAAATGTGTAAAAATTAAAAAACAAAAATGATGGCACCTAACAATAAACAGCTATATGTATCGATTTAGATACTCTAAAACATTGACATTTAGAAAAAAAGATTTTAAACTTCCCAAATAATTAGAAAACAAATGGAGAAAGGGTCACCTATCAAATTAATCTTTAAAGAAAGAAAGTCATGATGTACTGTTTATGTAATTAACACAATTTGAAAATGACAGAAAAATGACTGAGATTTATGCTCCAATCATTCCTCATGAAAAAGGAAACTAACCTGAAAAACTCCTGGTTCTTCTGTGTTTGCATTATTCGGTTCAGGTAGATGAAGAGGCTCGCTTTTCTCACAACTCTCTCCACTAATGAGAGTATCCGCGTAGTTGGGCTGCGGGAAGATAATATGACTCTTTCCCGAGCCCGCAGTGAGGGAGACCTCGTGGGAATAGGACTGTAGGAACGCTCGCACATCGTTCACACCAACGAAGTGTGAGGTGGGCATGCCTGCCAAACCGCTGTCTGAAGCTTGCCACAAATGCGATGTGTGCCAATGTTTTAGTCTGAGTGCCAAGAGCACAATGACAAAGGTGAGGAACACACAGGAGACTGTGGCCAAAGCCACCACCAAGTACAGCGTGAGGCCAGAATCATCAGGGTCAGAGGGCACCTTGATGCTCTCCAGGTCGGCCAGAACATCAGGGATGCTGTCGGCCACCGCCACAGTGAGCGTGACAGTGGCCAAGAGAGGAGGCTGGCCGTGGTCCTGGACTGCCACCACGAGGGTCTGTTTGAGCGCATCTCTGTCCTGGAGAGCCCGCGCCGTGCGCACCTCGCCCGTGTGCAACCCCACCGCGAAAAGCCCCGGTTCGCTGGCCTTGAGCAGGCGGTAGGACAGCCAGGCGTTCTGTCCTGAGTCTCCGTCCACAGCTACCACTTTGGTCACCAGGTAGCCGGGCTCTGCAGAGCGGGGTGCCAGCTCCACACCAGTGGAGCCGTCCGTAGGAAGGACGGGGTACAGAATCTCTGGCGCATTATCATTCTGGTCCAGGACGAACAGGCTCAGTGATACATTGCTGCTGAGCGGCGGGTTCCCACTGTCGCTAGCGGTAACCCACAGCTGCAGGTCTCGGACCTGCTCATAGTCGAAAGAGCGCAGCGCGTACAGGACGCCCGTGTCCGAATTGATGGAGACATAGGAAGACAGGGGCGCCCCCTGGAGGGTGTCCTCGCTCAAGGAGTAAATGACCCTGGCATTCTCTCCGCTGTCTGGGTCCTGGGTGGTGACAGAAAAGATGGAGACGCCTCTCGAGTTGTTTTCTGGAATGTAAGTGGAATAGGAGGTGTGAGAGAAGGCCGGTGGGTTGTCGTTGATATCTGCCACTTTGATCGAGATATGAGTTTCAGTAGACAGGGATGGGGTTCCACGGTCAGTGACTGTTACTGTGATGTTATAATCTGCAGTCTCTTCTCTGTCCAGGGCTGTCGTTGTCAATAAGTGATAGTAATTATCAACGGACTTTTCTAACTTAAAGGGCAAGTTCCTGGGGATAGAACATGAAATCTCACCATTCTCTCCAGAATCACTATCGTGTACGCTAAATAAAGCGATTACAGTTCCGGGAAGACAGTCTTCAGAGATGGAACTGGTGAGAGAGGTGAGGATCACCTCCGGGGCGTTGTCATTCACGTCTTGTACTGTGACCAGCACCTTGGCGCTAGCAAGAAGAGCCCCTCCATCCTGAGCTTCCACTTCCATTAGGTAGAAGCTGGAGTCTTCATAGTCCAGTGGTTGCAGAGTTGAGATTTCCCCCAGGCTGGAATCAAGTTGGAAAGTCTCTGAAATTTTGTCTTCTTCATTGCGAAAAGAATAGGTCAATTTCCCATTGACTCCCTCGTCCGGGTCTGTGGCGGTTAGCGTTAGCAGCCGCGTGCCCACAGGTATGTCCTCTGGGACATTCACTGTGTACTCCGGTCTCGTGAACACAGGCGCGTTATCGTTTGCGTCAAGCACCATCACGCGGATGTGAGTGGTGCCAGAGAGGATGGGGTTTCCGCCATCTACAGCCGTGAGGAGTAGTTCGTGAACTGCCTCCTTCTCACGGTCCAAGGGCTGATCCAGCACCAGCTCTGGGTACTTGTGCTTATCAGTTCCGCTTTTCACGTCCAGCGAGAAGTGCATATTGGAGCTGAGCTGGTAGCTCTGGAGAGAGTTCACACCCACATCTGGATCTCGTGCGAAGGGAAGCACTAACCGCGTTCCCAAAGCAGCATTTTCATTAATTTTTACTTTTAATTCCTCATCCCGGAAGCGTGGGGAGTTATCATTAATATCGATAATTTCTACTTCTACTCCATATATTTTCATTTTATTCTCAACCAAGATGTTAAAGGTCACCAGACAGCGCGCGCTCTGAGCGCAGAGCTCCTCCCGGTCTATCCTGCCTGCAGTAACCAAGCTGCCGCTTCCCAGGTTCAGAGAGAAAAACTGCGTCTTACCTCTGGAGATGATGCGGACTCCGCGCTCTGCCAGCTCCCGGGGCTTCAGGCCCAGATCCTTGGAGATGTTGCCCACGAAAGAGCCTTTGTCCAACTCCTCAAGCACCGAGTAGCGGATCTGCCCGGCCCCGTTTCCCACCCCCAGCAGGGTCCCCAGGAGAAAGAAGAGTAGCAGCGGCTCTCTGCAGTCCCAGGGCCTCAGTGAATCCACCATTGCTTTCTCTTCGCCTGGATTTTCTCTTAAGTCTTGGTTTCTGCTTTTTGTTTTCCTTATTTCTCTAGGGTCGAGGGGAATACATTCCCTGGCGGAAACCTGAACAGGGCGCGGGTAAGCGCTTTCGTAGCAGCTCTGCTGATCTGTGGGTGATCAGTGCGGAAGGAGCAGAAAGTCGGGTTGCAATGGCGGCAGTCTTTTTTTCCCAGTTTGGTGAACAGCGACGCTCAGAGTCCTAACAAGATACTGCACCAATTCTGTTTTTATTCCCCATGAATTTGCTTGTATTTTATTTCCAATCACTTTTCCTATATGCTTAAGATAGTACCTTGTGACATTGTTAATGATATTTTTTAATCCTGAAATCGTGAAAGACTTCCAAAATCCCCTGAGATTAATGTGATCATTAGATTTTTCTTTCTATCCTTAGAAGGTTTATTTCATTTACCATTGAGTCTATGTCCTTTATTTACCTCACAACTATGTTGAGTCAGCAAAAGAGATTATTTTATTAACAATTTATGTTGCAATTCTCTTTGGAGGCCTCAACATGCCATCTATTTATTTGGATACATTTATGAAAACATGCCCATTTGTAAAAATCAATGGCAAAAAAGAAAAAAAATCCAGCTCTCAATACACATTTGCAAAAGACCTACTGGTTTATGTAAATATTGTATTCTCTTTCATATGTGGAAAGAATAAAAAGGCCATGTTGCTACTTGTGAGGGCTTTGACAAACTTTTCAGATTTTCACACTAAGAGTATGAGCTGCACTACAGCAGCTGGCTTCTCCAAGCATCATCTATATATTCCTATTATCCTGTTCAAACACTTGTAGTTAGGCGTTTCATGACAATAGACTCTTAGTAGAAATTAGTGTAATGACTGGAGGAAAGGGCTTTAGTTTGTCACAGATGCAGGAAAACATGCCCAGATATTTATTGGCAAGCAGGCAGAGAGTAGCTTTTCTATGTGGAGACAGATATTAAATCTTAACGTCTTGTATGGCAGCAGAAAAAGAAAACCCTCATGATAAAACAAGTGGATATTTCAGAGAGTTGATCAAGTGAGAGAGTTGGTCAACTTTTACTTACAGACACTTTCAGGGGAAAATGAGGAAAAGGAACTTATACTATCTATTATTGGAGATCTCCAAAAGAAACAAAGTTTTAAGTACTACTTGGTATAAAACAATGGCGGTATAGGTTGCAAAAAATTTCCCCATTATACACCATTTTTCAAGAGCAATTCATTAATATGCATGAGAAAATTATTTCACACACTGATTAAATGTGCCCTTCATAGCAGACACCTCAGACCTCAAACTTTCCCTACCCCTTTTATACTTAGATTGTTCACAGAAACTTAGATTGTAAAGACAGGCAGAGGGCTGGTCTCCAAGTCAGTGGAAACAAGATCTGCCCCATGGTTGACAAGCTGTGGCAATGAGTAAAACTCTTCCTTTCTTTGGTTCCCAGTTTTCCTAAACTAGTAATATGAAGACTCTACTCTGAAGTACTATGATTCTAAGAAGAAGAAAAACTAATATTTTTATCCAAAAGGTGAAAGCAATTACTAAAGGTCCCAGTAGTAACAAATCTTTAGAGTGAAAGAATGTAGTGTAAAGATGAGGAAGAAAAAGAATTATCTCATGTGGTAAACTCCGGTAATTATGTAGAAACAAATCTGACACCTCAGAGAAACCACATCCAAGACTTGATTAACAAGATTAAGATAACCGATGGCAGAAAACTACCTGATTCGGATCAAAGAGATAACAAAATACCTTCTACCCATTTAGGCGATTTAAGAAACATTAAAAAGCAAAGTGAAAATAATCAAAATAAGTAAAGCTCACCTCTAAAATTGTGTCTGAGGCAAATGGTACCCCAGTGTCGCCATGATTTGTACTAGGTGCCCAAGAGGCATCATCGCAGAGGAGATCCTGAGTGGGCACTGACCCTGGAGACACGCTGAGAAAATTAAATTCTGTTTTAGCCGATTGTGATGCAATACACAGATTGTAGGAATGGGGCAATGTACCCTCACTGTAGTTGGGGAGAACCCCAGGCCCAGACTTGGAGCTGAGTCTCGGCTGAATACAGCCCCAAGAGGCAGGGCTGGAGGAACGTCGCAGGCGCATGGCAATAGCCAGAGTCACAGCGAGGAGGAAGAGCACAGAGATCAAGGTCAAAGCCAAGACCAGGTAAAATTGCAGCTCAGCTTGGGGGTCAGAAGGCGCAGGCCGGTCGCTGAGGTCTGGCAGAGCCTCTTGCAGACTGTCAGCGAAGACTAGGAGCAGCGTGGCTGTGGCCGACAGGGGTGGCTGTCCTCCATCGCGCACAGCAACCAGCAGGCGCTGGCGGGCTGCGTCCCTGTCGCCCAAGGCGCGTGCTGTGCGCACCTCACCCGTGCGCAGTCCCAGGCTGAAGATTCCGGGCTCGCTGGCCTGCAGCACGTGGTAGGATAGCCAGGCGTTGTGCCCAGAGTCTGGGTCCACCGCCACCACCTTGGTGACCAGATAGCCCGGCTGTGCAGCACGCGGTACTGTGTCGAAGAGTGCAGAGCCGTCGGGTCCTAGCATCGGGTACAGCACCCTGGGCGCGTTGTCGTTGAGGTCGTCCACAAGCACGCGCAGGCTCACGTTGGCGCTGAGCGCGGGCGAGCCCTGGTCACGCGCCTGCAGCGTTAGCTTGAAGGTGCGCAGCTGCTCGTGGTCGAAGGCGCGCTGCGCGAACACCACCCCGCTCTGCTCGCTCACAGACACGTAGGAGGACAGCGCCTGGGGTTCCAGGTCGGTGGCCACTATGGAGTAGGAGATATGGCCATTGGGTCCAAGATCAGGGTCGGAGGCGCTGACCTGCGCGATGGAGGCGCCGGGCGGGTTGTTCTCAGCCACGTGAACCACGTAGGAGGCCTCGTGAAAAGCTGGTGCGTTGTCGTTGACGTCTGCAATGTGCAGGGTTATGCTTGTACTGGAGGAGAGGGGTGGCTTGCCCCTGTCAGTAGCTGTGATGGTGATGTTGTACTGTGGGATCTGCTCGCGGTCCAGGACGCCATCTGTCACTAATTTGTAATAGTTCTTCGAGGAAGATTTCAATTTAAATTCGCCATCTCCAAAAACGCGGCAATACACTTCTCCATTTTCTCCAGAGTCTCTGTCTCGCGTTTTGATCAAGGCGATCACTGTTCCTCGAGGTGCATCTTCCGGTAGGGGACTGAATACCGAAGTCACGGTCACCTCAGGTGCGCAGTCGTTCTCATCGACAATGTCGACCTGGATGCTGCAATGGGCTGCTAGATCTCCAGGATCTTTCGCTTCTAATCTCAGAGTGTAAGAATTAGCAACTTCAAAATCCAAATAATCTTTTGTTGTGATTTCCCCTGTTCTTTCGTCTAAATGGAAAAAGTGTGCCACTTGTTCGTCCACATTATGAAAGGAGTAGGTGATTTCTGCATTGACGCCCTCATCCTGGTCGGTGGCTGTCACTTGCAGTACCGAGGTGCCCGGGGGCATGTCCTCCCGCAAGCTGACCCTATACAAGTCTTGGCTGAACACCGGCGGATTGTCGTTGGCGTCAGTGACTTGGATTCGGATCTGGGTGGTGCCGCTTTGGGGTGGGTCCCCGCCGTCTACTGCCCTGAGGACCAACTGATGGTAATTCTGCTCTTCTCTGTCCAGAGAATGTTTTAGAATCAACTCCGGATATTTACGTCCATCTGGAGTCTGTTTCTCTAAGAGATCAAAGTACTCATTATCATTAAGATGGTATCTTTGCAGTGAATTAGGACCAGCATCTGAATCCAGAGCGGGGTCTAGCGGAAATGCTGAACCTGGCTGACTGGATTCTACAATTTTTAAATCAATATGATTCTGTTTGAATACTGGAGTGTTGTCATTTATATCCTGCACAAGTACTGCAACATGGAAAATATTTAGCGGGTTTTCAGCGACAGCATCAAAATCCAGAACGCACAGAGGCTTCTTCCCGCAAATCTGCTCTCGGTCTATCCTGCCACTCACAAGTAAGTCCCCGCTCTCCTGGTTTACAGTGAAGTATTCTTTCTCACCACTAACCCTTAGCTTCCGGGCCGGCAAGTCCCGGACATGGAATCCCAGATCCTTGGCGAGGTTCCCCACTACCGAGTTCGTGGCCAGTTCCTCTGGAATTGAATAGTGGATCTGGTCCGGGAGAGCCCCGCCGAACAAAGACAGTAGGAAAGGCACCAGTACCTGCCGCCGCCCCGCCGGCCTGCTCCGCTCCGCGCTCGGTCTCATCCTCTGTCTTCCTCCGCTGCTGAGCCGTTCTTTGCCAGGAGGAATAAGCCTGCGGTGGGTGGTAGAATCCAGACTAGGGTCACTTCTGCTTGTATCCGAAGCTGAATTGGCCTTCTCGGTGTGGTGCTCCTGAACAGGAAATTACCCTTTAGGAGATTTTCAATGCATCTCGAATGTCTTCTCTCTCTTCCTTTGACCTACAGCGACGCCCAGAGGTATTTCCATGAAACTGCACCAATGATTTGCAAAGGACTATTTGTTTCTCTATTCTGTTTTGTATTTATCAAGAGTATTTATTTGTTTTCAAATAGGTAACAACATATTCACATCGTTCTAAATTCAAAAGACACAAAAGGCATCTTATATCCCTCTCATCTCTCCTCTCAGCAACAAACCTCTCACAGGAGAAACCACTGTTACCTCTCTTGGTTATCTTTCCGGAAATAAGTTACAAATAGTGAAGCAAATTTTTATGAATGCTTTTCCCACAAATGGAAGCATACAATAGACCACGTTCTGCACCTTGCTTTTTTTCCCCCTGTCATTATAGCTTGCAGACAATCTCATATTAGTACATAAAGAGGTTTCTTACTTATTTCGTATAGGTATGTTGTTGTTAGTTGCTGTAGGGTCAGTTCTGACTCACAGCGATCTTGTGTACAACAGAAGCACTGCCGGTCCTGTACCACCCCCACAATTGTTGCCATGTTTGAGCCCATTGTTGCAGCCACAGTCTCAATCCAAATCACTGAGGGTCTTCCTATTTTTTGCTGACTCTTCACTTTACCAAGTACTCCCTCCTGATAACATGTCCAAAGAATGTGAGACTAAGTCTGGTTTTCCTTGCTTCTAAGGTGCATTCTGGCTATACTTCTTCCAAGACAGATTGGTTTATGCTTCTGGCAGTCCATGATATATTTAATATTCTTTGCCAACACCATAATTTAAAGTCACTGGTTCTTCTTCTGTCTTCCTTATTAATTGTCTAGCTTTTGTATGCATATGAGGTAACTGAAAATACCATGGCTTGGGTCAGACACCTCTTAGTCCTCAAAGTGACATCTTTGCTTTTAAACACTTCAAAGAGGTCTTTGGCAGTAGATTTGCCCAATGCAGTACGTTGTTTTATTTCTTGACTGCTGCTTCTTTAGGTGTTGGTTGTAGATTCAAGTAAAATGTAAACCTTGACAACTTCAATATTTTCTCTGTTTATTATGATGTTGATTATTGGTCCAGTTGTGAGAATTTTTGTTTTCTTAGGTTGGAGTGTAATCCATACTGAAGGCTATAGTCTTTGATGTTCATCAGTAAATGCTTCAAGGTTTCTTTACTTTCAGCAAGCAAAATTGTGTCATCTGCATATTACAAGTTGTTAATGAGTCTTCCCCCAATCTTGATGCTATCTGCCCCCAATCTTGATGCTATGTGCTTCTTAATAAAGTCCAGGTTCTAGGATTATTTATTCAGTATACAGATTGAATAAGTATGGTAAAAGGATTAAACCATAACACACACTTTTCTTGTTTTTAAACCATGCCATTCTGTTCAAATGACTGCCTCTTGGTCTGTGTAGTTTTCTCAGAATCACAATTGAGTATTCTGTAGGTCCCATTCTTTGCAATATTATCTACAATTTTTTATGATCCACACAGTCAGATGCCTTTGCATAGTCAATAAAAGGTAAACATCTTTCTGGTATTCTCTGCCTTCAGCCAAGATCCATATGACATTAGTGGTTTGTTATATGATATACAATAATTTATTTAACCAGAAATATTATTTTCTAAAAGAAACCCAGTTTCCATTCAAACAAAATGTATTTTTTTCCCATGTGATACTAGGTAATAAGTCATCTACTTTCTGTACAAATCATCTCTACATCCATGAATTGTATATTAACTCACAGAACAAAACGAAGCCACAAGAAAAAAGTATTGCAGAGTCCTTGAACATAAAATATTTCCTCTCATTTCAGATTATCCTAATTCCATACAATGACAGTTATCTGAAAGAGCAATTTGCAGGGACAGGGATGAGGCTTACTTATTAACTAGCATGAATCACATCAGAAAGGCATTTAAGAACATGTCCCTCTGTACTTCTGGAATGGGACTCATAATACCAGCATCTATGTATGTTTGATAACATTTCAGGACAATTGAACTTTTCCAAAATATATTTTTAGAAATATTTTATTTTAAACAACCTCTCTTCAGATAGAATTTATCTATACTCATTTGTGTTTTTCCTTCTCTACTCTCCCTATGTATCTTGTCACATTCCTATTTGCTCTATGTATTGTACCACCAAGGAGCCCTGGTGTACAGTGGTTAAGCTCTCAGATGCTAACTTAAAGGTTTGCAGTGTGAACCCACCAGCCATTCCTTGGGAGAATATATCTGATGATCTGCACCCATAAAAATTACAGCCTTGGATATCCTAGGAGGCAGTTCTACTCTGTTCTATAAGGTTCTAAGAGTTGGCAATGGGTATTGTACCACAACTTCCCATGAACACAAATTCATATAGAAACAAAAACTCCTCTTGCTAAGTGAAATTGAGGCATATTTCATAACCCATAGCTATAATTCCAGGTTTCCAAAGGTCACTAATTTGTGTATCCATAGACATTCATGAATTCTATATTAGCTCACAGAACAAAATGAAGGCACAAGAAACAAAAGTATTGCAGAGTCCTTGCACATAAAATATTTCCTCCCATTTCAGATTATCCTCATTCCACACAATGACGGTTATCTGAAAGAGCAATTTGCAGGGGCAGGGGTGAGGCTTACTTATTAAGTAGCATGAATTACATCAGTCCAGAATCCAAGTTACCCAATATTTTCAAGAGGCTGTCAAGAGGGAAAAAAGGAAAGACTTCAAAAAGTTTTGCTTTCTTTAGAAATCAACAAGGGTACCAATAGTAAAGGGTACTATAATAGGTAGTTTAGATATTAAAATCACTCCCACAACCTACTTAAGTATGAGTGAAATAAAATAAGCAGTAGTTTTACTAACCACAGAAGTCATCTAAAGAACCACACATTTGCTGGTACATCTTACAAATAGCAACAACAAAATATTTGAAATACACCCACTCTATTGGGAAAACAGTCTTGTTACAGTTAGATCCAAAAGTTAAATGTTTTCTCATTTTGGGAGCTCTGGTGGCATAGTGCCTCAGGCATTTGACTGCTAACCAGAAGGCTGGTGGTTCAAATCCACCAGCCACTCCTCGGAAAGAAGGTTGGGCAATCTACTTCTGTAGTGATACTGCCTTGGAAACACAAGGAGGGGTCGGTATGAGTTGGGTCCGACTCGACAGCACATAACAACAACAACAGCACACCTTTTAAAGGAAAGAAAAGTAAACTTTAAGCAAAGCATGTTCTTTTAGTATTAAAATACTCAGCCTACAATCAAGAATAATTTCATGAGAAAGAGTGTTGTCAATAGGAATTCACACAATTTTCTTATATCTAACATCTCCAACCTATTGGGCATTTTAGTAATGTCCAAAGGAAAATGGCATTTAAAGAGTGAGGTAGTTTAGAGGCATGGAATTAAGAAATTGCTGTTGAAATTAACACTGAATGGAGATTACAAAGAATGAGAACTAAGCAAAAATTTCTTTGTGTAATAAAAGTAGTTATTATTGTACGGTGTCCTACCCCTCTCCTGGAAAGCAACAGAATATGAAGGTGCCTTTCTTTGATGGATTATATACTGGAGGCATATTTATCACAGCTTTGTGCCTATGTGTGAGTGTCAGTAAGGTCGATTATGAGATCAACTCACCTGATTGGGTTCTCCTTTTGTTTCAAGAAAATCCTGGGTCACCAGAAGAGGTTCACTTTTCTCACAGCTCTCTGCACTAATGAGGGTATCAGCATAGTTGGGCTGGGGAAAGATCAAGTGACTCTTCCTTGAATCTGCGGTGAGGGAGACCTCATGGGAGTAGGTCTGGAGGAAAGCCCGCACCCCATCCATGCCCACAAACTGAGAGGCTGACACACCCGCCAGCCCACCGCCTGAAGCCTGGAGCAGACGCGTGGTGTGCCAGCGACGCAGCCTGAATGCCAACAGCACGATGATGAAGGCGAGGAAGATGCAGGAGACGGCGGCCACGGCCACTACTAGGTACAGCGTGAGGCCTGAATCATTTGGGTTAGCCGGCGTCTTAATGCTGCCCAGATCAGCTAGGACATCGGGAATGCTGTCGGCCACTGCCACTGTGAGCATGACGGTGGCCGATAGAGGGGGCTGGCCATGGTCCTGGACAGCCACAACGAGGCTCTGCTTGAGTGCGTCTCTATCCAACATGGCCCGGGCAGTGCGCACCTCGCCTGTGTGCACCCCCACCGCGAAGAGCCCTGGCTCGCTAGCCTTGAGCAGACGGTAGGACAGCCAGGCATTCTGTCCAGAGTCACGGTCCACAGCCACCACTTTGGTCACCAAGTAACCAGGCTCTGCAGAGTGGGGAGCCAGTTCCACTCCGGTGGAACCATCAGTGGGAACAGCCGGGTACAGGATCTCAGGCGCATTGTCGTTCTGGTCCAGCACAAACAGGCTCAAGGACACGTTGCTGCTGAGTGGTGGCTCCCCACTGTCGCTGGCAGTAACCTGCAGTTGTAAATCCCGAAACTGCTCATAGTCGAAGGAGCGAAGGGCATATAGGACCCCAGTGTTGGAGTTGATGGAGATGTAAGAAGACAGAGGCATCCCCTGGAGGGTGTCCTCAGCCAAAGAGTAAGTGACTTGGGCATTCTCACTGCTGTCAGGGTCCTGGGCAGTCAAGGAGAAGAAGGAGGCACCTCTGGGGTTGTTTTCAGGAATGTAGGCAGAGTAGGAGGCATGCGTGAAGGTGGGTGGATTGTCATTGATGTCTGCCACCTGCAGCAGGACGTGAGTTTCCGTAGACAGTGGTGGAGTACCCTGGTCAGTGGCAGTTATGGTGATGTTATATTCTGAGACTTCTTCCCTGTCCAGAGTTCTGTGTGTCAACAACCTATAATAATTTCCATAGGTCTTCTCAAGTGTGAATGGCAGATTGTCTGGAACTGAGCATGTTACAAGGCCATTCTGTCCTGAGTCACCATCATGCACATTGAAAAGTGCAATGACTGTGCCTGGGGGGCAAGTTTCTTGGATTGAGCTAGTGAGTGATGTAACTGTGACTTCTGGAGCATTGTCATTTACATCCAGAACTGTCACCAGCACCTTACTCCTGGCTCGGAGACCGGGTCCATCATGAGCTTCTACATCTATGTCATAGAATCCAGAGTCCTCGTAATCTAGATCCCCCAATATTGCTATGTCGCCGGTCAGAGAATTCAACTGGAAGAGCTGGGATATTTTGTCTCTCACTTTCCGGAAAGAATATGTCACTTCTCCATTGACTCCTTCATCTGGATCAGTGGCTTTCACAGTGAGTAGCCGGGTGCCCACTGGTACATTCTCACGAACGCTCACGTGATACTCAGGTTGAGTGAATACCGGGGCGTTGTCGTTGGTATCTATAAGTTTCACATGAATCCTGGCAGTGCCAGAGCGAACGGGGTTGCCCCCATCTGAGGCGGTGAGGACGAGGTGGTGCACGGGCTCTTTCTCGCGATCCAGGGCGCGCTCCAGCACTAGTTCCGGGTACTTAATCCTATCCGCTCCGCTTTGTACATCCAGGTAGAAGTGATCATTTGAGCTTAGCTGGTAACCCTGCAGGGAGTTTATCCCTACATCCGGATCAAAAGCTTCAGGAAGAGGAAATCTTGTCCCAGGATTTTCATTTTCAGCCACTTTTATTTCTCTATCCTCTTTCCCAAAGCTGGGCGCGTTATCATTAACATCGATTATTTCCACTTCTACTCCAAAAATCTTCACTTTGTCCTCAAGCAGAATCTCCAGGTTTGCTACACACTTTGGAGATCTGTCACAGAGCTCCTCCCGGTCTATCCTGCCCGCAGTGATCAAGCTGCCGCCTCGCGGGTTCAGAGCAAAGAGCTGGGTCCTACCTCTGGAGACGATGCGGACTCCACGCTCTGCCAGCTCCAGGGGCTCCAGTCCCAGGTCCTTGGCGACGTTCCCTACAAAAGAGCCTTTGTCCAGCTCCTCAGGCACCGAGTAGCGGATCTGCTCCGCGCGAATTTCCCACAGGGCCCCCAGGAGAACGCAGATCCAGATCTGCCCGCTACAGCCTGGGAGATAAAGGGGAGCCGCCATTACAGCCCAGCCGCGAAACAGTGTGCGCTTCAGCTTTCCCTCTGTGGAGGCTGGAGAAGCCCCAGGATTTCCGGGTCCAAGATAATGCGCTTTCGTCTCTGGATACAGGAACACCCAAAAGTCCAGCTTGAAGCTTCCGTCAAGCCCCAGAACCAGTGGTTTATGTTGCAGAAATCCTGTGGTTTGATTTGAATTTGATTGTCTTGTCTCCTCCTGATTGGTGAACAGCGACACTCAGAGTCCTAACCTGTTACTGCAACCCATTCTTGATAAATCGAAGCATTAGTTTTAACTTCATTTCCTATCCTAAACCTATTTCTCCTGAGAGAATACACGCCAAGCTCCTGTTGTTTGATTTGCAATGAGAATCTAAGAACTATCCAAAGCTTCCTGTATAAGAAGCCTTATGTAATAAAGTTGTTTATTTCCTTGGAGAAACCAACATGATTTTTAAAGCTAAGCCTCTTTTCAGTTTTGCATTATTCGTCCCCATTGCCCATTTTCAGTACAGTGTCCTGTGAATACTGTGCAGAGGGATGATTGTATATTCTTCCTAGAAATAAAGATGGACTTGAAGAATGCAGAAAAGTAGTTTAAGTGAACAGACAATAATGGCCAGAGAGTTTGGAGCTCTGGGCTCTAGCCCCAAATTAGGTAGAAACAGGTTTCCTCAAATGAGTTGACCCTTTATAGCTTGGGGAAACATTTCAATTCCCTTGCAAAACAAAACAAAACAACAAAAAACAAAACAAAACAACAACAACAAGAACTACCACTCAAAAGCTAGTCTGTACAAATAGGCTTGGCAAGTATAGTGGGTCTGGAAAGAGAATCGTGCCCCTTAAACTTATATACAGCAGAGTTCTGTCCATAAACTGTCTATTCAGTAGTTCACAGCGGGATTCTCAACCTCTAGAACAGTGCCTTTCATAGAGTAGGCACTCAAAAATATTTTTCAATATTTATTGAATGAGTACTAATGCAACTGCAAAACCTAAAACAAAGAGTAAACGGAGCCTAATCATAAAAATACAGATTAAACATAAGACAAAAAAAGTTAGACTGGAGTTCTATAAAAAGCAGTGATTTCAGTAACATTTTTCATCCAGAAGGTATTATTTTACCGTTATTTCAGCTCTGATTTTAGAAATAGCCACTTGAAGCAAATCTTTTAGTAATTGTCTGTGAATCCTCCCACCACCCATCTGTCAGTCTGTAATACTGTGATGACTTGCATGTTGTTACAATGGTGGAAGCTATGTCACTAGTTTTTCAAACACCAGCAGGGTCACCCCATAATGGACAGGTCTCAGTGGAACTTCAGACTAACACAGACTAGGAAGAAAGGCCTGGAAATCTGGATCCCAAAGTTAGCCAATGAAAACTCTATGGATCACAACAGAACATTGTCTCATACCGTGCTGGCAGATGAGCCCTCTATGTTGGAAGGCACTCAAATTACAAAGCGACCACCACATCACACTCCAGCATACTAATGACCATGAAGATGATGCAGGACTTGGCAAGGTTTTGTTCCATTATAAACAGGATTGTCAAGAACCAGAGGTGATGTGATGGCAACTGACAAGAATAACAAATGAATACTTGCTGCATGTTTCACGGTTTTCTTATTCAGGAATAGTTAGAGTAATTTACAAATGAGAACTTGAGGTAATACATTAGCTAGGTCTTCAGATTACCCCTCATGTATAATTAGCATCAAGAAATACCTCCATTTTAATCAAACACAAAAGGTCCATTATCTGTGAGAAAATCTAAATCTTCAGACTTTGAGAGAGTAAATATATTTTTCACAATCTTCAAAGGTTTCACAAATTTCTGGGGAAATTAGATGTTTTAGAAAGAAATGTGACAATATGTATTTAAAAATCTCAAAAAGGTTGGTAGATTCGATTCATTTAACAGAAATACTAAAGAATCAAGAATATGGAAAAGGCCCTTATAGAATCATGCTCATTGCAACCCTTGTAATAGTGATAAAAGGTCAATGGTTAAAGAATGGTTAAGAAAATTATGGAACATCTTTGAGTAAGATTATGAAGTGGGGATGAATTTGGCACAAAGCTAGTCATTCAAATAGAAAATTTGATCGTCCTTGCTACTTGTAATAAGGCAAAGAAGTACTAAGGAACTTAATTACTGGGAGGTTGTGTTAAATATACACATTGCAGATAAACAATTAGAATGTAATTGATAAATATGATACTAACCTTCATTTGGGAGTTCTGGTAGCTTAGTGCCTGAGGCACTTGACTGCTAACCAGAAGGCTGGCGGTTCAAACCCACCAGCCACTCCTCGGAAGGAAGATGGGGCAATCTACTTCCGTAGTGAGACTGCCTCGGAAACCCAAGGAGGGGTCGCTATGAGTCGGGTCCGACTCGGCACATCACAACAACAACACAACATTATTGAAAGTGTTGACATCCAGGAAAGAGGTTTCTTTAACAAGATTACCATTACTATGGTAATGATGACAACGATGATAAAGAAATGCCAACAGTAAAGATTGAGAAGTAGTCATCAGCTAAAAGGCCAAAACTACTGAGCAGCCAAGGAACCAATCCAATGTACCCTCCTCGCAGAACAATGAGTAACTCCCAAAATGAATTATCCACAGTTGAGAAGCAAATACAATACATGAAATTTAAATAGGCTGGCAGAAACTCACGTGAGAGGAATAAGAAGGGTCATAAGTGATTTTGTTGTCTTCATTACTGGCATGTACAACTGTAGAAGGATCGTCACACAAAAGATCCTGAGGAGGAACCATTTCTGGGGTCACGTTGAGAAAATTAAGTTCTGTTTTAGCCGATTGTGAAGCAACGTACAGATTGTAGGAATAGGGCAATGTCCCCTCGCTGTAGTTGGGGAGAACCCCAGGTTCCGACTTGGAGCAGAGACCAGGCTGGAAGCAGCCTCTGGCGGCGGGGCTGGAGGACCGTTGCAGGCGCAGGGCGATGGCCAGAATCACCGCGAGGAGGAAGAGCACGGAGATCAAAGCCAAAGCCACCACCAGATAAAACTGCAGCTCAGACTGCGAGTCAGAGGGCTCAGAGCGATCGCTAAGGTCTGGCAGCGCCTCCTGCAGGCTGTCTGCGAAGACCAGGTGTAGCGTGGCTGTGGCTGAGAGGGACGGTTGTCCTCCATCGCGCACAGCGACCAGCAGGCGCTGGCGGGCCGCTTCTCTGTCTCCCAAAGCACGTGCTGTGCGCACCTCACCCGTGCGCAGCCCCAGGCTGAAGAGTCCGGGCTCGCTGGCCTGCAGCACGTGGTAGGATAGCCAGGCGTTGTGCCCAGAGTCTGCGTCCACCGCCACCACCTTGGTGACCAGATAGCCCGGCTGTGCAGCACGCGGTACTGTGTCGAAGAGTGCAGAGCCGTCGGTTCCCAGCGCTGGGTACAGTACTCTCGGAGCATTGTCGTTGCAGTCGTCCACCAACACGCGCAGGCTCACGTTGGCGCTGAGCGCGGGCGAGCCCCGGTCACGCGCCTGCAGCGTCACCTCGAAGGCGCGCAGCTGCTCGTGGTCGAAGGCGCGCTGCGCGAACACCACCCCGCTCTGCTCGCTCACGGACATGTAGGATGACAGCGCCTGAGGTTCCAGGTCGGTGGCCACTATGGAGTAGGAGATATGGCCATTGGGTCCAAGATCAGGGTCGGAGGCGCTGACCTGCGCGATGGAGGCACCGGGCGGGTTGTTCTCAGCCACGTGAACCACGTAGGAGGCCTCGTGAAAAGCTGGTGCGTTGTCGTTGACGTCTGCAATGTGCAGGGTGATGCTTGTACTGGAGGAGAGGGGTGGCTTGCCCCTGTCAGTAGCTGTGATGGTGACATTATACTCTGCTGTCTCCTCCCGATCCAGGGCTCTGTCAATCACCAATTTGTAATAATTCTTGGAGGTGGATTCTAATTTGAAGGGCAAGTCTTTCTGAATATAACATATCACTAGACCATTTTGCCCAGAATCCTGGTCCCGCACTTTAATGAGAGCTATTACTGTTCCAAGGTCTGAGTCCTCAGGAATCTGGTTAGAAAAGGAGATGAATGTCACCTCTGGGACATTGTCATTCTCATCAATAATTTCAATCTGAACGTTACAGTGAGCCGTGTGGACCCCTCCGTCCTTGGCTTCTACACCCAACACATACCTCCTTGTTTGTTCAAAGTCCAATGTACCATTGGTTGTGATGTCACCAGTATTTGGATTGAGTCTGAAGAGGAGGCTGGCACTTGTAGGGGCACTGAGGAAAGTATACGTGATCTCAGCATTAGCGCCCTCGTCCTGGTCTGTGGCCGTCACCCGCAGCACAGAGGTGCCTAGGGGCACGTTTTCTTGGAGGATAGCTCTGTACACCTCCTGGCTAAACACCGGAGCATTATCATTGGCGTCGGTGACCTGGATTCGGATCTGGGTGGTGCCGCTTAGAGACGGGTTTCCGCCGTCCATGGCAATCAGCATTAAGCGATAGGAGCTCTGCTGTTCCCTGTCCAGAGGTTTTTCCAGGAGTAATTCTGGGTATTTACTTCCGTCAGGACTTTCTTTTGTTGACACCGAGAAATGTTGATTGGGGTTGGTAGTGTATGACTTCAGTGAGTTACTTCCTACATCTGCGTCTTGGGCAGCATCCAGAGAGAATTTCACCCCTGGTAAGGCTGATTCACAGATTTCCAAGTCAATACTTTTTGCAACGAAACGTGGTGCATTGTCGTTAATATCTTGGATTACAACAACTACATGGAAAATATTCATTGGGTTTTCAGCGACCGTTTCAAATTCTAGTGCACATTCAGATTTCCTGTCGCAAATCGTTTCTCGATCTATCCTACCGCTCACTAACAGATCCCCGCTCTCCGCGCTGACATTGAAATAATCCTCCTCTGAACTAACTCGAAATTTTCGAGCTGGCAACTCCTGAACGCTGAGCCCCAGATCCTTGGCGAGGGTTCCCACCAGCGAGCCCTTGGCCATCTCTTCAGGAATCGTGTAGCGGATCTGCTGGGAGAAGGCCCCGCAGAACAAAGACAGCAGGAAGGGAAACAGTACCTGCCTTTTGGTCGCTTCAGCTTGTCTGGCGTTTCTCCGCATTTCTTGAATTCTCCGGGAAGCTTCTTTGCAAGGTTTCTCAGGGATGTTTTAAAAAACGAATCGCAGCACCCTGGACATTCGTGATTGAAGGGTAGGACTTGTTAGGCGGTGAAGGATGTGCGGGAGACCGGCATGCTTTCTGATGTGCGTCCGAATAAGCTGGCAAGCACTGGGTCTGAAGCTCCGGCGGAACTGAGAACCCGTCTCTTCCCTTTGGTCAATAGCGGCGCCCAGAGGTTGTCTTGGAAAACTGCATCGTGCCCAGCTATTCATCCTCAACGTGTAAGCGCTTGAATCTAAGTACCTTGTGTTTTTGTCAGAAAAAGCCACATATTCAAATGCTCACATTCCAAAAGGTGATAGATGCTCATAAGCATCGCCATCATTTCATATTCTCTTTTGTATTTAAAAATTTCCTAAGACATACAACCCCCTCCCCAGAGTCTGTGAGGACAAGAGTATCTTCTGATTTCACTGCATTTAAAAACACTGGCATGACTAGTATGGATGTATTCAAATAAGCTAATAGCTTCTTATCACATTTTTTTGGGTGGAATATAGTCCTTACATTTCTGTAAAATCCTTGAATTCACTTCACTTATTTACTATTTTAAATCCCTGCATATATACTTTATCAATTCAGTGATATTCTTAAAAAATATAGCCTTTCCAAAAAGAGAAAGCCCTGGACTTATTTTAACATATGGTTCTTCCTTATAAAACAGACCATCTTCTCAGTTATGTAGAGGCGAGTCTAACTTGTTAAAGAGACCAATTTATTATTTCATCACATGCTTTTGTAAAGTGAAATCTTATTCAAGCCATAGTTGTTTCTGTAAACTCAGTGCTGCTTCTGTGTGTGAATGCATATGCAATCTCTACAGGGCCAGTTCTCCGCTCCAGCCAATTAGTGCCATCAGTGAGTGAAATGGTAAATCTTAGAAACATTTCATTTTGAAACTTACCTGGAAACCATGAACTGGTCTGGGGTAACCCAAACAACCAAATTCTTTCATTTTAAACACACTCCAAAATTGCTCTTTTCAACACTTTATTCTACTATTTAAGATGCTCACCCATACTCATACTCCAACCACAACAGACTATTATTCGTTTCCCTTGCCTTGCTTTCTCTACTTCATGCATTTGTACTTTCTGTTCCTTTTATTATGAACCATTCTTCTCTTGCTACAGTAATAAAATCTTGCCCATTCTTCAGAAAAAGATAATTTTTTAACTGAAAACGCATATCTGAGACCTTCAATTATCTATACAAATAAATGAAAAGTGTGCTCATTTTGTTCTTAGAAAATCTTCTTTGAACAGCTAAAGTTCCCTTGTCACTAACCAACTAATATTTTTCCCCCTTTGTGAGTATATTGATACTATTACAAATATTTCTCCTAAAAAAGATATGCCAATGGTTATGTGCCCCCTCCCTTTTTTTGCTGTGATGTATTTGCATGTTTCAGTGAGAATACATCCATCTCATATTTAAGTTCTTTTGTTCAGACCCTGTTGTCTCACACTCTTGAATGTACCTCTTTCTAATATGTTGAGAGAGAAATCTCTCTTTGAGGACTAATGAAATTTATTTTGGTCAAAGTTTGTAGGACTGTCTGATGTAACTTCATGGGTGAAAATCACTTCATAAATTTCAGAATGGACTAGCAATTTTTGGATCAAGAAAGCCATATAACTCAGTTGGGAATGCTATTACATTATTGAAGTGGATGGCTTGGAAATCTTCCACAGAGGCTGAACCATATCTTCCTATACCAAACCAAAACCAAACTCACTGCCGTGGAGTTGGATCTGACTCATAGCGACCCCTCCTTGGGTTTCCAAGGGGGTATCACTATGGAAGTAGATTGCCCAATCTTCCTTCCCAGGAGTGACTGGTAGGTTTGAACCTCCAGCCTTCTTGTTAGCAGTCAAATGCCTTAGGCACTGCACCACCAGAGCTCCTATACTTTTTTTTTGTTGTTGTTGTTGTTGTCCTTCTCAAATGACAAGAAAATGCCAGTCCAATGTTCATGATAGTTTAGGCAGAGAAAGTTTCCACCTTCAGGAAAAAAGCTGAAATCAATATGGATATATCATGGTTAGGTATATAAGGCCAGGTAAATCCATTCAACCAACTTCTACATTCTTTATCCAACACTTTTTGTGTCATTAAGATGTAGAGTGGTCTGGCTTGTGGGAGACTAAAACCTCTCATATATGTTTTACTTGTTTATATCAGTCAGCATAGGCAGGTTAGGCCGCAGTGACAAACCAACCTCAATTCACAAAGATTTAAAATGAAAAGGATCTATTTACCACAGGTTTACAGATCAGTGTTGGGTCAACCACTGGGATCTTCTCTCATCAGTTACTCAAGGAGCCAGGTAGAAGGAGCAGTCACAATTTCCAAGAGTTAACTTAGAGATCTGAAAATTCTCACAATGGCAATTAGAGCTTCTTCCTGGAAGTGACAAGTTACTTCCACTTGCAATTTATTGGCTAGAACTAGTTACATAGACACACCCAGTCAAAGCCAGGAGAGGAAATGCAGTCTTACCATATGCCCCAAAAGAAAGAACAGAAATATTTAGGTCACAGGAGTAATGACTACAGCAGTACTTTATTTCTCAAATAAATGTGTATTAAAGCTTTATAATAACCACATTGGCATAACTGTTCTTTGTACTATCCAAAGAAAGAAACAAAAACTCACCTGAAGTAGCTTGGGGTCTCCGTTTGCTTCAAGTAAATCTTGAGGTATCAGGAGAGGCTCGCTTTTCTCACAGCTCTCCTGGCTGATGAGTGTGTCTGCATAGTTGGGCTGAGGGAAAATCAGGTGACTCTTCCGCGAGTCCGCGGTGAGGGAGATCTCATGGGAATAGGTCTGCAGAAAAGCCTGCATCCCATCCACACCCACAAAGTGTGTGGCGGGCACGCCGGCCATACCTCCGCTAGCGGTCTGGAGCAAGCAAGACTTGTGCCAGCGACGCACCCTCAGCGCAAGGAGCACAACGACAAAGGCGAGGAAGACACAAGAGACAGCAGCCACAGCCACCACCAGGTACAGTGTGAGGTCGGAGGCTTCAGAATCGTGAGAGGGCTCAAAGCTGCCTAGGTCAGCCAAAACATCAGGGATGCTGTCGGCCATGGCCACGGTGAACGTGACAGTGGCTGAGAAAGGAGGTTGGCCATGATCCTGAACGGCCACCACGAGGCTCTGCTTGAGTGCATCTCTGTCCTGCAGGGCTCGTGCTGTGCGGACCTCACCGGTGTGCACCCCAACTGTGAAGAGCCCTGGCTCGCTGGCCTTGAGCAGGCGGTAGGACAGCCAAGCGTTCTGACCTGAGTCTCTGTCCACCGCCACTACCTTGGTCACCAGGTAGCCGGGCTCTGCAGAGCGGGGTGCTAGTTCCACGCCAGTGGAGCCATCAGTGGGAACAGCGGGGTACAGGATCTCAGGTGCATTGTCGTTCCGGTCCAGCACGAATAGTCTAAGTGACACGTTGCTGCTAAGTGGTGGGTCCCCACTGTCGCTGGCAGTCACCCACAACTGCAACTCTCGGAATTGCTCATAGTCAAAGGAACGCAGTGCATACAGGATTCCTGTGTCAGAGTTGATGGACACGTAAGAAGAGAGAGGTGCCCCCTGTAGGTTGTCCTCCGTAAGTGCGTAAGTGAGGCAGCCATTTTGGCCGCTATCAGGGTCATGAGCAGTCAAGGAGAAGATGGAGGTGCCTCTGGGGTTGTTTTCAGGAATATAGGCAGAGTAGGAGGCATGAGTGAAGGCAGGTGGGTTGTCATTGATGTCAGTCACATGTAGGGTGATGTGTGTTTCTGTGGACAGCGACGGAGTTCCTCCATCTGTGGCTCTCAGAGTGAGGTTATATTCCGACACCTGTTCACGGTCCAGGGATCTGGCTGTTACTAAACGGTAATACCCATCTATAGATTTTTCTAAATTAAATGGCATATTTTCAAGGACAAAAACTGTGACCTGCCCATTCTGCCCAGAATCTCTGTCATGCACATTAATAAGGGCAATTTCTCTTCCAGCAGTAGACTCTTCTGGGACTGAACTGGTGAGAGAAGTGATTGCAACTTCTGGGGCATTGTCATTAACATCCAGAACTGTGACTAGAATCTTGGCTCTTGAAAAGAGACCGGGTCCATCTTTGGCTTCAATTTTAATTTCATAGAACATAGCATCTTCATAATCTAGGCTTTTTAATATTGATATATCTCCAGTCACTGGGTCGAGATAAAAAGTCTGAGCAGTTTTCCCAGGCATTTTATCTAGGATATAGGACACTTGAGCATTGAATCCCTCATCAGGGTCGGTAGCATTCACCCTGAGCAGTCGCGTGCCCACTGGCCTGTCCTCCCGAACGCTTACATGGTACTCAGCCTGAGTAAACGCTGGTGGGTTGTCGTTTGCATCCAGAACTATCACTTGGATGCGCAAGTTGCCGGAGAGCACGGGGTCGCCACCATCAGAGGCAGAGAGGACAAGCTGATGAGCCTCCCGCTCCTCTCTGTCCAGGGCCTGCTCCAGGACCAGCTCTGGGTACTTGCCCCCACCAGAGATGCCCTTCACAGCCAGGGAGAAGTAGTCATTGGAGCTGAGCTGGTAGTTTTGCAGGGAATTCATGCCCACATCTGGGTCAAATGCAGTCTTAAGTGGAAACTGGGTTCCAGGAGCTGTTAGCTCACTAATTTTTATTTCCAATTCCTCTGTTAGAAAATCAGGAGCATTATCATTAATGTCTCTAATTTCTATTTCCACTTCAAAAATTTTCAATTTGTCCTCAATCAGGATATTAAATTTTACGAGACAGCGTGGGCTCTGAGCGCAGAGCTCCTCCCGGTCTATCCTGCCCGCCGTAATCAAGCTGCCGCTTCGCGGGTCCACAGAGAAAAGCTGCGTCCTACCTCTGGAGACGATGCGGACTCCGCGCTCCGCCAGCTCCTGGGGCTCCAGTTCCAGGTCCTTGGCGATGTTGCCCACGAAGGAGCCTTTGTCCAGCTCCTCAGGCATCGAGTAGCGGATCAGCCCAGATCCGGTCTCACACAGCGTCCCCAGTAGTGCACACAGCAGGGCCAGTCCTCTGCCTTCTTGGAATCTCAGGCAATTAGTCATTTCGTTTTTTGTAAATTGTTTCTTTTTTCTGAATTCAATTCCAGTTTCCCACAACGGACTCCAATCTTATTTCTTCAGGGAACTAAGTCTTTATGCATCCATTTCACAAGTCACGGAACTGGTTGACTGACAGGGTGACTTTCATAGCAGCCCCAGATAATCCGTCTGACTTGCTGGTTCTTTGCATTTTAGGAGTAAGAAAATGGTTGACTAGCTCTCTAGCTGCGTTTTTCTCCTTAAGTGGTCAACAGCGACGCTCAGAGGCCTAACCGTTTACTGCACTCTCTCAGGAACAAATTAACATCTTATTTCAGATTCTCCACACCCAAATTCTTTTTGCTGAGGCATTGGGACTAGTGTATATTCCACATAAGGAAATTGATTTATGTTAAAAGGTGTGTCTTCAAATTAGCCTTCTTGGGGAGTCATGCACTAACATTAACGGCATCAGTATTGCTCCAAATATGTGGAGTTATTGTTTTGAAATATTCAGACAAAGTTTAAGAACCATACTTAAGAACCATACTTACATATTTACAGGTTATACCTTTTGAAGTTTGTCTTTGATACCATGATATCTTAGTTTCAATATTTGTTATTTAACATATTCACTAAACAAACACTTGATTGGGTACCAACTATGTCAGACAGTAAGTTTGTCAGTGAGGATTGAAGGTGAACAATATGGACACAGCCACTTCCTTCATCATGTTCATGAGGGTATAAAAGTAAACAGGGAATTACAGTGCAGTGAAATTAGTACTCTAATGGGGGATGCTGAAGGCTATGGGAGGACCACCAACCTGGCTTGGAAGTTAACAAAGTCTTTCCCAGGAAGTCTGAGAGGAGTAGATCAGGGCAAAGGCTGGAGAAAGACAGAGAACAGCAATGACAATGCCTAGATGTGAGAGAGAAAGGGCAGAGACCTCCGGGATGCTTATAGAAGGTCATGTTGCCTAAATCTAGAGCGTGAAGAGAATATTTAAAAATCCATCAATAGTAGAGAGAAATTTCTATTTTATGTTCCAGAGTTCCTTTTCTTGTATTTATTTTACTCCTGAAGCACCTCTTCGGAAACCCAAGGAGGGGTCGCTATGAGTCGGATCTGACTCCACAGCAATTTGTTTGTGATTTCAGTTTTGACGCACTACATTCCTGTGCACAAGGTATTTTTTTCTGATGAAGAGTTGCTAAACACGTTTGGACTGCTTGACTATTTTACTTGCAAGTGAAGATCTTATGACATGTTGTTCCACAGTAAGTTCAAATTTGACCTCAGAAAGAACTATACAATAGTAATGAACACAATGGAATACATCACGCCTCCAACAAATTTTACCTTATCAAATGTCCCTAAATATTATAAAGAACCACAGCACTTCAATATGATGATGGCTCATGCAGTACATACTTAGCATCAAATCAAAATGAAAAGGATTCTATTACATAGACTATTAGTGTGTTCTCTGTTGTTAAGTTAAAAAGACAACATAGGAAGGGGAATGGGGAAGAGACACAGTGTGGTTGTAAAGGGAAGTGGGGGCTGGTTAAGGAAGTGGGAAATTTTTAACAGCTGCTGTTAGTGGGAAACTTTGAGAAGAGAGATGTGTAAAGAAGATCTTTAGGGGTGATCTTCTGATGTGATCTCCCTGTATCTTTAAGTGTAATTATAATAAAGATATGTTTTTTTTCATACTAAGATACGTTATTTTTAAGGGTAAGAAGGCAATATTATCTCCAGATATGAGAAAAATAAAAAATAACAACAAAGATAAATGTTGTTTACTATTATTCTACCAATTTATTGGGAGCTCGGGTATGGAGTGTGTAAGGCATTTGACTGCTAACCAGAAGGCTGGTGGTTCAAACCCACTGGCCACTCCTCGGAAGGAAGACTGGGCAATCTTAGAGCCAATGATAACTCAGTCACTTCTTCCAAGAACATATAGCTATTTAAAGGTGGTGATGAGATGTTTTTTAAACGAAGCATATGTACCATCACAAACCTTCCTGAAACATCGTAAAGAATTTATATTTCTGAACTTCCATCTTTTTCATAATAGGGAAGGGCATGCAGATTAATTAAAAGGAAGAAATTTATTTTTAAACTGAAGTTTAACTGAGCAAGAAAGAACTAACCAAGGCACTTCACTGTGCACAACCAGATTCAAATAAAACATAAAAGCCTTAAATTTTTAAGGAAGAAGAGGATTGAGAAAACATAAAATCCAAATTTCATATTTTAAAGAAAGAACCGTTGCCCCAGGCAGATGAAGAGCTTTTCCTAGGGACAGAAAGCCCAGATACCCAAGTTGCTAGTGCAGAGCTCATTTCATAACCTAAATTTCACCTCTATCCATCTATTCTGATTTACACACATTCTCCTCTCCTCACGGTCTGTAAACACTTAGCACTACTTAGAAATGATTCACCAGGACTCATTTCCTACAAACTGATATATTCTCAAGGAAATATGAGAAATAGAAGAGATATAGCAAATGGTGGTGGCAACTAAGTATGTTGGGTAATTTATTTATTAGCAATATAGCTTCTAAATATACTGTGCTTCACAGATAGTTTACCTGAGAAACTGTTTCTTCTCCTTTACCTTCAAGCAGAGATTGTGATGCCGACACAAAATCCTTTTTCTCACAGCTCTCTTGGCTGATGAGTGTGTCTGCGTAATTGGGCTGAGGGAAGATCAGGTGACTCTTCCGCGAGTCCGCGGTGAGGGAGACTTCATGAGAATAGGTCTGCAGGAAGGCGCGAACTCCGTCCACGCCCACAAAGTGGGAGCCCCGCACGCCGGCCATACCTGCGCTAGCGGTCTGGAGCAAGCGAGACTGGTGCCAGCGACGCACCCTCAGCGCAAGGAGCACAATGACAAAGGCGAGGAAGACGCAAGAAACAGCGGCCACAGCTACCACCAGGTACAGTGTGACGTCGGAGGCGTCAGAATCGCGAGAGGGCTCAAGGTTGCCTAGATCCGCTAGGACGTCAGGGATGCTGTCGGCCACCGCCACGGTGAACGTGACGGTGGCTGAGAGAGGAGGTTGGCCATGGTCCTGGACGGCCACCACGAGGCTCTGCTTCAGCGCGTCTCTGTCCTGCAGGGCTCGCGCCGTGCGCACCTCGCCGGTGTGCACCCCAACCGTGAAGAGCCCTGGCTCGCTGGCCTTGAGCAGGCGGTAGGACAGCCAAGCGTTCTGACCTGAGTCTCTGTCCACCGCCACCACCTTGGTCACCAGGTAGCCGGGCTCTGCAGAGCGGGGTGCTAGTTCCACGCCGGTGGAGCCGTCAATGGGAAGGGCGGGGTACAGGATCTCGGGTGCGTTGTCGTTCTGGTCCAGCACTAACAGGCTTAGCGACACATTGCTGCTGAGCGATGGGTCCCCGCTGTCCCGTGCTGTCACCCACAACTGCAGGTCGCGGAACTGCTCAAAGTCAAAGGAGTGCAGCGCATATAAGACTCCTGTGTCGGAGTTGATGGAGACAAAGGAGGACACAGGTGTCCCCTGTATGGTCTTCTCTGCCAAGGAATAAGTGACATGGGCGTTGTTGTCGCTGTCGGGGTCATACGCCATCACGGAAAAGATGGAGGCTCCTCTGAGATTGTTTTCAGGAATGTAGGCAGAGTAGGACGTGTGAAGGAAGGCAGGAGGGTTGTCGTTGATGTCTGACACCTGCAGTAAAACTTGAGCATCTGTAGACAGAGATGGGTTCCCTCCATCTGTGGCTGTCACAGTGATGTTGTAAAAGGAAACCTGTTCCCTGTCCAGGGGGTTGGTTGTAACTAGTCTGTAGTAATTGTCCACTGACCTTTCTAACTTGAAAGGAAGACTCTCAGGGAGTGAGCATTCGATGAAGGAGTTCGCCCCTGAATCTCTGTCATGTACGTTGAAAAGTGCAATTATGGTTCCTGGAGGACAGTCTTCAGGAACTGAGCTAGTAACAGATGTCATGTAAAATTCTGGGGCATTGTCATTTATGTCCAGAACCGTGACAATGACCTTTGTCCTGGTTAGAAGGCCAGGACCATCCTGAGCTTCAATATCAATTTCATGGAATTTGGCGTCTTCATAATCCAGCTTTTTTATGATCACTATATCTCCAGATGTTGACTTAAGCTCAAATACCTCTGAGGTTTCTCCAGGCTTTTTTTCTAGAAAATATGCTACTTGAGCATTGTATCCGTCATCTGCGTCAGTGGCGGTTACAGTGAGTATCCGGGTGCCTATGGGCGTATTCTCCGGAACACTTACATGGTACTCAGGCTGAGTAAAAGCAGGCGCATTGTCGTTCACGTCCAGGACTGTCACTCGGATTCGTGAGGTGCCAGATCGGACAGGGTCGCCCCCGTCGTAAGCCAAGAGAAGGAGGTGGTGAAGGGCCTCTTCTTCGCGGTCCAGGGCACGCTGCAACACCAGCTCTGGATACTTGTTCCCATCCGCTCCGCTTCGCACGTCCAGAGAGAAGTGGTCATTTGGGTTGAGTTCATACTTCTGGAGGGTGTTCTCTCCTACGTCCGCATCATGAGCACTCTTAAGCGGAATCCGGAATCCTGGAGTAGTCGTTTCACTGATTTTTAGTTCCAATTGTTCTACTCCAAAGCGAGGGGCGTTATCATTAATATCTGTTATTTCCACCTCTACTGAATAAATATTCAGTGTATCTTCCAGAAGTATGTTAAAATTCACCAGACACGGCGCGCTCTGAGCGCAGAGCTCCTCGCGGTCTATCCTGTCCGCGGTGATCAAGCTGCCCATTCGCGGGTTCAGAGAGAAAAGCTGCGTCCTACCTCTGGAGACGATGCGGACTCCCCGTTCTGCCAGTGCCAGGGGCTCCAACCCCAAGTCTTTGGCGATGTTGCCCACGAAAGCGCCCTTGTCGATCTCTTCTGGCACAGAATAGCGCATCTGCCCAGCCGCGGCCTCCCACAGGGCCGCCAAAAGCAAGCACAGCAGGACCAGCCTTCCGCAGGGTGGGAACTTTTGCCGAGCCGCCATTTCCCTCGGCTGCAGTCTTCTCTCCGAGTCAAGTTCCAGCATCCAGTGCGAGATTCCAATATCTATTCCTGAGTCCGAAGAGACGGCATTCATGGAGCTAGGTCACTCTGGAGAGGTCTGGTGGGGCTGCTGGGGCTGAATTTCTTTGCCTCCCGGAAGCTTGTGTGGCCAAATTAGTAGCTCTTTTGTGTTGTGAGAGCCAGAATGTTGGACTGGAAGTCTCGCTGCCTTTCGTTCCTGAGATGGTCAACAGCGACGCTCACAGGCCTAACTCATTTCTGCACCCGCTCAGACAAACCCAGGTTACCTGTTTATTATGTTAGCCTTGTGACTTTCAGTTACTTTCCAGAGTCAAAGAGTTCTAAGATACCGTAAAAGTAGCTCTTAAAAAGTAGTACAGACAAGGGTCTTTTTCTCAGCATTAATAAGAATGGTGTAAACGAGTGTGAGTTTGATGTCAGTTATTAGGAAATTATTACTCAACATTCAAGGCTGCTGCTGCACTTGCTCCAAACATCTTCCACTTCTTATTTTATATTTGGAGACAGTAAGATCAATTCAAAAGCATTAGCTACATTATCTTATAAGGTTACATCTTTTGAATTTCTGTTCTTGGTGGCTGGCATTTAACTTCAACACCTGTGTTTAAATTTTGAGTCATCAAATAATGAATTGGGTGACTGTCATTTGCCTGATAATTTGCTTGATGCTGGAGATATAGCCCCTGCCCTCAGGAAGCTTACAACATAGTGAAGGACAGTCAACAGAGTAGTGGGATAGACTAGGTAACTGCTGTGATGGTGGGGAGCACTAGGTGATGTGGGAATACACAGCCACCTAGATTCCGGGGTCAGGAAAGACTTTCTCAGGACCTGATTGAAGCTGAATCTGAAAGGACAGGATTGGGTCAGTAAAGAGGCTGGAGTAGTTCTGGAACCTCAGTACAAATGTTTAGCAGTGAGAAGAAGCATAGACCATTAAGGGAACCGAACGTGGTTCTACTGGCTAAAGCCAGAGCAGGAAGGGGTTTTTCACCACATGGAAAGGCAGTCACTCAAAGCTGTCTAAAGTTGCCAAGTCCTTTTTCTGATCTTTAGTGTATTCTAAGAGTATAAAAATACAAGACAATGAGTCTCCTGTTTCATTTTTACGTACTTATGCATCATACATTCAAAAATAAAATTTGGAATTTTTGAAATACACAAGTGAGTATAGAAAATACTGTGACTAAAATCTGTGTACATACAATTCAGTGTTATCAAATCTTAACATCTTGCCATATTTAATTGGGATCAGTTTTTATATTTTTTATTTTGAAATAATTTCAGACTTACAGAAAAGTTGCAAGAATAGTACAAAGAATGCCCATATACTCTCTACCCCTACTGGCCCGAATGTTACCATTTTACTGTGTTTAGTTTCATTTTCTCTCCCTCTATCTCTATCTTGAGACATATATCTAGATATATATCTCTATCTTGATATATAGCTAAAAATATCTAGATATATATCTCTATCTTGATATATAGCTAAATATATACACATATATATTTCTCGGTATGTATATTTTCTTCACTGTTTTTAAAGTAAGTCGCAGATATGCTATCCCTTTACTCCTAAAGACATCAGCTTGTATTACCTAAAATGGAGGACATTCTCATGATAGAAAGAAATATAGTTATCAAAATCGGAAAATTGTCATCAAGTACTATTATCTAATCTACAGATCTTACTCAGATTTTCCATTTGTCCCAATCATGTATTTTTGTATAAAAGAAAAAAAAACTTTGTGGTCTAGGAACCAAACCAGGATCACACACTAAATCTAGTTATGCCTCTTCAGTCGTATTTAATCTGGAACAGTTTCCACAGTCTTTCTTTATCTCGTATGACTCCTTATTTTTGAAGAGAACTGTCCAGTTATTTTATAGAAGTTCCCTCATTTGGGCTTGTCTGATTTTTATTTTATTTTAATGATTAGGTTTGGATCACATGGGCTGTGGCAGGAATACTGCAGAAAAGTGCTATATCCTCCTCAGTGCATCGTATCAGGAGGCACATGGTATCTTTGTCCCATTACTGCTAATGTTAACGTTGATCATTTGGTTGAGGTAATGACTCCAGATTTCTCCACTTTTAAATTACTATTTTTCCTTGGTATTAGTAAGTATTTCGTATGGAGATACTTTGAGACTATATAACTATTCTATTTCCAAATAAGCTTTCACCATTGAGAATTCTTGCCTGAAACAATTATTACTATGGTTATTGGAGGTCAATTTTAAAAACAAACCTACAGAAAGAGAGGAATCCTTCTAGAACCTCTCCTAATTACAGTCCCATCCCTCCCTCCCTTGTGGTAATTACTCATTCTGGGTATACCAAAAAACCAAACCTATTGCTGTTGAGTCTGACTCATAGTGACTTTATAGAACAGAGTAGAACTGCCCCATAGGGTTTCCAAGGCTCTAAATCTTTATGGAAGCAATCTGTCACATCTTTCTCTCACAGAATGGCTGGTAGGTTCAAACTACAGATCTTTTGGTTGCAGGTGAGCCCTTAAGCAGTGCACCACCAAGCTCCTCTCTTGGATATAAACCAAAAACCAAACCAAACTCACTGCCCTCGAGTCGATTTGACTCATAGCAACCTCTCCTTGGGTTTCTGAGGCATCTGTTATTCTCACGAATATTTTTACCTTTTTACTACATATGCATGTACTCATAATTTTTTTTGGCCTATTTTAAATCCATACCATATCATGTTATACTTATTCTGCAATGTGCTCTTTTCTCTAAATAAAGATTTAGAGCTCATTACATCTTTTAGATTTATGCTGATAGTGTTCATTTTTAATTGCTGTGTAAGATTCTGTTGTGTGAAAAATACCAAAACATATTCCCTCATATATCTTTGTCTACTATAATGGTGACATGTATCTTTCCCAGTTTCTGGATGGTGTTTTCCCTTTGTTTGTGGTGCCATTTTAAATATAGAAGCTTAAATTTCAATATTCCTAAAATTATTGATTCTTTTCCTTTCTAATTTATGATTTTTAACATTTCCTGCATTTCAAAGTTGTGATGATAGTATCCTATGTCTACTTTAAAAATATTTAGTGTTTTGTTTTTCATGTTAGGTCTTTAACCTACATGAAATTTATTTTTGTGTATTATGTGAGTTAGGGAGCTACTTTTTTACCCTCCACATAAATAACCAGTCATTTCAGAAATAATTACCAATTATTTCTTACACTTTACACTTTAATGCCACCTCTGCTATAGATTAAGTTTGTGTATGTGTGTGTCTATCTATCTGTTTTTTTTTGTGTGTGTGACTGTGTGAATCCTGTATGCCATTACCTTTGTTGATTCCCATGTGCTGTTTAATTATCATAACTTTAAGAAAAGTTATGATATGACAGGGCAATTGCCCCCACTTTTTAATTTTTCTTCCAAATTATTTTGACTATTCTTACACTTTTGTTATTCCATATATCTATAAAGATCAAGTTTAATGAAAAATACCATTAATACTGTAACTGGAGTTGTGTTGAAGTTGTGGACTAATGTTTAGAGAGGTGACATAGTTTTCATCATCTTTAGAATATACAGGCCTTCCTTTATATTCTTCAACTTTTCTCTATGAAGATTTTTACTATGTTTTTGTGAAGTACCTTATAGTTTGTGTTGCTGTTGGAAAGGAAATTCTTTCTTGCATCTGTTTTATATGCTTGTTACTAGTGAATAGAGAAGCTATTGATTTTAGTATGGTGATCTAGTCATCAATGATATGGAACTCTCTAATAATTTTATCTGTAAAATAACTTGGATATTTCTACACAGAAAAATCACAATGTCTACAGAGAATAATTTTGTCATTTTCATCCCACTGTTTATACTCCTTACTGCATTTTCTTCGTTATTTGCATTTGTTAGTTCCTTCAGTATAATGTTGAAGAGGTGTTGCAGTATCAGCATGCTTGCCTTGCCTTGGTTTTAATAGAAATGCTACTATATTTTCACCATTATGTATGACATTTTTTTGGGGGTAAGTTTTAAATATGTTTGTTGTTGTTGTTATGTGCCACCAAGTCAGCCCCGACTCCTAGCGACCCCTCCTTGGGTTTCTGAGACATGGTATTTCTACGGAAGTAGATTGCCCTACCTTCCTTCGAGGAGTGGCTGGTGGGTTTGAAATTTGTTTAGTTTAATGGTTGTTTAGTACTGCATTCTGGGTGAACCTCTCTTACAATCTTCTAGTTCACTAATCTTATACTCAGTTGTCTCCAGTCTCTCTCTCTCTTTTTTTTTTAAATTGTGGTAAATATGTAGGTAACAAAGAAAGCCATTTCAATAATCTTCCTATGTACAGTTCAGTGACATTAAATATGTTCATCATGTTTAACCATTATCATTTCTGAATTTTTTTCCATTACTCTTTACCACTTAACATTAGCTCAGTGTCCCCTACCCAATCTGATTTTATCTCAACTATTGAGTATTCTTTTTATGATAATTTTCTTTGGTTTTGAACTATTGTTTTTATATGCTTATAATTTATTGTTAATATCATTTTTCTTGTTATGAATATTATTTCATTTGGGTATTACAATATAGTTATGTTAAGTCTCGGCTTTTCTATAGAAGTTATTTCATCTGTTGTAACATCTTGGAGTAGAGTAAGTATATCAAAGCATAGACTTATTCCCCTATGATGGATCCTTCTTTTGAAGAGTTAACACACACATTAAAATGGCATATATACATGATTTTTGTGAGTTGTTTCCATTATATATATATATATATATATAATGTATCAGTCAGAAGGTTTTAAAACTATTTTCAAGTTGCATGTTAAATTTTCTGTTCATTTTATTACTTCATTCCATATATTACTTAAACATTGGATAAATACTTCAGCATACATAAAATATTTCATAACACTAAACAAAGAGCTAATATATTCAATAATGACTTAACAGTGTATATGGATTTCCATAATTTTATATTAGCACAACTAAAAATACTATTTAGACAACCATTACTCTTCAAATATCCCTACAGAGATTATGATAGTGTCCTAACAGATGACGTTTACATTAAACTGAAGGATAAATCAGCATATATTAATAACTTAAGGGAATTTGAAAATAATATTGGTCATAGATTTTGGTGGACCTTTTTATTCTTAAATATATGTCAGAATAACTGAAAATTCTTTACAATTTCTCAGAATGTAAAAAGTTTTAAAATCCTCATTGACTTAGAGCCTGGTGGAACCACTGAGACTATGACCCCTAGCTGCCCTTCAGATCTGGAATTGAACCCACACCTGTAGTTTCCAGCCAAACAAAAGACAGGCATATGGGTTGAACATTTACCTCAAGTAGATACACTCCTTGGAGAGAACAATCATGGGAGAAAGAAGGGCTGCTTATGCACAGGGAGACAGCTTAGGGGCCAGGAATGTAGGGAGGGATGGACACTGGAAAGAGGTAACTATGGGGAGGAAGTGGGAGGGAAGATGTTGCATTGTGGTAAACTGC
>NW_006921643.1:7534775-7538920 GCF_000298275.1 Orycteropus afer afer | reverse complement strand
GAGGAAGTGGGAGGGGAGCTGTTGCATTGTGGTAAACTGTGGTCAATGTCATGAGACAAAGTATATGTGAACCACTGTATGGAAAGTAAATTTGCTCTATAAACCTTCACCCAAATCACAATAAAAAAAAATCATCATTGACTATAATGCTGACATAAAGATTAAGAAAAGCTTGCTAACTTGTCCACATAAAACACTAAATAAATATATTAATTTCCTTGAGAAACAATCGTTTTGTAGAAGACTGGTATATCAACTTAGCATGAGCAGAGTTACACAGTAAGAGTCTCCTTGAAATAATTTGACTAATATGAATTCTTGTATTACAATTTTGAAGTTGACTAGGAGGGGACTTATAAAAATGTAACTCATAACCCACTTCCTGTTTCACTTATAAACTTAGGAAAGATGTTAAGTTTTGGTGACAAAGGATGTTCTAATTGACTCATTTTAAAGAAACTGGAAATGAGAAAGATTGAATGAAGTTTATAAGAATAAAGTTTTAAAGCAAGGAGGAACTTGGGAAGATTTGCAGTTTAAATCTAGCCTTGGCAGATAAGAGGATGGTAGAACCAGAGCAGCAAAATGGTTTTGTCAGAGGTAAGCTCAAAGGCACTAGAAGCTAGATCTCCTTGTTACTAATGTAGTGCTCTTGCTGTAATGGAGCTAGCACCTTCAACATCATAGTCTTCATCCTAACCACCTGCATTATGATTACAATCAAAAGAATTACATATATCTCTGGATAAAAGCATGCAGATGGGCTTAATAATGATCTTCCAGGACTTGTAATAAAAATCTACAGGTATATACAGGAAATAGAAAAACTGTGGAAAACAGTGAAAGTCAGTCAAACCAGGAATTTTAAAAAATGGAGATATCATATATATTAATTATAAAGAGTTTACCTGAGGATATGTTTCCTTTTTGTCTTCATGTAAAGATTGAGGTGCTGATAGAAAGTCCTTTTTCTCACAACTCTCATGGCTGATAAGTGTGTCTGCATAGTTGGGCTGGGGGAAGATTAGGTGGCTCTTCCGGGAATCCGCAGTGAGGGACACCTCATGGGAGTAGGTCTGCAGGAAAGCCCGCACCCCATCCATGCCCACAAAATGAGAGGCAGGTACGTCTGCTAATCCTCTGCTCCGATCCTGGAGCAGGTGCGACATGTGCCAGCGCCGGAGCCTGAGCACCATCAGAACAATGACGAAGGCGAGGAAGACACAAGAGACTGTGGCCACTGCCACGACCAGGTACAGCGTGAGGCCCGAGTCATCAGGGTTGGCAGGAGTCTTGATGCTATCTAGGTCAGCCAGGACTTCTGGGATGCTGTCAGCCACGGCTATGGTGAGCGTCACAGTGGCAGAGAGAGGAGGTTGGCCGTGGTCCTGGACAGCCACTACAAGACTCTGTTTGAGTGCGTCTCTCTCGTGCAGGGCCCGCGCTGTGCGTACCTCACCTGTGTGCACCCCCACTGCAAATAGACCCGGCTCGCTGGCTTTGAGTAGGTGGTAGGACAGCCATGCATTCTGGCCTGAGTCTCTGTCCACCGCCACCACCTTAGTCACCATGTAGCCAGGCTCCGCTGAGCGGGGTGCCAGCTCCACACCGGTGGAACCATCCATGGGGAGGGCGGGGTACAGGATCTCAGGTGCATTGTCGTTCTGGTCCAGCACGAACAGACTCAGTGATACATTGTTGCTGAGTGGCGGGTCCCCACTGTCCCTTGCTGTCACCCACAACTGCAGGTTGTGGAACTGCTCAAAGTCAAAGGAGCGCAGTGCGTATAGGACTCCTGTGTCGGAGTTGATGGAGAAGTAGGAGGACAGGGGCGCCCCCTGTATGGTGTCCTCCGCCAGGGAGTAAATGACTCGCGCGTTCTCATTGCTGTCAGGGTCATGGGCGGTCACGGAAAAGATGGAGGCACCTCTGGGGTTGTTTTCGGGAATGTAGGCAGAGTAGGATTCCTGGGGGAAGGCTGGAGGGTTGTCGTTGACGTCTGTCACTAGTAGAGAAATATGAGCTTCAGTAGAGAGAGCTGGAGTTCCCTCATCTGCTGCTGTCACTGTGACATTGTACCCAGAGGTGAATTCTCTGTCCAGTGTTCTTTCTGTCACTAAACGGTAATAATTATCAACCAATTTCTCTAATTTAAAGGGCAGATCTCCAGAAATGGAACATGTGGTGCGACCATTATCTCCAGAGTCCTGATCATGCACATTGATGAGAGCAATGATGGTCCCAGGAGGAAAGTTTTCTGGAACTGCAGTGGTGACAGGGGTGATGGTCATCTCTGGGGCATTATCATTCACGTCCAGAACAGTGACCAGCACCTTAGCTCTGGACATGAGCCCAGCACCATCCTGAGCTTGAATTTCCATAGTATATATTTCATATTCTTCAAAATCCAGTGGTTCTTTGTTTACTATTTCTCCAGTGTAAGAATCCAGCTGAAATATTCGGGCCACTTTGTGATCTATATTGTGAAACGAGTATGTTACTTCCCCATTGGCTCCCTCATCTGGGTCTGTGGCATTTACCACAAGCAGCTGAGTGCCCAGTGGCACGTTCTCGGGGACATTTATGTGGTATTGTGCCTGAGTGAACGCTGGAGGATTGTCATTGACATCTACCACCTGAACACGGATGCGAAGGGTGCCAGAACGAACTGGGTCACCCCCATCCGAGGCGGTGAGCACGAGGTGGTGGACAGCTTCTTTTTCCCTATCTAGGGGTCTCTGCAGCACCATCTCTGGGTGTTGGGGCACACCAGCTCCCTGCTGCACATCCAGGGAGAAATGAGGGTTCCAGCTGAGCTCGTAGCTCTGGAGCGAGTTCATCCCCACATCAAGGTCTTGGCCAAATGGCAGAGGGATCCTGGTACCTACAGTGGTTATTTCATTCATTTTAACTTCCAGTTCCTCTAACTGGAATTGGGGAGTATTGTCGTTAATATCAATTATTTCCACATCGACAGGGAAAAGCTTCATTTTATCCTTTAGTAGAATGTTAAAACTCACCATACACCGTACACTCTGTGCACAGAGTTCCTCCCGGTCTATCCTCCCTGCCGTGATCAAGCTGCCGCTTCGCGGGTTCAGAGCGAAAAACTGCATCTTACCTCTGGAAACGATGCGGACTCTGCTCTCCGTCAGCTCCTGAGGTTGTAGCCCCAGGTCCTCGGCGATGTTGCCCACGAAGGAACCCTTGTCTACTTCTTCTGGCACCGAGTAGTGGATCTTCCCGGCTCTGGCTTCTAACAGGAACACCCCAAAAAGGCACAGCAGGACCAGCCCGCTGCAGCCGAGCAGCTTTGGCCGAAACGCCATTGCTTCCACTTCGTAGTTTTCTCCCAGTCCGGTAACACGGATATCGTTTCCTTGCTGTTCTGAGCCTAAATCAACCAGATTTTCAGCAGAATTCAGAGCAGGGAGTCGTCCAGAAGTAGAGTGTGGGGCAGCCTCGGGACGACTGATTTTAACCTGGCGATGAATAAGGTTCTAAAACACAGGCTTTTTTTTCCCCTACCAAGTGTGTGTTCTGAGCATATCTCCCAGATTGGTGAACAGCGGCGCCCAGAGACCTAAGCAGTTACTGCAACCTAGAAAAAACTCATTAACCTGACCCACCCTTTAAGTCTTAGTTTACTGCCGAGGAAATAGTTACCATTCTACAATATATGTATAAAAGGAAACATTATTACGTCCATTTAATTAAAAATGTCTAAATGCCACTAAATTCCAATACATGGTTTAATCCCCGTGTTCCCAAGCTATGTGCTTTCCCTTTCTGATAGGGAGTGGTAGAGAGCTCTCTAATGACACAGAGAAGAAAATCACCCCTCTACTTCTTCCATAGCTTGAAAATTGACAATTTCCCAACCTACATAAGCCAGGACAGCTGCTCTTTGACTGGAGGGTGAAAAAAAAATCAGAAGTAAAAAGAAACTTTTAGAAAATAAGCTAGATTATTTTTAAATGGACCACCCTGTTTACTTTCCACTGTACTCTGAATATTTATCAGAATCTTTGGACTTCTGAAGGCTATGTTTTACTCAGAGGTAATCTATTGGAAGTAAATTAACATTGGGCTCAAGAAAAAAAATCACATGGATATATATATATATATATATATATATATATATA
>NW_006921643.1:7516342-7534675 GCF_000298275.1 Orycteropus afer afer | reverse complement strand
GCCACTCCTCGGAAGGAAGGTTGGGCAATCCTACTTCCGTAGTGATACTGCCTCGGAAACCCAAGGAGGGGTCGCTATGAGTTGGGAACGACTCGACGGCACATAACAACAACAACAATATATATATATATAATTTAGACTTCCAATTTAAGAGCCTAAAGAGGGAGTGATCATTACTCCTCAAAGCTGAAAAGAAAAAGGCCAGATTCTTACTTTTAGACATGCTATTAGAATAATGTGTATTTTACTATCATCACATTTGGGAGCTCGGTTGGCATAGTGCCTAAGGCATTTGACTGCTAACCAGAAGGCTGGTGGTTCAAACCCACCAGCCACTCCTTGGAAGGAATGTTGGGCAATCTACTTCCCTAGAGATACTGCCTCCAAAACCCAAGGAGGGGTTGCTATGAGTCAGATGCTACTCTACGGCAGTGAGCTTGCTTTTTGTTTTATTATCACATTTAATATTTTCCTCAAGAGAAGTTTGTTTTCTTAAATTGCAGGGTTTTTTTTTTTTTTTTTCCCCAACTAGGAAGCTGGGTACATTGGCTTTTTTTTTGGTAACTTACTTCAATATTACTAAAAGATGGTGAATAGAATGTTTTATTTATTTATTGGTCTTTACTCAAAAGCTAGGAAAGACTCACTGCATTCCAGAGTTTGGCATTTACATGAACAAACAGGGCCAGATGCTGGTAGTTCACCCAGGGACATCATGACTGAGAAGGGCCAGGAAAACAAGGGAAGAAAGGAAATAACCCAAAGTCACAAGAACAGTTTTCTTGTGACTTTTGGTTATTTCCTTTCTTCCCTCAGAAAGAAAATTTCTGTTCTTGTAGAATGGCTTCTCAAACACAGGTATATGGAGCTAAAGGTTAGAAATTTAAAGATGCAGTGAAATGTTTCAATATTGCAAGGGTTGGTCCCATTAACACGAAATGTAACTATTCAAAATGTCTATTATTAGGCACAAACATTCTCTTGGAGGAATTTGTCCAGGTTAATAATGGAAATAAAAATAAACATAGAAGCTAGCAAGGAAACCTGTAGAACACTCCTCCCACCAACAACAAAAAAAGCAGGGTTAATTTATAAAAAGATAATACTCAGGAAATAAAAATGTGGAAACTCACACGGAAAGATACATTTGAATCCAATGCAATATTTAAGGCTTCATTAGTAGCACTACGAAGAATATCCAGTTGAAAGACGTTTCTTGGGTCAACCTGAAGAAATGAAATTACTATGAAACACGCGAAGCAATATGTAGATTGCAGCAATAGGGCAAATTTCTCTAGCCATAATGGGGGCAACTCCAGCCCCAGACTTGGAGCCAGGCAGAAAGTAGCCCCCGAGGAGCGTCGCAGGTGATGGCGATCGCCAGAGTCGCAGCGAGAAGGAAGAGCACAAAGACCAAGATTAAAATCAAGGAAAACTGCATGCAGCTCGGCCTGTCGGTTGGAAGGTGCGGATCAGGAGGGTGAGGATCAGTTGCTGAGGTCCTGCAACAGCTCCCGCAAACTGTCGGCGAAAACCAGGTGCAGCAGGGCTGCCGCCGCCATTGCGCACAACTGCTAGCAAACCGTGGCTCGCCGCATTTTTGCCGCCCGCGGCGATACAGTGCGTGTTCGCCCGTATGTAAGCCCAGGTGGAAGGAACCAGGATTAGCTGGGAGGCAGCACATGTCAAAGCAGGCGTTCCGCCCCAGTTTGCACCTATGTGGATGACCAGGTAAACGTGTTGTCTAATGCAAGACGCCACGTTCAAGAGGACAGCGCCATCGGGCTCCGTTGCCATGTACCACATCCTCGCCGCCTTTCCACCGTCATAGGCAGGCTCAGAATGAATCTGAGCCTGGTCCAAACCTGCTCACGGACCCTTAGAGGCAGCTCAAAGATACTCCGAGCAAACCATCTTACTGGCCGCTCACCCACACGTAGAACGACAGCACTCGCGGCCACGAAAAAGTAGGAAGCGCAGTTATTGGGATCCAGATCTCGCAGTGAAGCGCTAAAGTGTGCTATGGAGGCGCTGGGCCGGCGTTCTCGGCCTCCTGAGACAGATAGGAGGCCTCCTGGAAGACGGGAGCAACGTTACTATTGATGTGGGTGATGTGCAGGGTGATGCTTGTGCTGGAGGAGGCTGAAAAGCTTGCCCCAGTTAGACACTGTGTGGCGACACTGTATTTCAAGATCTGCTCCCAGTTTAAGATTGAATCTGTCAGCAATTTACATAGAATCACATAGTAATTCTCGAAGATGCTTTTTTTTTTTTTTTTTTTTTGACAGAGAGATCATTTCTTTCAACGATAATTTTCCCCTCTCCATTGAAGTAGGTCTCTTGGTCCTGGTTTTTTGGTGATAGGCACAGTTCCACAGTTCCTAGTCCAGTGTTGCTTCTGTTAGGACTAGACTCCCAGATGAAAGTCACCTGCACTGCATTATAGTTCTCAGCCTCCATTTCAATCAGGATTCTGAAACAGACCTTCAAATTACTTCCACTTTACCTTCTATTCCATGCTGTAATTGTGACTCTTCAAAATCACGTATTGTGCTGTCATTACTGGACCAAAACCAAAACCAAACTCACTGTCATGGAGCCCATTCCACTCATAGTGACCCCTCCTTGGGTTTCCGAGGCAGTATCACTATGGAAGTTGATTGTCCAACCTTCCTTGTGAGGAGTGGCTGGTGGGTTTGAACCACCAGCCTTCTGGTTAGCAGTCAAATGCCCTAGGCAGTAGGCCACCAGAGCTCCTCATTACTTGGTAGTGAGCTGAATAGATTCAGCTGTGAGATTCTGTAGACAGTGTAGAACTCCATATATAGCACCTCATCTAGGTCAAGGGAAATCAACTGAAGAATGCAGAGGAGGAGGTGGAAGGCAGGTTCTCCTGCAGGCTAATTCCGCTGTAGGATTGTCCTTAGTGTCCAAGACCTGTATCTGGCCCTGAGACGTTCTGACCTCCCCCTCCCATCATTAAAGGGTGGCCAATCGACTCCTCCCAGTCCATGGTTTCTCCAGCAGGAATTTAGAGGATTTACTACCCTTTTCTCCTTGACTTAGGAATGGGGATGGTTATTGAAATGAATCTGATCAATTTGTAGAAAATGGCTTCTAGTGGCCCCATCGATCGCTCATTCAGGAGTAAATCTTTGTCCCTTTAAGACGTTTTCTAAGATTTCCAAAACAAAATGTCTATCTAAAATTCATTAGTTATCATTTATATACACAATGAATACATCTATATGAAAAGCCTTTGTAGGATTTTCTGTGAAGGTTTCAAATCCAAGGGGCCTAAAGAATTCCTTTGGGATACCAGCTCAATTTATCAGGTCACTCCCAAGTTCGTCCATGCGCTCTTCGCTCGCGCTAGTAAGAGGATTTCCAGCACTCACCCCTAGGTTTCTGGATACTGAACCCCAGATCTTAGGCGAGATTGCCCATCTTGAAGTCCTTGGTAATCTCTTCCAGAATCTCCTAGTGCATCTGCTAGGTAATTCACTAGACAGAACAAAGACAGCATAAAGAGACGCAGTACTTCCTGCCGCTCCGCGCGCCTTCTCCAGGTCTTCTGGACGCGGCTCCTCACATCTCAATACACCCGCTACGGCTTCTTCCGGATTATAAATGTGCGCTGGAAACAAAAGACAACGCTGCAAGCAGGGTCATTACATATCCTGATGGTCCTGACAAAGTGTTTGGAACAGACTGCAGAGAGAATCTGCAGAGATCCTTTCTCCCGGGAATCGCCGCGTCAGAATCGCGGGTAGAATGCTTTGCTTTATTCCAGCCACGGATTGGCCTACAGCGGCACCCAGAGGCCCAACATGGTATCTACGGCATGCTATTTCTCAAAGTCCTCATGAGAGACTTTGAGTCAGTTTGCCACACTGACTTTAGAGTATCAGCTGGTACAGAATAAAGGGTGCAAATAATTATTTCCTTTTTTGCCAAATGTTAATAAAACGGCCTTTCCACAAAAATGAAATAAAATATTTTTGTCTTCTGAATATCTTAAAATTCACCTCGACTTAAAATGAGAATCCATATGAAAATTTCCCTTCTGACATTTCCTTTAGAAGTCAATACACTAGAGAAGCTCCATATTCTTAAAAACAAAATGGTTACTCAATACCTTTTCAATTATAAAAAGAATTCTATGTTATAAAAAGAAATTCTACGATATAAAAAAGGAGCTCTGGTAACAGAGTGCCTAAGGCACTTGACTGCTAACCAGAAGGCTGGTGGTTCAAACCCACCAGCCACTCCTCGGAAGGAAGGTTGGGCACTCTACTTCCGTAGTGATACTGCCTGGGAAATCCAAAGAGGGGTTGCTATGAGTCGGGTCCAACTGGATGGCACATAACAAAAACATTACATAAAAAAATTTTTGTAACTAGCAGGTACACACTTTACTAATTTGGGTGAAGGGAAAGGCAATATACAGTAAGGAGGAGGTTAGCACAAAATTACCAAGGCAAAGGAACATGTTGGGAGAAGCACAGAGTTAAAGGCAATACAGGTAAATACCATTACATACAAAATCCTGCAAGAACAGTAGTAACAATAGTCTACAAATGGATACATAGACACTAAAGCTGAACAAGGGCAGGAAGGCAAATGGGACTACAGTCATGAATATTTATGTATCAGTTTGCCAGAGGATATTTTACATATGTATTTATATGTGTTGCAAATACACCCATGAGTATAGTAGAGTATGCAGAGGGTAAAGTTATGAAAGCTTCTTAGTCAAAACCAAACACTGAGGGAATGAGTCACTGGGGCTCAGGGCCATAGTCTTTGCCATACTAAGGGCAACTGGTAAAATATAGTCCATAAAGTTCTACATCCTACCCTGGTGAGTAGCAGCTGGGATCTTAAAATCTTGTGAGTGGCCATCTAAGGAACAACTATTGATCTCTCCCCCTCTGGAGCAAAGAAGAGTGAAGAAAATCAAAGACAAAAGGAAACAAGTAGTCCAAAGGACTAATGGACCACGTGAACCTTAACCTTCATGACCTCGGGCTACCACTGCTGATTGCTCTAAAGGATTACAACAGGAGGTCTTAGAAAGAGTGGGAGAAAAACACAGAATAAACTGAAGATAAGGAAGAAGACTTGGTTAACTGGTGTGACAGAGACTAGGTGAACATCCTTCAAGCCTGGAACCGAACTCACCCCCCACCCCCATCCCGTGGCTGAACTTTCTGCCAAAAAATAGATAGGCTTATAAGGTGAACAGTAACATCAGGCAGGTATGCATGCATTTTTTAAAACAATCAACCTTATGAGAGATGAAAAGGGCAGGATTTGCCCAGGGATAAAACTCAGGAGGAAGGAAGGGATAGGGAAGAAGGGAAAATGGAAACACTAAACACAGGAGGAAATGGGGATGAGTACTGTTACACTGTGGGTATTGCAGTCGATGTCACAAAATAAAATGTGTATGAATTGTTGAAGGAGCTCTGGTAGCATAGTGCCTAAGGCACTTGATTGCTAACCAGAAGGCTGGTGGTTCAAACCCACCAGCCACACCTTGGAAGGAATGTTGGGCAATCTGCTTCCGTAGTAATACGGCCTCGAAAACCCAAGGAGGACTCGGTACGAGTCAGGTCCACCTCAATGACACATAACAACAACAACAAGAATTGTTGAATAGAAAACCAATTTGCTCTGTAAAGTTTTGTCCAAATCACAGTAAAAAGTAAAACAAAATTTTCATTATGAAAAGAAAATACTGATAAAAATTTTAAACCACCAGTAGTTGCATAATTACTGATATAATGACTATCTGCATTTTTATATCTATCCCTACTTTTTCAATATATATATATGTTTTTATAATTCCACAAATAATCAGTTCTTTAATGGACACTACTGGTGCCCAAGGAGATTTGGTAACAGTGATTAAAGTATTCTGCCAAGCAAAAGGTTAGTGGTTTGAATCCATCAGCTTCTCCGCAGGAGAAAGATGACGAGACAGTCCGCTTTTATAAAGATTTATAGCCTTGGAAACCCTATGTGGTAGTTCTACTCTGTCCTAAAAGGTCGCTATGTATCAGAATCAACTCAATGGCAGAGGGTTTGATTTTGTTTGGTTTACTGATGCCCATCCCCTTCCTTCTTTTCTAACACTTCTTTTTAGTTCAGGTTTCTACCACTCCCTTCCCTAAGGGGAAGCTCAACCTCTTAGCTGCATTCGGTCCTGATAAATATAATGGTAGTATATTGGTAATGTAATCTCATTACATTATTAAAAATAATGGTAATTTCATTCCAATTAGGAATATAGGCTTAAAGTAATGAGTTTAGACCAGGGCTTCTCAATCTTGGTATACTGGCATTTTGAACCAGAAAATTCTTTGTTGTGGGGGCTGTCCGGTAAATTGTAAGCCAGTTTCCTGGCCTCTACTCACTCTCCAAAACCATAACCAAACCAAACCAAAACTCACTGCTGTAGACTGATTTGACTCATACCCACCATTCCTTGGGTTTCTGAGGCAGTATCTCTAGGAAGTAGATCGCCCAGTCTTCCTTCCGAGAGGAGTGGTTGGTGGGTGTGAACCACCAGCCTTGTGGTTAGCAGTCAAGTGCTTTAGGCACTAGCCACCAGAGCGCTACTTACTAGATGCCAGAAACATCTGCTTCTACAAGTTGTGATGACTAAAAATGTTTCCAGACATTACCAAATGTACTCCTTCCCATGCTGAGAATTACTGGCTTAGGGTATTCCCTTAATGACTTTTATTGAGGCAGGCGTGGTTAAACCCAAAATCCATTTCTATTGTTTGGACAATGCTGCCTTTTTTTAAAATTTAATTAACTAAGTTTTTAGATAATAAACTTTCTTATTGTTTAAACTAGTGTGCACTAGTTTTTTTTTTTTTTTTAAACCACTGTAGAATGTTGTTGTTATTTGCCGTCGAGTCGGCCCCGACTCATACGGCAAATAACAACAACATTCTACAGTGGTTTAAAAAAAAAAACTAGTGCACTAGGTTTTTTTTTTTTTTTTTTTTTTTTTAAAACCACTGTAGAATGCTTCCTACTTAACACAGGAGCCTGTTGTACCAATTTTTAGGTAACCTGATTTTTTTTTTTTTTTAAAGGTGACATCCAAAAACCAAAAACCAAACTGACTGCCGTTGAGTTGATTTGACTTATAGCAACCCCTCCTTGGGTTTCTGAGGCGGTATGTCTACAAAAGTAGATTACCCAATCATCCTTCTGAGGAGTGGCTGGTGGGTTTGAACTGCCAGCCTTCTGGTCAGCAGTCAAAAAGGTGAGTAAATAAGCTATGTGTGTAAATAAGCAGTAAATAAGCTGTGTGTGTGTGTGTTTGCTATTCCTCATCCTATGATTTTCTGCCTCCAAAATATAATCAAGACTTCTCTTATCACCTATATTTAACCTCCAAAGGAACTTTAAAGTTTATTAAAGGGAATTTTTCAAACATGTTTTAGCAGTAGCCTGACTGTCATACTCCTTTATCATAAGAATCTGTATTACAGGCTCCATAGGAAGCCTTTGGAGAACTTGATTTCACACTGGAGAATTTCTTGCTCTCCCCAAATATGTTATCGCAGATAGATACTCCATAGAACAACCACAGAAGGGTAATTCTTTCAACAACTGACATTAAGGTGATGATGATGTGGCAGGAACCACATCATCATATTAAGGTCACATATTAAGGTCAATATAATTTGACCCCCAAATATAGCATTTAGAGCATGTGCTACACTCAAAAGCAGAGACTAAGCTTCAGGATTGAAGGTACTAGGTCCTTTAGGGAAATTCAGTTAATCCCTTTAATTATCTCACAGAATCTTCCATTTAAAGACTTACTAACTAAAATATGATATAATTTTGGAAAATTAGAATTTCTATCAAGCTTTTTTTGGTGACAAGAATATTTGAGCATCATAAAACTCATAGGGAATTAAAAGGCAAAATAGTATTTGGATAATTTTAATGTATAAATATGGCCTCACATTTTATCTGGTTATATAAAACATTATGCAGAAGTCAGAATGTTAAATTCTTATATCTATGAAATCAGGCATACTCGAAGGACAAGCACATTAAAAAATTTAATCAAAAAAGAGGAAATAAATTGTCCTGGAAATTAAAGATGAGACAGCTAACATTCTTCAAACCATTGTGGAACAAAGAACAATAATGCACAGTCATTAGGAAGGGCTTCTTTTTCCTTCAAAATGAACATAAAGACTCAAACTGGTGTCAGGCAATTTAATTTCTTTCTATGATACAGTAACACAGTCTACCTACACAAAAAAAAGGACACATTCACATACACTATTAGTAAATCTCTTCTATTTCCTAACAACTGGCACTGTCATTTATTTACTGGACAGAAAAAGAAAGCCTTATGTGTTAGAAATATATATAAAGTGGCTCTATCTCATTTAAAGGTTATAGAGAATGTATTTTCTCCCACAAATTATTATAGGAATGTAATATGTTCTATAATCACAAAAATCTATATTTATGTTCTTTCTAGATGGATTGATTGAATTATTCAACTAGCAACTTTTTTTGCGTGTATGTCCTGTGTTCTGGGACACAAGGAACAAGATAGAAAAGGTCCCTATGAATGAAGCTTTTAGTTTGGGGTGAAGGAGATAATTAAAATGTACATAAATAAAGCTATTTTGGAAATGTTAATCAGATTTTAAGAGTGTTCTCTTAAATTCAGAAAGTTATGTTAACAAAAGATAGAAATTAAATTCTAAATGGCCTTGATCTTTACCAAACAGGCCTATTTGAAAACAAATGGAAATGAGTAGGAATAAGTGGAAACTATTACACAGTTAGGGAGCTCTGGTAGCATAGCGGCTAAGACACTTGCCTGCTAACCAGACGGCTGCGGTTCAAACCCACCAGCCACTCCTCGGAAGGAAGGTTGGGCAATCCTACTTCCGTAGTGATACTGCCTCGGAAACCCAAGGAGGGCTCGCTATGAGTCAGGTTTGACTCGATGGCACATAACAACAACAAATTACACAGTTAGGGAGCCCTGGTGGCACAATGGTTAAGGTATTCGTCTGCTAACCAGAAAGTCTGCAGATCTAACTCACCGGGCTCTCCTCTGGAAAAAGATGAGGCAGTTTGCTCCCATAAACGTTTACAGCCTTGGAAACTCTATGGGGCAGTTCTACTCTGTCCAATAGGGTCGCTGTGAGTCCAAAGCGACTCAATGGCAGTAGATTTGGTTTGGTTACATAGTTACAGTGAAATACTATAAATAGGTGTTGATCAATACCTGACTTCCTATAGAAGAGACAGGCAGAAAGGAGGAAAATAGTAGAGGTGGAGTGAAAAAGAAAATCCAAAATGATTTCCAGATGCATTAAAATATTACTGGTAAATAAGAGGGAATAATACTTGAATCGTATTCTACTTTAAAAGACCATGTGTCTACCAGACAATTCTGCCCTAAATGAACATATGCCTCTAGAAGATCATTTGTTTACATTTATATCTACGCCAAGCACATTAAAAGGAAAGATCACCTCTGTTCCCTTGGAATCCTCCAAATAGAGATCCAGAGATCATGGGTCCTTTCGGGGCATTTCCAAAATCGACAAAATGTAAACATTTAACTATTTGGTGGGCAGCATGTCCTCCTCATTGTATTAGTTTGAGTACTTTAAAATCCATTGTTTTAAATTCTTGTATAGGCTCCGATGGGATATACTCTGGGAGGGCATCCGAGATATTTCCAGAAGCAGAGACGCTTTCCGCACGGAAGCCGCTATCTCCAGGAATATCCGGAAGCCTAAACTCCATCCAGCCCCCAGGCGATCAGAAAAATGCCCTGGTTTAACAGGAGATGGAAGAAAGAAAGGTAGATCTATGTCTTTTTTGGAACCACTGTCTCTAAATAATTTCAGACTAAAAGCTCTTTATAAACATTATTTTCAGCCCGTAAACACCACATTCTCGCGAAAAATATTCTTCCCCGCCTAGCAGTCCAACTGCGCCTGCGCGCGGTGGGCCACTCCACACTTCCGCCTGGGCCGTGCCGTCACTCACAGCCGCCTCCCGCCCCACGCCGTGACGTAGAGCTCTCTTCTCCGCTTGTTCTACAGCTCCGGATCCAGGTGCTGGGCGGAGCTGCAGCGCTGCCGAGTTGCTTTGTTTGGCGCTGGGGAGTTACGGACCTCGGCAAACTTTCTAGCTGCCTATTCTGGGAACTTTCTTTGGTAATCGGCAGCGCATCACTTTGCTGAGCGTTACAAGAACAAAGGAATCGAGACTCGGCTCCCAGCCGCCTTGCTCCGAGCAGATTCTCTTTCGTCTGCTGCGCTTCAGAGAAGCTGCATTTACAGTCATCATTGGATTGTAAGTACCCGAGGCGAAGAGGGCTTACTGACTCCTACTTTCTGAATATCTTTGTTTCGGGATTTTGTGGATTAGGAGTGTCTGCTGAACCTTGCTTTCTGTGCCGAAAAATCATTCCGCAGGCACCGCCATTTGCTTTTCTGCTTGCTAGCTTGCTCTACGTTGTCCGGCAGCGGCACCTAGAGGCTGGAACTTGACTTTGCATCTAATTGATTTAAATGAAAGTAACTAAATGAGCGAATGCCAGTAACAACTGGTATTCTAAATACAGCATATTTAGAGAAAATTCCTGGGGTTTAATTAAGGATTAAGACGACATAGACGCTTTGCTGCTTTTCTTCTTAAGAACTCTGTGTAATTAAAGATTTAAATTCATAACAAAGTGGCCTTTCTAATTGTTGCAATAGTTGGAATTTTACAGTGAAACAAGTGCTTATCAAAGGAGAAGTGAAATAAAGATGAGTAAGAGCAAAGATGATGCGCCTCATGAACTAGAGAGCCAGTTTATCTTACGTCTACCTCCGGAATATGCCTCTACTGTGAGGCGAGCAGTACAATCTGGCCATGTCAACCTGAAAGACAGACTGTCAATTGAGTTACACCCTGATGGGCGTCATGGAATTGTCAGAGTGGACCGGGTTCCATTGGCCTCAAAATTGGTGGATTTGCCTTGTGTTATGGAAAGCTTGAAAACCATTGATAAAAAAACCTTTTACAAGACAGCTGATATCTGTCAGATGCTTGTATCCACAGTTGATGGTGACCTGTATCCTCCTGTGGAAGAACCAGTTGCTACTGCTGATCCCAAAGCAAGCAAGAAAAAGGACAAGGACAAAGAGAAAAAGTTTATCTGGAACCATGGAATTACTCTGCCTCTGAAAAATGTCCGAAAGAGAAGGTTCCGGAAGACAGCAAAGAAGAAGTATATTGAATCTCCAGATGTGGAAAAGGAAGTGAAGCGGTTGCTGAGTACAGATGCGGAAGCTGTCAGTACTCGTTGGGAAATAATTGCTGAAGATGAAACAAAAGAGACAGAAAATCAGGGCCTTGATATCTCTTCTCCAGGAATGTCTGGCCATAGGCAGGGCCATGACTCATTGGAACATGATGAGCTTCGAGAGATATTCAATGACCTCAGCAGCAGCAGTGAAGATGAAGATGAGGCACAGCATCAAGATGAAGAAGATATAAACATCATTGACACTGAGGAAGATCTGGAGAGACAGCTACAGGACAAGCTAAATGAATCAGATGAACAGCACCAAGAAAATGAAGGAACCAATCAGCTGGTTATGGGAATTCAGAAACAAATTGATAACATGAAAGGCAAGCTCCAAGAGACCCAGGACAGGGCAAAACGACAGGAGGATCTCATCATGAAAGTGGAAAACCTGGCTCTCAAGAACAGATTCCAAGCTGTGCTGGATGAACTCAAACAAAAGGAAGACCGAGAAAAGGAGCAGCTCAGCTCTTTGCAAGAAGAGCTAGAATCACTCCTAGAGAAGTAAGAAGAGCTTTGATACCTGCAGTCTTTAGACAGCCCATTAAAAGAAAAACCTTGGACTCTCAGTCATTAGACCTTGAAGTAGCTCCCATTCCCTTTTCTGTCTTCTGTTGAATCTGTCCCATTTCAAACCACTTGGCTTGGTGTTTGTCTTATAGGTGTAGGATTGTATAGACAGAAAAATGTAGAAAAGTTGTAGGATTGGTACAACAAATAGTTAAACTTTAATAATCACAGCTTCACTGCAAGACTTTGCTGTTGTTTCTCCATTTGCCAGAAGCTATTATTGTTGCTTTGTGGTACCCTCTGAGATCAGTAAGAGCATAGCCTAGAGGCAGTGAAGCTAGTTTGTAATTTTTTCCCTATGCAGTAGTTACATTCCCAGCTATTCAAAGCAATGATTCTCACGTAGAGATGCAAATCATTTTATAAAGTTTCTAACACAATAAAAGTAGCTAATTTTCACTGCATAATGTGCCTTGTTGTTTCTTGGGTAATGTTGTTATGTGCCATTGAGTCAGACCCGACTCATAGTGACCCCTCCTTGGGTTTCTGAGGCAATATCACTAAGGAAGTAGATTGCTCCATGGTAATGGGAGTCAAATATTGTAAACTGTTTTCTTGGTGGGGTTTGGTGACAAACAGTTTGATCCTCTAGCAGCTAAAGAGGCAGCTATGTTGTGTTTCAAGTAAAAACACAATAGGGGTGCTTGAATAATTTCTTAGAAGAATTAGTGCAGGGCTGGTCCCTACACGAGGCAGAAGTTAGAGATGTCCCAAATGTCCAGCTTTTCCAAACTGCTGTACCACTCCATCATCTCTAACGTCAGCCTCTTCTGTCAGTACTTTCTCTTCCGCCTTGGGGTTCCTTATTTCACTGTAACATCTCTCAGAATTCACACATGGCTAAGGAAATGGCTCATGTGGTGGTGGAGGTAGGAGTCTGGCAAATCCCCTAACTGTGGAACTCACTCGGTTGCAGGGGCTGGTAAGCCCAATTTTGGCAGACCAGACAACTGGCTGCCATCTCAAATCCAGGGGTGAGATGATGAACCAAAATTCGGGATTTGGAGCAAGAGAGAGCAAACTTTGCCAGAACATTCGCATAAATACCCTCAAGGAAGGTAAGGGGTGACTTGAGTCAAAGCCTCCAGCAAGGTGGACTCAAGATACATTGCACCCTAAACATGCATAGAGGCTAGGATTTATAATAATCACAAAGCAGAGGACTGGCTAGAAGGGCCATATTAACCAATTCACTGCACTGCATGCCACCCCCTGGCTCTTCTAGCCATTGGCCCTTTTGTAGTTGAAGGACTAACTTGCCCCTCCCAATCATTTTACCAGTCCCAAAGCTATTAACAATTAGTCTTTCAGTAGGGCAAAGAGTCTTGAGGGTGAGGTTACTCAGGTAGCCGCTGTCCAGGTCTGCTGCAGGTGTCCATCTGATCTGGTCAGGTCCTCCAGACATTTGCCTCACCTTCACCCTTTCTGGCCTCTGAAAAAATTTAACTGAGAGAAGGTTATTCCCTTGCTCTGAATCTTTAGGTATCAGCATAATGCCCCCCCCCCCGACCGTACTGCATAGCCTGCTTATTCATTCCTTTATCTTCAGCTATTAGTTCTTTCTTCCATTTGTCTTTTATTTTTACCCAAACATTCCCACTTTGGGAGGGACATCAGGTTCTGCTGCTGTGCCAGTCCAGATGCTGGTAGCAAAACCAGTCCAGCAAGTGCTTCCCCCTCAGTCTGCTTCCATTCATGTTGGGTAGGGTTACATAGGTACAACATTGGGCTGTCTTGACTACTGGGCAATATGGCAGTATTCACTGTCAACCCCAGTTTTGCCAGATGGGGGAAGATACAAGCCATCCCATAAGGCCTTTGGGAATTCTGGCATACAGGTTCAGGGATGTAGTTACAGTCTTCCTTAGGGATCACCCTTGCATCTAGCACCAGCAGCTGCATCCCGGGTCCTGGGACCACAGCTTCTGGCAGGAGAAAAAAAGCAATTTCAGGTGATGTGGGAAGAATTGTACCATGGCACCAGCATCCTCCCCCACCCCCTCTTCTCTAGATCCTCCAAAGAAACAGGGAGCTGTCCATGGTAAACCTTCCTTTATCCCCTTCATGTTGAGTGTGAGCATACACTCAAGGAGGTATGGGAGTGAGCCCTTCATGCCTTTATCTCCCTGTTTTAGGTAACAAATCTTACAATTGCAATTGACCATTGCAATTCCCTATCAAACCATTACTCTGAGGATGGTATGCAACATGGTATGTCCATTTAATATGTTGCTTGCTCCATTGTTGCATTCTGTGGGTTGTAAAGTGTGTTTCTTGGTCTGAAGAAATATAACTTGGTGGCCCAATTGGTATAGCATCTTTTGTTTCAGTCCTTTAATGGTGTTTTTGGCATTGCATCTACCATGGGATGTGCACAGCCAAGTCCAGATAAGTATCCTGTGAGAACCCATTGGAGCCACTGACATCCTTGGTCCTATATAATCGACTTGCCAGCTATGTGTGGAGTCTTCCCCTTGGGGAATCTGCCACATATCCATCTGTATCCTCTTTATTTATTGCTGACAGAGCAGTCCTTACTGGTATTTTGTGCCTCAGAGGATGCAAGAGTGATGTTTCTAGATTCAGCTCAACTCACCCTTGCATTAGTACCCCATGTCCATTCATATCATGGACCCAATTGACCACCTCAAGGGAGCATAACATGTCCACTTGTTGATTTCAATTGCCTTCTGATCCTGGAAGGGAATTGTTCTAATGGTCATAGACATATTGTTTACACCAATGGGCCATCTAAATTCCCAGAGTGCTTTCTGTAGGTCCATGCCCCCACATGAGTTTCCCCTTAATAATTCAATTTTCCATTTCCCATTTGCTTGACCATATAACCAGGCCATTGGCCACTGCCCACAGATCAGTAAAAATCCAACCAGATGGGCTCCCACCATTACACAATTCTTCCATCACAGCTAAGAAGACAGCTTGCAGTTCAGCCCATTGAGCTGACTTGTTTTTACCTTCTTCAATCAGGGTCTTTCCATCTGTTGGTCTTAATGTAGCAACTTTCCATATAAAATGTCCATGTACCCTAGAACTGCCATCTGTGAACTGAGCAGCCTTCTGCTGGTCAGCAGAAAGTTGTTCATAGGGCACTGTCTATGGGGCAAAGGGCTCTGGCTGCTTCTCAGATGTTTCCAGTGTAAGGCCTGTGGGAAAAGAGGCTACCTGCTCATGGATATGGTGGGTGCCTCCCTGCCTTCCTCGAGTAGCTTGTTCCTGTATGAATCATTTCCATTTTATTGTGGAACTATTTGGGGCACCAACTTATTAGAATGTTTTTCTGACATCACCAAAGAAATTATGGGTATTTCAGGTCTCATGATAATTTCATCTCCTGTCCTCGAGGCAGTCTCAATCAATGCCCAACAGCAGGCAAGTAATTGCATTTCAAATAGTGTATATCGTGCTGCAGCATCTGGAAACTTTCTACTCCAGAATCCCAATGGTCGCCATAAGGTGGTGGTCTCAGGTTTTTGCCATAAACGCCAGTCTGCATAAGCTTGTAGAGCAAACATTTCCAAAATCATGTCTGAGTGTGGATCATAAGGGCTTAACAGCAGGAAGAGTGAGACTGCTTTCTGTAAGTCAGACATAACCTGCTGTAGCTCAGGCCCCCATTTGAACCTAGTTTTCTTCTGAATGTTTGTATGAATGTGAACCAGCAGTATTCCCAGATGTGGAATATGTATTTTCCAAAGTCTACATAGACCAATTAAATGTTAGGCTTCCTGCTTAGTCTTGGGGATAGGTAGTGACAGCAACTTACTTTTTGTTGCTCCTGCCCAAGTTATTCCCAAGAATTTCACCATTTGGGCAGGGCCCTGGATTTTCGCTGGATTTATTAACTGGTTTCTGTTGGTCATGTAGGCCATCATTGTTTTCAAATATGCTCTAGCCTGTTCTGTGTTTGACATTAACATATCATCAGTGTATCACCATATTTGAAATCTGCACCAAATCCAAGTCGCTTCATGACAGTAAGCCAGTGACTTCAAATAAGCCTGTGGTAAAACGCTGAAAGTGTGTTGAGATCCTTCCCATGTGATAGCAGACTGCTGTTGGTTGTTTTCCAAGATAGGGATGGAGAAAAAAGCATTTGCAAGACCAGTCCTTGCATAGCAGCCTCCTTTAGACTGCTGTATTTTCTGCACCACTGATACCATGTCTAGAACAGCTGAAGTCACCAGTGGTACTACTTTATTTAGGCCTCAATAGTATACTGTCAGCCTCCATGAACCATCTGCCTTTTTCATGGGCAATAGAGGGCTGTTATACAGAGAATTTATTGGCACCAATACTCAAGCCTTTAACATGTCTAATCAAAGCAGTAATCTCCTTTTGTCCACCACATATCCTATAGGGTTTCAAATTAACAACCTGAGTAGGTTTTAGCAATTCTAATGGTTCTCATTTAGCATGCCCAATCAATGCTGACCTAAGGGCAGATTTACACACCTACAGTTTTATGATATCAGGTAGAGGGAGTGCTCCCCAATTAGACATAATAGCCATATCAATAATACACTCAGGTAAGGGAAATGCAACTTCATACAGCATCTGTTTAAATTTTCCAATTATTACCCAAACTGTCACCTTAGTCTTATCAAATGTAGCATCCCCTTACACTCCCCATTTAACCTTAGGCCCCTTGCAAGATTTCATTGACAGGTTTTGGGATGACATTACACTGAGCTCCTGGACACAGGAGCCCCAAGAAGTTTTCTTCCACATTCCTGGGACATTTTACCCACACATATGCATATGGCCTTGGGTCCCTTGCTGGGGGCTGGACTAGAAGACCTGGCCCTCTGTTCAGTCCTTATCTTCATCCACTAGCTGAGCCTCTGCTTCAACTGGTTCCAGGTGGGACTTCCCTTCATTAAATGGTCTTGTTTAGGCCTCTTCAATGTTGGAGGACCAGCAGGTTGGTCCACCCAACCTCCTTTAACAGCCTGTAGTGCTGCATTAACACCTTTGCCTCAACTCCATCAATGTCCTGTATATTTATCCCATTCCTTAGTTACCACTGAAAAATCTCCAACCTACTGAAGTAAGTTCTTTCCCCATTGCCTCTTCCCCTTCTCTTATCTCTCTTATGTTTGCATCTGTAAGTCCCATGTGGGTAATCTGTAACAACAGAGCCAACACAGCTTCTCAGCCTGTTGCTTAGTTTCACAGTAGCAAGGTTACATAGGGTGCCCATGTAGAAGGATCTCCCTTGATTACCATGACCTGTGTAAGGGGCACATTCATTGGGTGAATATCCTGATCACCATAAAGCTATTCTAGCATGGCTTGCATAAGCAGCACATTAGCTGCTTCTTCTGGAGTGTTCCAGGGGTTATTTATAGGGAGAGAGGGAGCAGTTTCCCTTCTCAGGGTAAACAAACCTCACTGCAAATTTTATCCAGTCGAGTAGGCTGGCTGGCCCCTCTGGGTTAACCTGCTGTGTAACTGGATCCTGGATCAACATTTGTGACTGTTCCATAGTGAGTTGTGGGTCTTGCATCAACCCAAACATACTCTTCCACTCTGTAGCATTCAAGACTAAAGACACTGCCCCTAAATTAGTTGCTGTCACAATCCATTTTAGCAAAGATTCCCCAGGAAGCTGATGATACTGACATCCAAACCGAAGCACCTTTTCTACACTATACTGCTGATTTCAGTAATTTCCTGGTTTTGCCCATTCGCCTCCTGGACTACCTTCTTGGTGACTAGCCATCATAGGGGTACTTCTGTTGTTCCAACACAATTTCTCCTTTCCAGGTAGGCCCTGAGACTAATGGTTGTAGCTCTGATCAGACCAGATCTGAGTTTAGGTCAGTGCTACAAACTGCCCCTACATTCATTTTCCCTGCCATTGCAGCTGTGACTGACTACGCAACCAAGGAATTGTAAGTCTCGCCTTTTCCTTAGCACTTTATATTTCCATATGCATCCAACTAGCCAATTCCTCAGGAGTTAGATCCACCAATCCTGAATCCCATGAATAGCTTTTGCCTTGGGTAACTGATCTCAACAAAACTGTTGCTTCAGTCCATGGGTTATTATTATTATTTTTTAAATCTCTCTCTCTCTCTTTTTATTGTGATTTGGTGATTTGGGTGAAAATTTACAGAGCAAATTCACTTTCCATACAACAGTTTACATATACTTTATCTCATGACATTGACCACAGTTTACCACAGTGCAACAGCTCCCCTCCCACCTCCTCCCCATAGTTACCTCTTCCCTGTGTCCATCCCTCCATGCACTCCTGCCCCCTGAACTGTCTCCCTGTGCATAAACAGCCCTTCTTTCTCCCATGATTGTTCTCTCCAAGGAGTGTATCTACCTCAGGTAAATGTTCAATTCATATGCCTGTCTTT
>NW_006921643.1:7504782-7508222 GCF_000298275.1 Orycteropus afer afer | reverse complement strand
GAAGAGGTAACTATGGGGAGGAAGTGGGAGGGGAGCTGTTGCATTGTGGTAAACTGTGGTCAATGACATGAGACAAAGTATATGTGAACCGCTGTATGGAAATTAAATTTGCTCTGTAAACCTTCACCCAAATCACAATTAAAAAAAAAAGAGAGAGAGAAAAAAATGCAAGTATTGATTTTATAAAAAATAAAGATTAAATTTAAAAAAAACAAAAACTCACTGGAAGGAAAAGATTTCTTATTAAAATACCTGACAGTCAAGAGGATGTCCCAGGAAAATAGGCTCTTCAGATGGGGAGGAGAGGCTGTACAAGCTGTAATATTTCCTAGAGGTAATAAAGTTCTGCTCTCTTTTCCTGAGGTCTGCCATTTGTAGCGAGGTGCCACCTACTTTTCTGCATTTTTGTAAGCACAAAGTCAAAATCCTTGTCCGTTATTCACCTTGTCAGTGAGACTGGCTGGATAAAAGTAAAAGAAAGCAGATTATAAAAATGTAAATGTAAATAAATATAAACTTAAAAATGCAAGTGTTTCTAATCCTAAATGTGATAGAACAGGCTGAATGTTCACTGGCTGTCCATCTCACTCCCCACCTGCCGGTTCCTTACCCTACCCTACTTGATCTGCTTTGCTCAGTACATAATGTAGAGCCAGCACTGTCCTGGCAAACAGTAGGTATTCAATAAGTATTTGTTGAATGAGTCAGTGATTGTTGTTCCCAATAGAATGGAACATTGTCCCAGGAGTTCTCGTCTCACAGCCGTGTTGTTTATATACCACAGGTAATAATTTATCCATAGAATTTTATCCAGTTTAGTAACACAACTCTCTACCAAGAAGAGATTTTCTGTTTTAATGACACAGTGATCTCTTACTTAGTTTAGGTTTTCATTTTGAAGAGCACAGTTCACAATATTTTGGATAATAGCTAGTTCCTATTATGAATTGAATTGTGTTCTCCTGAAATATATGTTAGAATCCCAATCACTATACCTGTGGATATAATCCTGTTTGATGGTAGGTTTTTTTTTTTTTTTTGGTATATTAATGAGGCTATATCAGTGTAGGTGTGTCTTAAGCTTAATCACTTCTGAGTTATAAAAACAGCAGAGTAGATACAGATACAAGCACAAACTGAGGAAGACAGATGCCATGTGAGGTTCACTAAGGAACCAAAGCAAGCCAGGGATTACTGACAAGGAAGAAATTGACATGCCTGAGACACTGATTGGAATTTATAGCCTCCAGAATTTTGAGAAAATAAATTTCTGTTCTTTATAGCCACCCACTTGTGGCATTTCTGTTACAGCAGTACTAGGAAACTAACTTAACCTAACTTAATGCCATCGAGTCGATTATGACTCATAGCAACCCCCTTTGGGTTTCCAAGGTGATAAATCTTTATGGAAGTAGATTGCCAGTCTTCCTTATGCTGAGTGGCTGGTGGGTTTGAACCACCAACCTTCTGGTTAGCAGTCAAATGCCTTAGGCATTATGCCACCAGAGCTCCTTTTTTTTTTTTTTTGGTTACTTGTAATGCAAATTACAGGTAACAAAAACAAAAAAGGAGCTCTGGTGATGTAGTGCCTAAGGCATTTGACTGCTAACCAGAAGCTGTTGGTTCAAACCCACCAGCCACTCCTTGGAAGGAAGATAGGGCAATAATCTACTCTGTAGTGATACCGCCTTGGAAACAGGTAGTCTGAGCTTAAATTAGGATTCTGTTGCAAGTGTTAAAAAGCCTGACCCATGCACATCAGCATACAAGAACATAATTTTATTATTTCTTATTGGAGGCTCCCAAGACCAATGATTCACTAGAAGGACACACAGAACTCAGAGGAGCTTTCATGTCTATGGCTTATTAAATAGAAGGATACAGATTAAAATCAGCAAAGGGAAAAAGGGCGAAATCCAGGAGTTGTCCCCTCCCAGTGAAGTCACAAAGGAATGCACATAGTTCTCCAAGAAACAATGTATAACAACACATGCAAAGTGTTGCTAACTAGGGAGGCTTACCTGAGCTTTGGTGTTTTGGGCTTTTAATTAGGGGTCAGTCACATGACAGTCATACTACTCAGTCTCTAGTTCCCCAGAGGTGAAACTGATGCAATGTGTTGCAGAGTCTCTGGTATACCAAGACAGGTGTTAACCATAAGACACATTGTTGACATAAACTATTTGATCAGACTGATCAAGTCTGGCCCAAGGCCTCAGGCATATAAAAATACTCTTATCAGGCAGGGTATTCCAAAGGCTAAGAGGTTATCAAGAGCCAGTCCTTTCTTTGAAATGTTCAGGGTTTGAACAACTCACGCCTGCTGAATTAAGCCTTTGCTGCATAGTTTCTGATTTGCTTTATTCACTGATTGGCTTTCATTAAGATTTAAAAAATAATTTAAAAAAAGAATTCATAATTGAGAACAAAGATCTATTCCAAAAAGGATATAAAACTTTAGGAATAAAACCTACCATAACACTGGGATCTGTTCTTGCTTCTTGTAAATCCTGAGTTACCAGGATAGACTCATTTATCTCACAGACCTGCCTGATGAGCCTATCCTATTAATTGGATTGGGGGAAGATCATGGAAGTAAGTCTGCCAGAAAGTCTCACACTGGACATACTCACAGAATGAGAGGGGCTGCATCTGCCAGTCCTTTTGCAGCCTGAGCACTAGCAGCATGATGACAAAGAAGAGGAAGATGCAGGTAAAGTGTGAGGCCTCAATCATCATGATCAGTGCAGTCAGGATGCTGGGGGATGTTGCCAGCCACAGCTATGATGAATGTAATGATATCTAAGAGAGGGGACTGGCTGTGGTTCCAGACAGCCACCCCAAAGCTCTGCTTGAGTGTGTCTTTGTGCAGCAGGGCCAATGCCATGTGCAACTTGCCTTTGTGCAATTCTTCTTTCTATAGCCTCCCCTTGAAGAACTCCACTGGCCTTAAGCAGGAGGCAGGACAGCCAGGTGGGCATTCTGGCCCATGTTATAGCCCACCATCAGCACCTTGGTCATCAGTTAGCTGGGCTCTGTAGAATGGAGCACCAGCCTTATGCTAGTGGAGCCACTGGTCCGGCACAAACAGGCTCAGTGACAGGTTGCTGCTGAGCAGCAGATTCCGTCTGTTGTGGGTGCACAGCTGCAGCTTGTGGGTCTGCCTGTAGTCGAAGGAAGGAACACTGTGCTTATAGGACACCTATGTCATAGTTGACGATAATGCAGGAAGAAAGAAGGGTGTCTTCAAAGATAATGTAAGTGAATGTTGTCTCTGTCAGAGTCTGTGGCCTTAACTGAAAATAGTGGCATGGCAGGCTAGTTATTTTTCATTTAGTATGCAATATAGAGGGAGCTCTGGTAGCATAGTGGCTAAGACACTTGCCTGCTAACCAGACGGCTGGCGGTTCAAACCCACCAGCCACTCCTCAGAAGGAAGG
>NW_006921643.1:7499810-7504682 GCF_000298275.1 Orycteropus afer afer | reverse complement strand
ATGATTGTTCTCTCCAAGGAGTGTATCTACCTCAGGTAAATGTTCAATTCATATGCCTGTCTTTTGTTTGGCTGGAAGCCACAGGTGTGGGTTAAATTCCAGACCTGAAGGGTAGCTAGGGGCCATAGTCTCAGTGGTTCCACCAGGCTCTATCAGACCAGCAAACTGGTCCCCCCCCCTTTTTCTTTCAAATGATTTTGAGTTTTGTTCCACATTGTTCTCCCTCCTTATCCAGGATCTCCTACATAGATCCCCCTCTGAGTGGTTGACAGTGGTAGCTGGGCACCATCTAGTTCTTCTGGTCTCGTAGTCATATAGGCTGTGGATTGTATGGTGTACCAGTCGCTTGGACTAATTCTTCCCATGAATCTTTAGTTTTCTCCATTCTTCTTTGCGTTTGACAAGGAGAGACCTATCATTGCATCCAGATGACAGCTTGCAGGCTTTTAAGATCCCAGTCGCTACTCGCCAAAGTAGGAGGTGGCATGTTTCGTGTAGTATGTTATGTCAATTGAGCTTGATGTCCCCTGTGACTGTGGTCACCCATGGGCATTTTTAATCTCATCCAGAAACCAAAGGTTTTCCATTCTCCCGTTTATCTCCTTTTTCCCAAAACCACATATTCCAGTGAGTCTGGGCCGTTGCAGCGAATCCCAGCATTCTGACACCAACTGCTCAAATAATTTCTTTTAGAAGGATCAGTACAAGGCTGATCTCTATGAGGCAGAGGTTAAAAATGTCCCAAATGTCCAACTTTTCCAAACTGCTGTGCCACTCCATCATCTCTAATATCAACTCATCCTCTTTCCTTCAGTACTTTCTCTCTCATCTTAGGGTTCCTTATTTTGCTGTAATGCCTCACAGAATTCACAGACTGCGAAGGAAATGGTTCACTCACTGGTGGAAGTGTGGAGGCTGGCAAGTCCCAAATCAATGGGTCAGGCATAGGTCTAGAGGATTCTCTTCATTCACGTGGATGCAGAAGCTGGTGAATCTAAATCAGCAAGTCTGACATCTGGCTGCTGTCTCAAGTCCAAGAGTGAGATGATGATGAGCAAAAATGCAGGATCAAGGGCAAACTTTGCCTGAACATTCCCTCCAGTAAGGCGTAGAGGCTAGGATTTATAATACATCACAAAGTGGAGGACTATGGCTAGAAGGGCCATATTAAGAAATTCACTGCAGTGTAAGGGACAAAGAAATTAGTAACTTTCATCTTTGCATTGCATTAATTTCCAATTGTTTTGTTCCATTTGGAGATGAGGTATAGAACCTTCCTAAATCATGTTTATTTTTGTAGATGAAAGTCTATTTGTATATATATATATATTTAAAAAAAGCACTAAATTAATTAAAAATGTTAGAAATCAATAGCTATCAAAAGCAGGTCAATAAATGCATTGGTTTAGATTAGGATTATATTTCTAAATATTTTCAGTTTATTTCATATAGTTTCTTAATCTGAGAACTGATTTACTCATGTTGGTTCATCAAAATTACTAATAAAAAAGTTGGTATCATGGTCTGTTATTTCAAAATTTCTTAAACATGCAGTTTTCATAGTCTCTTAAACTTTCCATGTTCTAAAGATAATTTTATCCCTCATATGAGCTATTTTTTTTTAAAATCTGTCATTGATAAAATTTACAAAATGATGAGTTGTATACAATTCATTTCTGACAGATTGGTTTATGAAACTTTGGTTTCAAAATATCATTAGCCTCATAAAGCAAACATTTAAAGCCCACTTTAATTTTGTTTTTAATAGCAAACAGCAGTGACACTTTAAAAAAAAAAACACAATTTTTCAGATCTTAAGTCTACAATCATGATGATATCTGGAGACTTTACTTTTCTCATACCAAAACATTTTCACAATTCTAAGATTTCAATACAACATGAAGAGGTTTAAACAAGGTTTTTACTCAATATCTAGGTTTTGGACTATTTTTTGAAGGTTGCAAATGAGATTAAGTTTTTTGGTTTTTTTTTTTTAATGCATTAGGGTGGTAGACAACAAATTCTCCTGTTGCAGTATACCTAGGTGTTTTGCTACAAGACTGACACCTGTAAAATGGTAGCAGTAGCATCCATCAACCAGTTTAACTTCAGGAAGAATAATTACCAGGATTAGCCCAAAGCAGATTCCTGTGAGGTGGAGGTCAGACATATCTTGACACCAAACTTTTTATGAATTCTGACATGAGCCAACCCTCCTATGACACTCTATTTCTCTGCTGGGTTTGATAATTCATTGTAATGGATACACAGATAATAGTCAAGTGGTCTATTGAGTACAACTTGAGGTAAGGATTAACAACAGGCTGCAACTCAGGATCAGAACCAGAAAACATGTAGGCAAAATTTGGAAGGCTCCCCTGAGGTGGAGAGCACAAGCCTCCCTTCTTGACTGCTGAACAGATCTCTCAGCTCCTCTTGGTTGTGTAAGCAAGCAAGCCCTTTTCTGCCATACACTGCTCTCAGTCATGCAGGCATTCTCTCAGTACCCTCAGCACAGGCCTCTTGGCCATTACCCTCCCTGATGTTACTCCTGACTGTGCTGCAAGGCCCCCTCCAGGCCTTTTGTTGCCAATTCTACTGGGGGGCCCCATCTGGGCCTCTCACTGTCTTCAGTGTTGCAAGCCTTGACCTATGTTGCAGCTCTTTTAGGAGGTTCCTTGCCTCCTCTCTGCCTCTCTTTTCTCTCTTCTTTTTTCCTCCTGCTTCCATCTGCCCACCTCTGTGGGGTTTGCCACATACATAAGCAAACTCTTCACTAATTTTATACCTTGGCATCCTCACCAACACCACAAACTGACTTCTTGGTAGGCCACAGACATCACATTTGCATAGTAGATCACAATCACTTTATTTGCGTAAGTATATTGATCAATCCCTGCAAGGTGCATACAAATCACGTAGCAGGCTGCAGCCCAGGGTCAGACAAAGTTTGAAACCATCAGTTGTTTACAGTGTAGCCATGAAATGTCAATCAACCTGAATAAAAGTAACAAACCCAGGAGCAGAAAACTAGGGCAAAGATAACTCCTCAGAGCTTAGGGTAAAAATATCTCAGGCTGTTTTTCCAAAGAACTAAGGCAAAAGGCTACATAAAAGAGCTCATCTCACCACAACACTTGAGAAGTCCCACCATATTTAGACTATTTCAAAATAATGATCATTATAATAATATGGATCATTAATACTAATAATATAATAATACAGATCATTTCAAAATAATTCTTACCAAGATCTCAACACCATTCATATCAGAGTTCCATCAGTGGCAGCAAGGAAAGTGCTTGATACTCTAACAAAATGGCTTAGTAATCTCACTATTGTTTCAGTTATTAGCTCTATGCTGATGAATCTCAAATCCATATTTCTAAGCCTGATCAGTTTTCTGAGTTTCAAATTTAGTATATTTAATTAACACTGAGTGTACCAGGAACACGTAGAAATATCCCTCAGGCAACCCAACTCTTAATGCCCCAAATCAAACTTATTAGCTCTTCCTTTCCTTAAAAACCTGCTTTTCCTCCTGTTTCATTGCTTACCATTCACCCCAGTTACTGAAGCTAGAAATTCACCCATAACTTTTGACTTTTCCTCTCACTACTTCTGATCCTATGTCCTAAATAGCTCTTCACTCTACTTTATCCCCACTATACTACCCTACATAAGCTGTTACTATTTCTTGCCTAGCAAATGCACTAGTTTCTGATTTATAATTTCTCTGTATGTTTGTATAAATAAAAACATATCACACACACACATATAGACACATACTATATACATAGTAGAGGAGCTTTGGTTGCATAGTGCCTAAGGCATTTGACTGCTAACCAGAAGGCTGGTGGTTCAAACCCAGTAGCCACTCCTTGGAAGAAAGACTGGGCAATCCACTTCTGCAGAGATACCACCTGGAAACCCAAGGAGGGGTTGCTATGAGTCGGATCTGACATGATGGCAGTGAGTTTTTTGACTTTTTTAAAAAATATATATTACACAAACATTTTTTTTTCACCATCCAATTTAGTTCATTAACTATGCCAACAAAGTGATCTTTCTAAATGATTTGATCATGTAATTACCATGCTTAGAGCACTTCAGTGGTACATCATTTCTATTTCTTAAAAAAGTTCTACAAGATTATGTATGTTCCATTTACCTTTTCAGTTCTAATTCACTACATTCCCTCAGTATATGTTCGATCCATATTGATATTATTTACACATATTCAGGAAGTTTAGTTACTCTTCTTCTCTGGGTCTTACCAGTTGTGTTGAGTTGACTCTGACTCAGTGACCCCATGTGTGTTAGAGCAGAACTGTCCTCCACAGGTTTTTTTTTTAATATTATTATTATGATTTGGGTGAAAGTTTACAGAGTAAATTCACTTTCCACACAGCAGCTCACATACACTTTGTCTCATGACATTGACTACAATTTCCCACAATGCAACAGCTCCCCTCCCACTTCCTCCCCATACTCACCTCTTCCCTCCACAGGGTTTTCAATGGCTGATTTTTACAAGTAGATTGCTAGGCCTTTCTTCTGAAGTGCCCCTGGGTGGACACATTCCTCCAGCCTTTCAGCTAGCAGCCAAGGGTATTCACTGTTGGCACCACCCAGGGACTCACTGTGCCTTAGACCCTTTTAACAAGCTGTTCACTCCACCTAGGCTCTGGAACATAACAAGAATTAGATATTTTTTGACTTAAAGAGTGATTGAGAATGGTAGAAAAGTTAAGAAACAGATGTTTTAAATGTGGTTAAGAAGTCTTCCTATGATAGAAGGGACATTCCTCAACATAATAAAGGCCATTTATGCAAAACCAACAGCCAACATTATTCTCAATGGAGAGAGAC
>NW_006921643.1:7478897-7490240 GCF_000298275.1 Orycteropus afer afer | reverse complement strand
ATGATCTGAGAAGATGCTTTGCAATATTTCAATGTTTTTAAATTTATGAAGCCTTGCTTTATGGCCTAACATATGGTCTATCATGGAAAAAGTTCCATGTCTTAGATTGTCTTTTGAGATTGATTGAAGAGAAATATTTTATCTCTGAGGCATTACCCTTTATGTCCATTAACTCTACTATCACTTTGGGTTGAGTAGTCAATCTACATTCAACTTTAGCTTGGCCTTCTAATTCATGTCTCTATTTCTTTTCAAAATTAGATTGCCATCCACTCTGGGGACCAGTTTGAAAAATGCCAAGGTTATTTGCAGACAATTTCACAAGTGAGTAGCTCATTTAAGAATTAGCATCGTCATCTCTGTCCACTGCTTTACTCATCACCAAAGGGGATCCCTTAACAATGTTTCCAAAACTATCTTTTGTAATAATTTCTTGTTAAACACTGAGGCATTGTTATTTACATCCAAGACAAAGGCAGCCATCTGCATGCTCCCTACCCTGCAGGCCAGCTCCCATAAGTGGCTGTAAGGGTCAGAGTGTTGGGTCACCTCTGCTACCCCATCAAGAGGGTTTCTCTAGAATCATTTCAACATGGCTTCTGGTCCAGATTTTGTTTTTAACTCTAAAGTAAAAGACAGAATAGGATTTAGAATGTAAGTCTTAGGAGAATTTTTTCTACATCAGGAATATAAGCCTCTGGGAGGAAAAAAGTGTGTCCTGATAGCAGTACCCTTACTAATGTCCAAAACAGAATCTTGTCTTGGAAGTTGTTGTTGTTGTTGTTATTTGCCGTTGAGTCAGACCCGACTCATAGCGACCCCTCCTTGGGTTTCCGAGGCAGTATCACTATGGAAGTAGATTGCCCAACATGCCTTCTGAGGAGTGGCTGGTGGGTTTGAACGACCAACCTTCTGGTTAGCAGTCAAGTACCTTAGGCACTATGCTACGAGAGCTAGGCATGTTGTAATTTATACCCAGAATTTCTATTTCTGCAGCATAAATCTGTACTGTGTCCTCAAAAACAAGCTAGGAACTTAACAAACACAGAGTCCTGGAGCCACACAGCTCTTCTCTATCAATTTTCCTCACAATATATAAATATCTGTTTTCCAAGTTGACGGTAAAATGATGTGCCTTTAGAAAGCATAGAGACTCTGCTTTCCACCAGCTCCTTCAGCTCCAGCCCCAGGTCCTTGGTGATGTTGCCCGCCAAATACCCTTTCTCCAGCTCCTCAAACACAGAATAGAGGATTCACCAGGCTTAGGCCTCCCACAATGCACCCAGGTTAGTGAAGAGCAGGAGCAGCCTGCTACCATGATGGCACCTCGGCAGACCTGCCATTGCTCTTCCAGAGATGACTAAGGTTTTTCTGATCAAAAGCAGCCATCAGTTATCATGTATAACAATCCCCAAAAAGTTTCTGTCTTTTCTATTTAAACCTCTATTTCTGCAGACTGATCCTCTCAATCCTGGCTTGACCAATTGAGAGTAACTACCATTTCATTTTGCATACATACATAGAAGTATTTCTTTCCTCACTAGGTGAAGATTTCAATTATTGTGTTATAATTCATACACACACACACACACACATTAACTTGTCAAGTTACACACACATACAATATAGGGAATTCCATCTGTATCCCATTTAATCTATAAATAAATTTTGTGAGGAGATAATTGATAACTTTAAAATATTGAGTCTTCTAATTCATAAACATCATGTAGTTTTCCATTTATCCAAATCATCTTAATGTCTCTTTATAAAGTCATATAATTTCCTCATAAAGATCTTGTACTTTGTTAGCTAGACTTATTCCTAGCTACATACTTTTTATGTGATTGTAAATTGAACTTTATTTAAAATTTAAATTTCTATTTGTTGTATATAAATTAATTTTATAGTTTTTTTTTTAAATTCAGAAATCTTACTAAACTCTCTTTTTAATGTGATATGTAATCTGTAGGTTCTTTTGAATTTTCTGTAGACTCCTTAATATCATCTGCAAATAATGACAGCTTTGTTTCTTCCTCTCCAACCAAATAACTTGCATTTCTTTGCCTTATCATTTTGGTGAAGACTTTTAGCATAATATCAAATAGATGTAATAGTGTGCATCTATGTCTTGTTTCTATTCTTAGAGGGACACTTTCAGCATTTCACAATTTATAATGTTTTTCTGCTATAGATATTCTGTAGGAGCTCTGGTTAAAATGGTTAAAAGATGGCTGCTAAATAGAATATCTGCAGTTCAAACCCACCAGTGGCTCAACAGGAGAAAAGACATGGTGATCTTCTCCTGTAAAGATTACAAGCTTGGAAACCTTACAGCGCTGTTCTACTCTGTCCTATAGGATCACTATGAGTTGGAATCTACTTGATGGCACACAACAACAGTAATATAACTATTGTGTAAATATCATTTGAAGATTGAGGACATTCCTTTTTATTCCTAATTTAAAGAGGTTTCCCCCTCATCATCAATAGAATTTTATATATGTTTTTTCTGTGTCTACAACAACAACAACAAAGATAATTATGTGTTTTTCTCCTTTAATCTATGTTTATGTATGAGGTTAGTTTTAAATTTTAATCTTGTTGTTGTTGTTGTTATGTGTCGTAGAGTCGGCCCTGACTCATAGCGACCCCTCCTTGGGTTTCAGAGGCAGTATCACTAGGAGCTCTGGTAGCATAGTGCCTAAGGCACTTGACTGCTAACCAGAAGGCTGGCGGTTCAAACCCACCAGCCACTCCTCGGAAGGAAGATGGGGCAATCTACTTCTGTAGTGATACTGCCTTGGAAACCCAAGGAGGGGTCGCTATGAGTTGGGTCTGAGTCGATGGCACATAACAACAACAACAACATCACTACAGAAGTAGATTGCCCAACCTTCCTTCCGAGGAGTGGCTGGTGGGTTTGAACCGCCAGCCTTCTGGTTAGCAGTCAAGTGCCTTAATCTTATTCTTTTTAATTTCATGACTAATAGGCCAAATCAATAGCCATTGCTCATACACAAATGCAAACACATACCTCTGGCCAACTTTCCTTCCAGGAAAAGTGAATAATCAGATGTACTCCTTGAAGTTCTTTCTCATTGAGAAGAACTCCCTTTCCTACCATCAGAGCCAGTCCTGTGTGGGATATGAAGCTCTCTCAGTCTTCTTATAGGTTTTGCCAGAGTTTTGTATGATATTATTTCTAAATCAGGCTCAAATTTTCCTTCTTTATTCATCTCATTACAATGAGAGAGCATCCAGTGAGGTCATAATTGTAGATTTAAAGGGAGGTGGTAATGCACACTGTCAACCACTCAGAGGGGGATCTATGTAGGAGATCCTGGATAGAATGGGAGAACAATATGGAACAAAACTCAGAATCATTTGGAAAAAAAAGGTGGGAGGACCAGGTTTGCTTGTCTGATAGAGCCTGGTGGAACCATGAGACTATGGCCCCTAGCTTCCCTTCAGGTCTGGAATTGAACACACACCTGCGACTTCCAGCCAAACAAAAGAGAGGCATAAAAGTTGAACATGAACTTGCGGTAGATACACTCCTTGGAGAGAACAATCATGGGAGAAAGAAGGACTGTGTATGCACAGGGAGACAGATCAGGGGGCAAGAGTGCATGGAGGGATGGACACAGGGAAGAGATAACTATCAGGAGGAAGTGGGAGGGGAGCTGTTGCGTTTGGGGTAAATTGTAGTCAGTGTCATGAGACAAAGTGTATGTGAACTGCTGTATGGAGCATGAATTTGCTCTGTAAATTTTCACTCAAATCACAATTTAAAAAAACAGAAAGAGAGAGAGAGGTGGTAATGCAGCAGAAGTAGGTGTATTACTGGTGCAAACCATCCATTCATGAAAATACTTAAGCTTTTTGGACTTGTTCATGTTTGATCTTGTATTACCACTTCTTGAAGATGGAGTGTTGCTACATATGCCCAATTTTATAGTCCGCTGCATCAGGTAACATCTAATGTGTTATCAGGAGCTCAGATCACATATTCATTTAGCGTTTTATGTTCAGGAGTTCAATCTCTACAACACTTTAATAGTAATCCACGAGTATTATGGAATTGAAATCTCTGGGGATCAGATTCCGATTTTATTGTATAGGTTTATTAGGGAATTCTTCAGGTATTAACACTTGTGGAATTGAGGTAATGGAGGATTCAAGAGAAAAAAAAAGTGTGGACCTCTGTAGCTAAAATGGCCTTGAGAGTAGACCTATGTTAGGCTGAAATTGCCAGGCCTTTATATTCCTTCTTTTATCAATCATTGGTTATGGTCTTCCCTGGGAAGGATGTGATCTGAGGCAACCCCAGAAAGGATTGACAACTCACCCTGCCTGTGATAGCACTCCAAACAGTACTCCCAGAAACAAGTTCTTCCTTGAAGGGGGATCTTAGTGGTGCATTTCCACACCCTTACAGTCTATCTTCTGTGCTGCTCAGATCCTCTTCATAATATTCAGGGAACACCTTCATAATCTTCAGGATTATGGTGGGCTTCACTTCCTGGGTGAAACTTTGAAGAGAAGATTTAATGGGATGAACTATAATCCCCACCAGTACAACTGCCTTTAGGGTTACAACTAAAAATCATCATCTCCCTTCTTTACTATCCAGTCTAGATTTCCTTTTCCCCTTCACTGGCATGACTGCTGGCTTCAGTGACTTAACTGATGGTGTAAGGCCTGAGAGACATGAGCCCTGGTCATGCTCTTCTCAGTTTAGTGTAGTTGTATTTATCCACTTAACAAAATAATTGGCAAAGGTGCACCAGGAGACTCCCAAGTAGGCCAACACATTATTATTTTTTTTTAATTGTGATTTGAGTGAAAGTTTACAGAGCAAATTCACTTTCCATACAGCAGTTCACATACACTTTGTCTCATGACATTGACTACAATTTACTCCAATGCAAAAGCTCCCCTCTCACTTTCTCCTGATAGTTAACTCTTCCCTGTGTCCATTCCTCCATGCACTCCTGCCCCCTGAGCTGTCTCCCTGTGCATACACAGCCTTTCTTTTTCCCATGATTGTTCTTTCCAAGGAGTGTATCTACCTCAGGTAAATGTTCAACTCATATGCCTGTCTTTTGTTTGTCTGGAAGCCACAGGTGTGTGTTCAATTCCAGGCCTGAAGGGCAGCTAGGGGCCATAGTCTCAGTGGTTCCACCAGGCTCTATCAGACCAGCAAACCTGATCCCACCCCCCCCTGGCTTTTTTTTTTTTCCAAATGATTTTTGAGTTTTGTTCCACATTGTTCTCCCTCTCTATCCAGGATATCCTATGTAGATCCCCTCCAAGTAGTTGACAGTGGTAGTCGGGTACCATCTAGTTCTTCTGGTCTCATAATTGTATAGGCTGAAGATTGCATGGTGTACCAGTTGCTAGGACTAATTGTTTCCATGAATCTTTGTTTTTTTTTCATTCTTCTTTGCTCTGGATGAGGAGAGACCCATCATTGCATCTAGATGGATGCTTGCAAGCTTTTAAGATCCCAGTTGCTACTCGCCAAAGTAGGAGGTGGAACAATGTTTTGTGTAGTATGTTATGCCAATAGAGCTTGATGTCCCCTGTGACTATGGTCCCGAGCCCATAGGTTCAACAACTCGGTCACTCTGGGTGGCTGGCTGTGACCAAGAAGTGACTACAACCTTGTCCCTTGTCAGCTCTACTATATTGTTGCTGTTGTTGTTATGTGCTGTCAAGTTGGAACCGACTCATAGTGACCCCTCCTTGGGTTTCCAAGGCAGTATCACTATGGAAGCAGATCACCCAACCTTCCTTCCAAGGAGTGGCTTGTGGGTTTGAACCACCAGATTTCTGGTTAGCAGTCAAGTGCCTTAGGCACTACACTACCAGAGCTCTACTATACACCTGGGAATTCTTACAGAACATACAAAGTACAGTTGTAGAATTGCCAACCCTATGCATGGCCTTGGGTACACTCCCCCCTGCATAGACATACCTAATAGTTCAGCCTGTCCACCCATCTATCCACCTACATACCCATGTTTGCCATCACTGAAAATGCAGTACTATATGTGCAAAAAGGTTCATCTTTGTTGTCTGTACCTCCCATGTACCTCTCTATGTCTTCCTCTTCCTCAATGCTACCATGCTGATCACTCACATTTCATATATTGCCCTTTTCTTCACCCAAATCAATACTTATCTCTACCTATCTAACAGTGTCCTCCCCCTACCCCCTGGTAACCAACAAAGAAAATTTCCTTCCATATATAAATCTTTCCTTGACTTTTACAATAATGGACTAATAAAATATTTATCCTTCTGTGACTGGCTTATTTCACTCAGCACAATGTCCTCCAAGTTCATCCATGTTATGTGGTGTTTTGCAGATTCTATGCTATTCTTTAGGGTTGCATAGTATTCCATTGTGTGTATGTACCATAGTTTGGTTATCCATTCCTCAGTTGATGGATACCTAGGTTATTTCCATCTTTTTGCTATTGCAAATAGTGCTGCGATGAACATGAGTGTGTGTATTCTGTTCTTGTCCTGGTTCTCACTTCCTTAGGATATGTACCTAGTAATGGAATGGCTGGGCCAAATGGCATTTCTAATTCCAACTTTTTATGGAATCACCATACTGCTTTCCACAGTGGTTGTACCATTTTACAGTCCCACTAGTAGTGTATGAAAGTCCCAGTCTCTGCATTCTCACCAGCATTTGTTATTTTCTGTCTTGTTGAACTTTGCTAGTAGTGCTGGGGCAAGATGGTATCCCATTGTTGTTTTGATTTGCATTTCTCTAATGGCTAATGATCATGAGAATTTCTTCATATGTTTGGGCCAACATATTCTTTATTGCCCCTATTGTGTAATTGAAGCCCTACTTCATCCTGGTGATGAGGGTTAGTTACCCCAGCTAAAATGGTGACTCCTCTTCTTGCCTGCTAGACCCTACTCACATGGAACCCAAAGAATTGAGGCAGCAGATTTAGCTTATACTGTATTGGGAACCTTGCTATGTTTACTGGTGGAAATATTTCCTTTTGGGGAAACTGGAAGCACAAATTTTTAAAGTTGGTTATTGGGAACAATGGCAATTAGGGTTCACCACTCATCTGTCAGTTTGTCGTACTATGGTGGCTTGCATGTTGCTATGAGACTGGAGGCTATGCCACTGATATTTCAGATACCAACAGGGTCACCTATGGTGGACAGGTTTCAGTGAAGCTTCCAGACTAAGATAGACTTGGAAGAAGGAAGAGGCCATCCACTTCTCAAATAATTGGCCAGTGAAAACCTTATAAATAGCAGTGAAACATTTCTGATATGGTACTGGAAAACTTTATGAATAGCTCTGAAACTTTGTCCAATATAGTGCAAGAATGGTGAGGCTGGAGCAGGATTGGGCAGTGTTTCATTCTGTTATGTGTAGGGTTGCTAAGGGTCAGATCCGACTCATCGGCACCTGACAACAACAACAACTGCTGGCTGGAGTAAATTTCTGGCCCTTACAGGGAAGGAATGGCCCACAGTAATAAATTGACCAATTGGCTAGTTAGTCTTCTTGGAGAATGGTGCCATATAAAGGGTTATTATGGGTCTGTATTGCTAACAGTTTGTACATTTGACTGTGGGAGCAGCTAGATCAGCCTTGGTAAGTGGTGCCCATGCATAGCCTTCATCTTTGCTATTGTGACTTCTTTGTTCATGTGCTCAGCATGCCAGCACTGGTCTAGCTGAAGAAAGAGGCTCTCTGATACCAATTAGATTAATCTTTCTGTATACTTCATTATTTAGTACCATCTTCACTGGTGGTATGTCTTTTGATGGCCATTTCCTTACCACAAGGATCTTTATACTGATCACCCATGTTCCACCCATATGTTTCTACCCCAGGCCTCCTTCTACCCATTCTTCCAGGACTCTGACTGGTCAGCAAGGTATTTGCAATTAAACATAAATCCATTTATAGTCTAACCTCAGACTTCCTTTCTGTTCACACAAACTGGATGATCTGGTACATGATTTGAAAGTCTGACTAGTTACAGGGAGGATTTTCCCTTACCATTGAGTTTAGAGGTACTCCCAGAGTGAGACTGTACCATGGCTATATTAAATTTTAGTTTGCACACACATACCAAGCTGACTCACTCATAACATAAGCTCAGTTTTTTTTCTTTCCTGACACTTGGTTGTAAGGTAGTTTCCATGTGACCAGACATGTGAGGTGAAGGCAAATGCTAGTGCAATAGCGCTGAGTGACATGTGTGTCTATGCTATCTGCTCATACAACTTTCCTGTGCCCTGGTCCTACTTATACTTGATCTCATATATACTGTTTCCATCTTACATTGAATTGTTGCTGGACCCATCTAACTTTATGACTTGGTGGATTTGACAGAACCCAGACTATGTAGGTAACTTTAGTTACATTTTAACTTGGTGTCCCTTTATCAGTTATTCTGTCTCTAGTAGGCCATGGCAGCACACCAGGTTTTCTTTCTTTTCTTTTTTTAAGGATGTTAATTCTCCTGGAATTCTTCTGGAAGAAGTGCAGATGGCATGCTCCTTGGGAGCGAGAATGGCCAGACTTCGTCTCACCTATTTTGGTCATGTTGTCAGAAGGAACCATTCTCTGGAGAAGGATGTCATGCTTGGTAAAGTGGAGGGTCAACGAAAGAGGAGAAGGGCCTTAACAAGATGGATTGACACGGTGGCTGCAGCAATGGGCTTAGATATAGTGGGGATCGTGGGGGCTGGCACAGGACTGGGCAGTGTTTCGTTCTGTTGTACATAATGGCACTGTGAGTTGGAGATGACTCAATGGTACCTAACAACAACAACAACAACAACAATTACCCACTGTCTTTGTCATAGTCTTGCTCCAGTACATCAGGACCTGCATTGTAAATCTTCCTCTGAGATTTGCCATAAATCCCACATCACATCTATGGTAGTTAAGGTTATGTTTCAACGTGGCTGGGCCTGGTTTTGAGTGGCTGAGAAGCTGGATGTAGGTATTCCCCATGATGAGACTGGTAATCAACTCCATGGTGGAGTCTACTGGAACAGTTGAGTAGCTGCCTTAGGGATGTGGTCTGTTTCCAGTATATAAGGAGAAGTTTTGAGAAGGGTCTCTGAAGCTTTTTGGCACACATGGACACTGCATGTAGCCAAGTCTTCATTTAGCAGTCTGCCATGTTTCCTGCCAATCTTGGGACTGCCTCTGGACCTAAACTAGTGACCTGCCACGTTGTTTGGTAATGTTGGGACTGTGCCATTTTATTTGTTGACCTTGGGCTTATTAGCCTCACCAGCCAGGAGCTGTCTGAGTGAAGAGACATCTTTAGTTCCAGTGGGCCAGGAGCAAGAGGCAGAGCTTAAGCCCAAGGTTGAGAGGCTTTCACCCAGCCCCTAGAGCTAGCAGTTTGAATTTGGACTTCTAGCCTCCTATATTGTAAGAGAATAAACTCTTATTTGTTAACCCATTTGTGGCATTTTCTGTTAGAACAGCACAAAGTAACCAAAACAGCAGATTTCCCCACCACTCCTGTCTTTAATACCATCAATTCTCCTGGGTTGTATGGCCTAAGTGTCAGGGATACTTGCACTGTAGCCCAGATCTGCTGTAGAACCCTTTTATAATCTGGGATCAACCCATAGCCTGTGGCATTTTGTGTCACCCAGTACACATGTTGAAACATTATTCCTAACTGTGGAATAATCCTACCACGTGTTGTGCTCCCCTCTTTGTGGTGGAAGATGCAAAATGTAATAATTTATCTTTTACTGTGGATGGGATGCTCTTGACCACTGACCCTTACAATTTTTATTGATATGGTATATCTTTGAATAGTCGTAAATTTTACCTCCCAACCTCTGAAATTTATGTATCTTACCAAGACCTCTAATATGCCACTTACTTTCTTTTTACCCAGCCCAATTAGCATGATGTCATTGATAATTTGATAAATGAGATAATCTTCAGGACACCCACATAGTCCAGATTTCTTTGAACTATTGTCTCAGGTACTTTGTGCTGCTGTACCAGAAGTTCCACAAGTGGGTGGTTTTAAAGAACACAAATTAATTTTCTCACAGGTCTGGAAGCTGAAAGTCCAAATGAAGGTCTCAGCCATGTCCATTACATGTCCCAAGTGTTATTTGGCTTCTTGGCTTGTACGTGATCCTCGCATGGTGTCTGTCTTCTCCCTCTATGTGTGTATGTGTCTGTGTCCATTTCACTCTTTTTATAACTCAGAAGTGATTAGGTTTAGAATCTATCCTATACTGGTGTTTTAGTTCCCTAGTGCTGCTCTAACACTAACCACAAGAGGGTGGTTTTGACAAATAGGGTTTATTCTCTTATAGTTTAGGAGGCTAAAAGTCCATGTTCAAAGTGCCAGCTCTAGGGGCTGGGTGGAAGCCCCTCGACCTTGAGCTTCAGCTCTACTTCTTGCTCCTGGCCTATTGGATCTGGAGGGATCTCTTCACTTAGGCAGCTCCTGGCTGCTGAGACTAACAAGCCCAAGGTTGACAAGTAAGATGGCACAGTCCCAAGATTAACACACAATATGGCAGGCCATTGGTTCAAGTCCAGGAACAATCCTAAGATCAGCAGACAGCATGGCAGGCCATTGAGATGAAGACTCGGTCAAATGCAGGGTCCAAGCATGCCAAAAGCTCCAGAGACCTTTCTCAATGCTTCTTTTTATATACTGGAAGCAGACCACAACACCGAGGCAGCTACTCAGCTGCTCCAGCAGTTTCCACCATGGAGTTAATTACTAGTCTCATGATGGGGAATACATACATCCAGCTGCCTAGTCACTTAACACCAGGCCCAGCCAAACTGACACACAACTACCACAATTGGTATGATCTCAATGGATTGATTAGTTATATTATATTAGATTGCATTATGAAAGTGGATTACATTATATTATATTAGATTTCTTCTATAAGTATGTTGTTATGTGCTGTAGAGTAGGTTCTGACTCATAGTGACCCTATGTACAACAGAATGAAACACTACCCAGTCCAGTGCCATCTTCATTAATTGTTGCTATGTTTGAGCCCATTGTTGCAGCTACTATGTCAATCCATCTTGTTGAGGGTCTTCCTCTTTTTCACTGGCTCTCCAGTTTACCTAGCATAATGTCCTTTTCCACGGACTGGTCCCTCCTGTTAACATGTCCAAAGTATGTGAGATGGGGTCTCCCTATCCTCACTTCTTTTTCTTCTTCTTTTTTTTTAAAATTGTGATTTGGGTGAAGATTTACAGAGCAAATTCACTTTCCATATAGCAGTTCACGTACACTTTGTCTCATGACATTGACCACAGTTTACCACAAT
>NW_006921643.1:7470574-7475278 GCF_000298275.1 Orycteropus afer afer | reverse complement strand
TATCCTTCCCTTCAAGGCTCAGGGGTCCAGGATTATCTTCCGTGTCTGTGTTAATTGGTTTCCCTTTTCTTTGTTGAAGAGGGTCTGTGCAGTCTTTCTGCCTAGTCCACCATCTTGCCAGAACCCCTCCCTATCCTCACTTCTAAGGAACACCTGGCTGTACTTCTTGTGAAACAGATTTGTTTCATCTGGAAGTCTATGGTATATTTAATATTTTTGCCAACACCATAATTTAAATCCATCAATTCTTTTTTGGCTTTCCTTATTCATTGTCTAGCTTTTGAATTCATATGAAGTGATTGAATATGCCATGGCTTGGGTCAGATACAACTTAGTCCTCAAAGTAACTTTTTTTTTTTTTCCCCAAACTTTAAAGAGGTCTTTTGCAGCAGATTTACTCAATGAAATAGGTTGTTTGATTTTTTGACTGCTACTTCTATGGGCATTAACTGTGGATCCAAATCATGAAATCATTGACAACTTTAATTTTTTTCTCCATGTCCTCCAAATGAAGTTTTCTTCATCATTTAACATTTTGCCCATAGAATCCTTCAATGTTGCAACATAAGGCTTGACTTTTTTCTTCAATTCTTTCAGCTCAAAAAATTCCAAGCATGTTCTTCACTTTTGGTTTTCTAACTCCAGGTCTTTGCACATTTCATTATAATACTTTATTTTGTCTTCTTGAGCCACCCTTTGTTCAGCTCTTTTACTTCATCATTTTTTCCATTCACTTTAGCTATTCTATGTTCAAGAGCAAGTTTCAGTCTCTACTGACATCTGTTTTGGTCTTTTCTTTCTTTGCTGTCTTTTTAATGACCTTTTGTCTTCTTCATATATGATGTCCTTGACATCATCCCACAACTCATCTGCTCTTTAGTCATTAGTGTTCAATGCATCAAATCTATTTTTGAAATTGTCTCTAAATTCAAGTGGGATATACTCAAAGTCATACATTGGATTTGTTTTTATTTTCTTCAGCTTTAACCTAATCTTGAATAGAGCAACTGATGGTCTATTCCACAGTTGACCCCTGGCCTTGTTCTGAAAGATGACATTGAGCTTCTCCATTATCCCTTAACACAGATGTAGTCAATTTGATTCCTGAGAATGCTAACTGATGAGATTCACATATATAATCAGCATTTATATTGCTTATAATTACCATTATATTGTTTATATTTGCGATTAATAAGTTGTTGGTCTTGCAGAATTCTATCATGGAATTTCCAGTGTCATTTCTCTCACCAAGGCCATATTTTCCGACTACTGATCCTTCTTCTTTGTTTCCATTTTCATACCAGTACTTATCAATGCATCTTGATTGCATGTTTAATAAATTTCAGACTGCAGAAGTTAGTGAAAATATTCAGATTCTTCATCTTTGGAATTAGTTGTTGGTGTGTAAATTTGTATAATGTTAGCTGGTCTTCCTTGTATGTGTATGGATATTTTCCTATCACTGACAGCTCAGAAGGAAGATGGAGCAATCTACTTCCGTAGTGATACTGCCTCGGAAACCCAAGGAGGGGTCGCTATGAGTCATGTCCGACTCGACAGCACATAACAACAACAATGACAGCATTGTACTTTAAGATAGATCTTGAAATGTTCTTTTTTGACAATGATTCTGATACCATTCCTCTTCAATTAGTCATTCCCAACATAGTAGACCATATGACTGTCCTATTCAAAATGGCCAATACTAGTCCTTTCAGCTCATTGATGCCTAGGATATTGCTCTTTATGCATTCCATTTCATTTTTGACAACTTCCAATTTTTCTAGATTCCTACTTCATATATTCCACATTTCAATTATTAATGGATGTTTGCAGCTGTTTCTTTCATTTTGAGTTGTGCCACATCAGCAAATGAAGGTCCTGAAAGCTTTACTCTATTCACATCATTAAGGTTGATTCTACTCTGAGGAGACAGCTCTTTCCCAGTCATATTTTGAATGCCTGCCAACCTGAAGGGCTCATCTTCTGGCACTATATTAGACAATGACACTCTGTTGAAACTTGTCCACCATGAGTGACCCTGCTGGCATTTGAAATACAGGTGACATACCTTCCAGCATCATAGTGATATGTAAGCCACCACAGTATGACAAATTGACAGACTAGTGGTGGTCCACAGTTTAGGAGTTAGGATTCCAACACATTTTTTTGGGGGGGGAGGGCAGGGGGAAACACTATCCAATTCATAATAACTATACTATGACAGAGGAGCTCTGGTAGCATAGTGCCTAAGGCACTTGACTGCCAACCAGAAGGCTGGAGGTTCAAACCCACCAGCCACTCCTTGGAAGGAAGATTGGGCAATCTACTTCCGTAGTGATACTGCCTTGGAAACCCAAGGAGAGGTCACTATGAGTTGGATCCGACTCAATGACAAACAACAACAACAACAACATACTATGACAGAGGGCAGAAGAGATAACATAAGCCTGGGATCAGACTGTAACTTTACTACTGTCCATTTCACGTGAATGAGAATTGTTTTTTTATCCTCTTTTCTGTTAGGAAGAGAAAATAATTCATATGCCATGTCAATGTCTACATACTACGTACCTACCAAAGATACCACATCTGCCATGAAGATTGCACTTGGGGATAATGTTTAGTTAAGTTTGTGATTTCTGTAGGAATTAGGCTGATGAATTAAGTTAAGATATAATGGATCCCTACATCCGTTAGATACTTGTTGTTGTTGTTGTTTGCCGTCGAGTCAGCCCCGACTCATAGTGACCCCTCCTTGGGTTTCTGAGGCAGTATCACTACGGAAGTAGGATTGCCCAACCTTCCTTCCGAGGAGTGGCTGGTGGGTTTGAACCGCCAGCCTTCTGGTGAGCAGTCAAGTGCCTTAGGCACTATGCTACCAGAGCTCCTGTTAGATACTTAGTGATCCAATTTTTGGCATCTCCCAGATATGATATTATTTTTATTTACAATCTTGGCCAGTTTCAGAGGCTTCTAATTAGTCTTCTCCTCATTGAGATAGCTCTTATCCCAGGCCAAGGGCCCAATTGAGGATTGTGTCTCTTAAAAATGTATACAACAATTAAATATAGCTGAAGAGGAGGGAAATGATTGCCCAGTGGTTCTGCTGATAACTGGAGCTTGGCCAAGAATTTATTTATTACCTGATCACAAGATTGCTTCATTTTAATAGGGCCATGATATTTTGGATCTCCAACTATCAATGCTAATTTGGCCTTGCGGCTAATAGCCCTTAAAATGTTTGGATATTTAGTTGTCTTTGGGGAAGGGCTAGGGGAACCATTACTGTGCATACTTGCTACAGCATTTCAGAACCCTTGCTCCTAGGAACACAGCCTCCTCTCCCATGGTTGGGTTTTGTGTCTAAGAACTGCCTCAGAAAACTGGGCAAGGGATCATGACTTTTAATTGAGACAGCTGCTCTCATCATATTAATCATATGTCCTTGATGCCTTTTGATAGTACAAGGTGGGTAGTACCTTTGTTGTCTGGCTGTATATTATGCCCCTAGGAAATCCAGGTTCTGTTGACCATCTCCACAACTGTTTGTGGATCAGGAATGGTTGGCGACCATCTGACCTTGCCACTCATCACAGTTGGATCCTAATGGATTTTGATGGTGAAATGTTGCCACCTTGTCCTACAGAGCCATCACTGAATTCCTTCATAATGTTTGTGCCCTTCTCATCAATGCCTTACTTATTGCTTTGGAAGACTCTGAGATGAAGTTTAGTGTGAAGGATATTTATTAGGGTGTGCTTTTAGGATTACTATCTGTGGAAGAAAAGAGAAGGAAGCAGGATTGGGCAGAAGAGGAAAAAATACAAAACTGTGATGTAGTCCCTATGATAACCTTGTTAATTACCCCAGGAGCTTGAAAGACAAAATGACCCTTTGGAATTATCCCACACTGGGTAAACATGAATGGGATTTACAACCTCATCTTGATCAGCCACCAGAATCGGTTGCTCTAGGAATGGCATGACCCTGGGCAAGGCAGATGTCTATAACTGAGGTTAGCCAAAGGTTCTGAAAGTGAATACTGTCTACTGATGATACTGCCAACAACTGAGACAACAAGGACCTTTTTGAAAATGGACCTCGGCAGTGCATCTCTATGTCCACTGAAAATGGTTTATTTTCAAACTTTTTATTTTGAAATAATTTGACCTACAAATCATCTGTAGAAATAGCACAGAGTCCCCATTAACTTTTCACACAGCTCCCTGAAATATTAACATCTTATATAACCACAATATAAGCAATTAACATTGGTACATGTTATGGGTTGAATTGTGTCCCTCCCACAAAATTTATGTTGGAATCCCAACCCCTATATCTCTGGATGTAATGTAATGTCATGTAATCACTTTGTGTTGTTGCTTTGTTAGGTGCTGTCAAGTCGTTTCCGATTCATAGCGACCCCATGCACAGCAGAACGAAACACTGCCCGATCCCATGCCAACTCCATGATCCCTGCTATACCTGAGCCCATCATCCCAGCCACTGTATCAATCCATCTCGTTGAAAGCCTCCCCCTCTTTCATTGACCCTCCACCCTACCAAGCATGACATCCTTCTCCAAGGAATGGTCCCTTCTGACAATATGACCAAAATAGGTGAGACGAAGTCTGGCCATTCTCGCTTCCAAGGAGTATTTCGGGTGCACTTCCTCCAGGACAGATCTGTTAGTTCTTTTAG
>NW_006921643.1:7415109-7468465 GCF_000298275.1 Orycteropus afer afer | reverse complement strand
TTGACAGCATTGTACTTCAGAATAGATCTTGAAACATCCTTTGTGATGATGAATGCCACACCATTCCTCTTCAAACTGTCATTCCCAGCATAGTAGATCACATGGTTGTCTGATTCAAAATGGCCAAAACCAGTCCATTTCAGCTCACTAATGCAGAGGATATCTTACCTAGTACTATTAAGGCAGTACTAGGTAAATACGACAATACAATGTTACTGACTAATCTATGGACTTTATTCAAATTTTGCCGGTTCTAATGTTTTTTTTCCAGGACCCCACCTTGCTTTTAGCAATCATACCTCTTTAATTTTCTCCAATTTGAGGGACAGTTATTCAGTCTTTCATACTTTTCCTTGACCTTAACACTGAGATAGAACACCCTAAAATTTAAATATCTGGAGCACTTGACTTCACTAAAGGATGGCTGCCTCTGGGACTGCACTTAAACCCCATTTTTGAAAAGGCTTGCTTTACTCTAAGAAGTTAAACTTTCACAGAATTAATCTGGTACCTGAGGAAAATGTTTTCTTTGTTACCAAGCTATGCAAGCCATTCTCGGGAACCACATTATATGAGAAAATTATGTTAGCAGAAAAGAATGTCCTAAGATTGCTTTGTGACCACTCTGTGAACCTCCTCCATCATGAAGTGGTAACTAATCCACAAAGCCCACAAATCACCAAGTATTAACCCATCAACAAAGCACTATATCACCAAGTAGTAACTAATCAACAAAGACTCTTTAAACTAATCACTGCAAAGCCTCTACTTTTATTACTCTACTGTGATAGTTGGAGCTGTGTGTCAACTTGGCTGGGCCACAATTCTGTGTAGTTTGAGCTGTTGTGGTGTGGTTGTTCCCATGATGGGATCAGATGATTATGTTTTGAGCAGCCAATCTGTCGAAAGGGAGTTTCCCTGGGGGTGTGGCCTGCTTCCAGTATATCTGTGGACATCCTGGGAGAGGAGACATTCTTCTGTGGATATGGATTCACCTTCCCTGCACGCAATGCTTCTGTTAAAACTACCATCCATGGACTTACAGAATGCCTTATCCACATCATGGTATTCCACACAGCACTGTTTCAGATCAAGGGACTCATTTCACAGCAAATGAAGTGCAGCAATGGGCTTATGCTCATGGAATTCACTGGTCTTACCATGTTCTCCATCATTCTGAGGCAGCTGGCTTGATAGAAGGATGGAATGGCCTCCTGAAAACATAATTATGGTGCCAGTTAGGTGGCAATACCTTGAAGGGTTGGGGAAATGTTCTCCAGGAGGCTGTATATGCTCTAAACCAGTGTCCCAGATATGGTTCTGTTTCTCCAATAGCCAGGATTCATGGGTCCAGGAACCAAGGGGTGGAAACGGGAGTGGTACCACTATTACCCCTAGTGACCCACTCAAAAATTTTTTGCTTCCTGTCCCTGCTACCCTATGCTCTGTGGGTCTGGAAATCTTAGTCCCAAAGGTAGGAACACTCCCGCCTGGAGACACAATATGGATTGCATTGAACTGGAAATTAAGAATGCCACCCAGCCATTTTGGCTTCCTCATGCCTTTGGATCAGCAGACAAAGAAGGATATTACTGTACTATCTGGTGTGATAGATTCTGATTACCAAGGGGAAATTGGATTTGCTTTACATAATGGAGGCAAAGAAGAATATGTCTGGAATACAGGAGATTCTTTAGGACATCTCTTAGTACTACCATACCCTGTGATTAAAGTCAATGGAAAACTACAGCAACCCAATTCTGATATGACTGCTAATGCCTCAGACCCTTCAGGAATGAAGGTTTGGGTCACCCCACCAGGCAAAGAACCACGACCAGCTGAGGTGCTTGCTGAGGGCATGGGAAATACAGAATGGGTGGTGGAAGAAGGTAGTTCTGAATATCAGCTATGACCACATGACCAGCTGCAGAAACGAGGACTGTGATTGTTATATTTCTTCATTGTATAAGTGCATCAAATATTTTTGTTTCCTTCTGTTATGAACTGTGAAATGTAAATAAGGTTAATGCGTTTTGGTTGTATGTGTGTTAGCGTATCATGTTAGGCACAAATATGACTTTATAATTGTCCTTATTTAGAGATTATATATGGTTAAGAAGGTGTGTACAACTTCCAAGTTGACAAGGAGTGGACTGTGATAGTTGGAGCTGTGAGTCAACTTGGCTGGACCACAATTCTGTGTGGTTTGAGCTGTTGTGGTGTGGTTGTTCCCATAATGGTATCAGATTATTATGTTTTGAGCAGCCAATCTGTTGAAAGAGAGTTTCCCTAGGGGTGTGGCCTGCTTCCAGCATATCTGTGGACATCCTGGGAGAGGATACATTCTTCTGTAGATCAGGATTCTGCTGTGCTGCCTACAACTGTCCATGAGTGAACAATCCACCATTAGGCCTGGAGATCTTGGATTCGTCATTCGTTGGAGTCAACAGCCTGTGTACTGCCTGCCAGACTTGAGCTCCTCAGCTCCTGCAGCTGCAAGAGTCAGGAAAAGCCTCCAGCTTGATGTGGAAAAGCCTTCAACTTGACGTTTGACCCAGGAACTTTGGACTTGTCAGCTTCTGTAAGAGTGTGAGCCATTTTCCTAAGATAAATTTCTCTATATATACATATATATAATCATTACTGGTTTTGTTTCTCTAGAGAACCCAGTCTAACACCTACCTTTGACTTTTACAAGTTCTTTGTAAACCAATCAGAATATTATGTTGTTAGTTCCTGATTTAACAATATAAACATTACCTGGATGCCTGTAACTCCTTGGAGAGCATAGTTCACTGTGGACTATGCTTATCTTCAGTTTAAACTGTGTCTTTCCTTCAATAAATTTATTTTAATCCTCAACAGAGTCAGGGTTTTACCCTACAACAATACGTTCAAAGAACACTGGCCAGTTATTTTTAGAATATCTCTTAATTTGGATTTATCAGATATTTCTTCATGATTAAATTCTGTTTGTACACTTTTAGACAAAAATACCATAGAAGTTATGCTCAGTACATCATATAAGAAGGTACATGATATTAATCTATTCCATTATAGTTGTTGTTAACTTTTATTATTTGATCAAGACTTTGTATCTCAGGTTTCTCCATTGTAAAATTGCTGTTTTCTCTTTTGTAATTAATAAATATTTTAATAAAACATATTTATAATTATGGGGAGATACTTTGAGAATGAACTGTTTTTTAATAGGATGGCAGTTATTTGAGGAAGAAGTACAATCCTTCAAAGCCCGGAGGCCCATGCTGTAATTCTCTAATGATGAAATGGCACAGAATCCATACAGCATTCCACTATACTAGATAGTTTAAATATCATTTTATCTGTTTAGTCATAAATTCCAAGTATGGAATGTATACTATACTCTTAATGCATTCTGGAGTACTTCTAGAGTCTTCTCTTACTCTGGATTCCATTCAAAGCTGGCATCCTTAACAGTTACTCAGCAAGATTGTCAGAGAAGTATGCCAAAATATAGCCCATACTGCTTCCAAAATCAAAAGACTGTCAGGAAATTTACCTTTTTCTTGACAGGAGGGAGTGCAAGGGGCAGCAACTCTCTCTTTTATCTTTTTAGTTTGATGGGAACATCATGCCCTAAATCTAAGAATTCCAGAACTTCCTTAATTTTTTGTGCAACAAACCTCCTTCTATGTTGTTTTTGTTATATGCTGTCGAGTCGGACCTGACTCATAGTAACCCCTCCATGGGTTTCCGAGGTGGTATCACTATGGAAGTAGATTGCCCAACCTTCTTGTGTAATATTTATCCTAAGACATCTAGGATAACTATAATTTGCAACTGAAGAGGTACAATCATCATGATTGCATTATTGTGGTGGAAAATTTTATGTCCCATGGAATGGTGAGATAATAAGATTCTTTTATGACTCCCAACAGGAGTAAGGGGGGAGCTCTGGTGGCATAGTGCCAAGGTATTTGACTGCTAACCAGAAGCCTGGCTATTCAAACCCAACCCAAAGTGACTCCTCGGAAGGAAGACTGGGCAACCTACTTCCACAGAGATACCACCTTGGAAACCTGAGGAAGGGTCGCTATGAGTTGGAGTTGACTCGACAGCAGTGTTTTTTTTTGTTTTTTTTTAACAAGAATAAGAGCATCCCTAACAGTTGCAGAGCTTGGAGTAAGAATAAAAATAGAATTTATGTCCCTAAGTGGTTAGTTGATTTTTCTACATTTATTTAATTTTGGTTACTACTGAATCAAGGTTTAAGTTAGCTGACCAAGAAAACTCTTAGAATCAATGATGCTTTAACACTGAATCCAGATTATCTGGCAAATGTATCCCCTAAATTCAGACCAATCTAAAGCTTTGTTCTTTTCTTCTTGGAAATTCATAGTGGAACTCTGAGGTAGATTGAAATGAAGGATAGGTATAAGGGGAAGCATTGGTTTATGCAATAACTCCAGCACATGAAACAAATGGGAAAAATGATAATTAAAAGGACTGTGAAGTTGTTGTCTCCCCTTTCTTACTACCCTTACTCTCTGAAAAAAGAAAATTATAAGCTCAAATTAGCCAACTATCAATTCAGGGGCCACTGTGAATGTCAACAGACATTTAGCAGCACTCCTTGAAAGGAAGATGGGGCAATCTACTTCCAGAGTGATACTGCCTCGGAAATCCAAGGAGGAGTCGCTATGAGTTGGGTCTGACTCGACAGCACATAACAACTACAACAACAACAATATCTACTACAACTGGAGAGCTAACTGTGTTGGAAGTCAGGCCCAGTATTTAAATGTAATAGTGACAAAGAGACTGAAAGTACAGTCCTGGAAAATCTTCTATGCTAAAATTAGAGCCTTGATAGGAAAGGAGTTGGACTCAGACCTGGGATGGGAACATTTTGTTGAATATGCTTGAGAAACTTATACTCTCAGATGGGCCTTTCCCTTTCTAGGAGAAAGCAAATTTCCATTACCTGGAGACAACAAAAAGTCCTTATCAGAGATGAATGCTTTGCCAGATGAAACTTACTCAAGACCCACTCCCATTTCTCTTCATTGATTTTATGCATACAACTAAGTTTAGGTAATAACCTGAGCAGGAAAGCACAATCCCTGCCCGTGAGAAAGTGGCTTATTCACTAAAAATGCTGCAAGACCTGCTAATATATTCCAGCAAGAAACAAGTATCATGTTTGGGAATGAATATTAAGGTGTGTGTGTATGTATGTATGTGTGTATGTGTGTGTGTATGTGAGAGAGAGAGACAGAGAGAAATACCTATGGATAGAGAAGAGTTTTTGATATGGAGACACTCTCTTTTGACTTCAGATTTAACACTTGGACATGGACACCTGGAATAAGAACTAATACAATGCTAGGATGGCCCATGAAGCTTGGGCAAGATGGCTTAAAATAAATGATGCCTTAACTTCCTTGGTAGAATCGAGAAAGGAATCAGAAGCGATAAATATATGGAGTGGATTTATTACATATGAACAGAAATCCTATCAGCAGCATTTTTTTTTTCTCTGGGGTATCTGGGATAGCTCACAGTACACTTACTTTACTAAATAAATTAGGGATACACTAATGAAGGGGCACTAGTATTGTTGAGATGCTCATTAGCGGCTGACTCCTGTAGACTAGTGTCATTGATCCAGGCTCCTTGGTGTCAATATGGATGATATATTTCTGAACTAGCAGAGACCAGGTGGCGGCGGCACTCAACAATAAGAAGCAAGATGTATGTAATTACTGAAAAGGAAAGGAAGGTTGGAGTTGCAACCATAAGGCCTAAACCCGTAAAGATCTGTGATGATATCTAAGCAACTACAGTTTTCCGAGGGGTGGGATAGTGAGTAACCAAGCAGGATTTCAGTTGACTTATTTAACCAAAGATATTCAAGAGCTGATGAGCTGATGTCAGCTGCTCTGGTGGAAAATCACAATCCCTCTCCCAGTTTACAGATCTGAGCCAATTATCAGTTCAGAGAACATCAATTGAAGTGGAGATTTGGTCCTTTTTAGAAATGAGTCTGAAGCACATAAGGAGTTCTGGTGGTGTAGTGGTTAAAGCATTCAACCACTAACCCAAAAGTTGACAGCTTGAATCCAGCAGCCACTCTGCAGGAAAAAGACAAGACAGTCTGCTTCTATAAAGATTTACAGCCTTGAAAACCCTATGGGGTAGCTCTACTCTGTCCTAAAGTGTCACTATGAGTTGCAATAGACTCAATGACATGGCTTTCATTTGGTTTCTAAAGCACATACACAATTCCACACATTTTGGGGGTATTCCTCAAAGGAATCTATAGTCATTTATTAAGTGAACTATAACTGAGTAAAGGAGATCACCTATATCTTTTAAAGGCTGGTGAGTCTGAGCTGAAATAGATACTAGGAAACTTCTGTTAAAGTGGGAGCATATGTCAACGAGTTCATAAATGGAGTCCTAGTCCAAATGCTTCTCCTAGTGGATCCAATGGGTCTTCATGATCACCCTGTGATTGTTTTTCCAACCCCCAAATGCATAATCAGGATACATATATACTTAGTAGCTGCCAAAATCTATTAGCTCCCTGGCCCATAGACACATCCCCTGATACTGCCCCTTTCCAACCATGAAAATAAAATCAGAAGCAATACCACATCCTAGGGAGAATTGCAGAGATTAGTGCCACTCTTAGAGGCTTAAAGGATATAGGGATGGTAGTTTTCATCATATTCCTATTTAATTCACCAGTTTCACCTTCACAGAAACAAGAGGGATTATAGCAGATGATAATAGACTACTGTAAATTTAATCTAGGGGTGCCCCTGAATTCATCTGGTAGGTCTTTCATGGTATCTTTATTGGAACAGATCAATACAGACTCTTGTACCTGCGTGAAGCAATTGATGTGGCATGACAGTTCCTTTCATTTCCAATCATGAAAGCAGATTACAAACTGTTTCCTTTCACATTAGGATTCAGTCTCTTGACTCAGAGCTTTGATAACTACTGCCTTCTGTCTCAATTTAGTCAAAAGAGTTCTTGACCCATGTTTACATTCTACAGAATATCATGATGGTCTGTTGAAGGCATCACTCTAATCAGACCTGGTGAACGGGAAGCAGAAAGTATTCAGAATACCAAATGTGTCAGTCAGGGTTCAATCAGAAAAGCAGAATCACTAAGAGCTTTGTTACAGGGATTTCACTTTATGAAATTGTGGGAGGTAGTTTAGCAGTCTCTTGAAAGCTATTTTCTTTGCATCTGATGTTGGAGTTTGAACCTATGAGGACAAAGTAGAATCCATGTCAGTTCTTGCTATTTCTAACTTTGATAGTGTGGATATTCTGCAGGAGAATCTGGTACCTTCCATCATATAGTTAATCACACACCTGATTAAGAGTTAGATAAGCTGTGGGAGGAAACAGGGAAGATAGTGCAGTTATGGAATGACTGCTGCTGCTCTATGCCATACAATAAGTGACAATATATATGAGCTACAAAATGACTGTTGCTTCACTTGCATCCTCCGAATCTTGCACAGAAACGGCCCACCCTATGGGAAACATACAGGGAAGGTAATTCTGAGAAATATAGTTCAGCCTTATTAAACTGACATACTACAAAGCCACCACACCCTGTTAGTGTATGCCAGAGGGATATGAACACCACAAAATTTTAGAAACCTGATATATCACTGAAGATTTCGGGGTTCCAATGTCTGGAAGTTGCCAGCACATTGGTCCTAAAGTAAATGACAAGTTATTACTCCTTACATGGACTACCAACAAGAAAGAGGTGCAGTCCTCGTGAGCCTTTTTGTATTTTGGAGGCAATATACATAACAAGAGGAGCTCTTGTGGCTCAGTGGTTAAGGCATTTGACTGGTAACCAAAAGGTTGGTAGTTCAAACCCACCAGCCACTCCATGGAAGAAAGATGAGGCAGTCTGCTTTTATAAAGATTTATAGCTTTGGAAACCCTCTGGGGGTCACTAAGAGTTAAATTTGACATTGCAGTGAGTTTGGCTTGGTTTAGATATATAACACATGAGAGTATTGCTTCAACATGTTTGTTGGGTAAGCTAGAAGGCTGCCAAATTCGAGTGTTCTCAGAATAAGAACAACTTCTGCAGGTCTGAATAGCTGCCCTGTAATTCAGACTTTGAATTACAGACTCTGAAGGTTGAAGAATACAGTCTGCAGTATGGATTACGTCTCAATATAAAGAAACAAAAATCCTCACAACTGGACCAATGAGCAGCATCACAATAAATGGAGAGAAGATTGAGGTTGTCAAAGAATTCACGTTGCTTGGTTCTACAATCGATGCCAACGGAAGCAGCAGTCAGGACATTAGACGACGTGTAGCATTGAGAAAGTCAACTGCGAAGGAACTGTATCAAGTGCTGAGGAGCAAGGATATCTCCTTGAGGACTAAGGTGCGCCTGATACAAGCCATGATATTTCCAATCGCCTCGTATGCATGTGAGAGCTGGACAATGAATAAGGAAGACCGAAGAAGAGTTGATGTTTTGAGTTGTGGTGCTGGCGAAGAATGCTGAAAGTACCGTGGACTGCTAAAAGAACTAACAGATCTGTCCTGGAGGAAGTGCAGCCAGAATGCTCCTTGGAAGCAAGAATGGCCAGACTTCGTCTCACCTATTTGGTCATGCTGTAAGAAAGGACCATTGCCTGGAGAAGGATGTCATGCTTGGTAGGGTGGAGGGTCGACGAAAGAGGGGGAGGCCTTCAAAGAGATGGATTGACACGGTGGCTGCGATGATGGGGTCAAGTATAGCAGGGATTGTGGGGCTGGCGCGGGATCCGGCAGTGTTTCATTCTGCTGTGCATGGGGTCGCTATGAGTCGGAAACGACTCGACGGCACTTAACAACAACAACAACAACAATTCAGACTCTATAACGATCTGTTAGTGGCTGTATTAGTTTTCTAGGGCTGCTATAAAAAAATACCACAAAGTAATGACTTTAAACGACAGAAATTTTTGATCTCACCATTCTGGAAGCTAGTAGTTTGAATTGAGGGTATTGGCTCCCTCCAAATTCTCTATGGAAAGATCCTTTCTTGCCTCTTTCAGCTTCTGGATGCCCCAGGGGCTCCTTTGAATGGAGATGCATCTTTACATGACATTCTCTTTGTATGTGTGTCTCCTCTCTTCTTTGGTAAGGTCACCACTCAGATGGGATTAGGATCCACCTTATTCAAGTATGTTCTTATATTAATTTATAACATCTTCAAAGACTCTATTTCTTAACAAAGTCATGTTCACAGGTACCAAGGGTTAGAACTTCAACATAAATTTTTCAGAGATGCAATTCAATCCATCACAATGGCTTTTCTCACTTCTCATCTTAGTCTCCCCACTTCTTGTCTTGTGATTCTCGAGATTATCTTCCAAAAGAACTATATGTACCCCAAGACCTTACAGTACAGTCTTGTTTTTGTGGGGAGCTTGTTTTGAAAGAGTCTTCTTCCCTCTTGCCTTCAAATCTTGTGTGTATCCAAGTGATGGAACCTCATGTGATTCCATAATTCTAGCTGTAAAGATGGGAGGGATGAGTTTTGGCTTTCTATCTTATCCAGTTCACTAGAATGGGGATAGAATAGAAGGGAGGCTATGAAACAATCCATAGTTCCCACATTTTAACTCTTGACACAAAAACTGTATTTTTGAGCCAAAGAAAGGAACTACACTAGCCCTGCTTAGAGAAAGACATTCTTTCTTTCTTTATTTTATTTTTATTGTGATTTGGGTGGAAGTTTACAGAGTAAATTCACTTACCATACAGCAGCTCACATACACTTTGTCTCATGACATTGTCTATGATTTCCCACAATGCAACAGCTCTCCTCCCACTTCCTTCCCATAGTCACGTCTTCCCTGTGTCCATCCCTCCATGCACTCCTGCCCCCCGAGCTATCTCCCTCTGCACACACTGCCCTTCTATTCTTCCATGATTGATTTCTCCAAGGAGTGTATCTATCTAATGTAAATGTTCAGCTCATATGCCTGTCTGTTGTTTGGCTGGAAGCCATAGGAGTGGGTTCAATTCCAAACCTGAAGGACAATTAAGGGCCATATTCTCAGTGGTTCCACCAGGCTCTATCAGACCAGTAAACCTGCTCCCCCACCCCCTTTTTTAATGATTTTAAGTTTTGTTGCACATTGTTCTACCACTCTATCCAGGATCACCTACATAGACACCCCTCTGAGTGGTTGATAGTGGTAGGAAAGAGGTATTGCTTTATGAACTATGTACATTATAATTTATCAGCCAGAATGCTCCTTGGAAGCAAGAATGGCTAGACTTCATCTCATCTACTTTAGTCATGTTATTAGAAAGGACCATTCCCTGGAGAATAATATGCTTGGTAAAATAGAAGAATATCATGCTTGGTCATCAAAAAAGGGGAAGACAAGGTGGCTCAAGACCCTCAACACAGTGGCTACAATGATGGGCTCAAGTATAGCATGGATTGTGAGGATGGCACACAACCAAGCAGTGTTTCATTCTGCTGTACATAGGGTCACTATGAGTCAGAGCTGACTCGATGGCACCTAACAACAAAAAGGTAAAGATATTAAATGTGTGACTGTGATGGTTAAGGTTGTGTGGCCACTTGGCTGGGCAATGATTCTCAGTCGTTTGGCAGTTATGATGTAGTCATCCCCAATGATGAGGTCTGATATAATGTGTTCATCTCCATGATGCGATATGCTATGAGCAGCCAATAAGTTGATAGGGAGTCTCCTCAGGGGTGTGGTCTTCTTCCAATTTATATGGACATCTGGAAACGCTCTCTGGCTAATTGCTCAGTCTGGATCCTGCTTCTGACTCATTATCATCTGACCTTCTATTCTTTAGACTTGAACCAGCAGCCTGCCATATTGCATGCTGATTTTGGGATTGCTCCCTTTGGAACCTGTGAGCCATCTTACCTGCCAGTCTTGAATTTGTCACCCTTGCCAGCCAGGAGTCTGCTAGTTTTCTTGCAAGTCTTCAGTTGTGAGTCAAGAGAAGCCTCCAGCCTGACATCTGACCCATGGATTTGAGACTTGCTAGCCTTTCAATTGTGTGAGCTACTTCTTTGGGATCTCTCTCTCTCTTTCTTGTTGTTGTTAGGTGCTGTTGAATCAGTTCCAACTCACAGCAACTCTATGTACAACAGAAGGAAATACTACCATAATCTGTGTCATCTTCACAGTTACTGCTATGCCTGAGCCCATCGTTGCAGCCACTGTGTCAGTCCATCTTGTTGAGGATCTTCCCCTTTTTCTCTGACCCTCCACTTTACCAAGTATAATATCTCTCTCCAGGGACTGGTCCCTTCTGACAACATGACCAAAGTAGGTGAGACAAAGTCTGGCCATTCTCATTTCCAAGGAGCATTCCAGCTACACTTCTTCCAGAACAGATGTGTTTGTTTTTCTTGCAGTCCAAGGTATTTTCAGTATTCTTTCCAACACCACAATTCAAAGGCATCAGTTCTTCCGTCTTCCTTATTCATTGTCCAGCTTTCACATGTATATGAGGTGATTAAAAATACCATGGCTTTGGTTGTTGCTGTGTTGTTGTTATGTGCCATTGAGTTGGACCCGGCTTTGGTTAGATGCACCTTAGTCTTCAAAGTGACATCTTTGCTCATCAACACTTTAAAGAGGTCTTTTGCAGCAGATTTGCCTAGTGTAATATGACATCCAATTTCTTGACTGATGCTTCCATGGTGTTGATTGTGGATCCAAGTAATATGAAATCTTTGACAACTTCAATCTTTTCTCCATTTATCTTGATGCTTCTTATTGGTCCAGTTGTGAGGATTTTATTTTCTTTATATTGAGGTTTAATCCATACTGCAGAGTAGTCTTTAATCTTCATCAGTAAGTGCTTCAAGTATCTTCACTTTCAGCAAGCAAAGTTGTGTCATCTGCATATCTCAGGTTGTTGATGAATCTTCCTTCAATCCTGATGCCATGCTCTTCTTCATTTAGTCCAGCTTCTTGGATTATTTGCTCAGTATACAGATTGAATAAATATGGTGAAAGGATACAACCCTGACGTACTCCCTTCCTGATTTTAAACCATTCAGTATCTCCTTGTTGTGTTCGAAATACAGCCTCTGGTCTATGTACAGGTTCCTCAGGAGCACAATTACATGTTTTGGAATTCCCATTCTTAGCAATATTATTCATAATTTATTATGATCCACACAGTCGAATGCTTTTGTATAGTCAACAAAACACAGTAAACATTTTTCTGGTATTGTTTGCTTTCAGACAAGATCTATCTGACATCAGAAATGATAAACCTCATTCCATGCCCTCTTCTGAGTCCACTTTGCATTTCTGAAAGTTCCCTGTCAATATACTGCTACAACCATTTTTTAAATTATCTTCAGCAAAATTTTACCCACATATGATATTAATGATATTGTTAGACAATTTCCACTTCTGTTGGATCATCTTTCTTTGGTATGGGCATAAATATGGATCTCTTTCAGTCAGTTGGACAGAATTGCCTTCTAAATTTCCTGGCATAGACTAGTAAGCATCTCCAGAGCTGCATCCATATGGTGAAACATCTCAATGGGTATTCTGTCAATTCCTGGAACTTTGTTTTTTGCCAGTTTTTTCAGTACATCTTGGAGTTCTTCCTTCAATATTATTGGTTCTGGATCCTATGCTACTTCTTGAAGTGATTGAACATTAACCAATTCTTTTTTTTTTTTTTTTTTTAAGAGTACTGTGGAATTTATTTATTTATTTATATTGTGATTTGGGTGAAAGTTTACAAAGCAAATTCACTTTCTATACAGCAGTTCACATACACTTTGTTTCATGACATTGACTACAATTTACCCCACTGCAACAGCTCCCCTCCCACTTCCTCCTGATAGTTACCTCTTCCCTGTGTCCATCCCTCCATGCACTCCTGCTCCCTGAGCTGTCTCCCTGTGCATAAACAGCTCTTTCTTCTCCCATGATTGTTCTCTCCAAGGAATGTACCTACCTCAGGAAATGTTCAACTCTTATGCCTGTATTTTGTTTGACTAAAAGCCACAGGTGTTTGTTCAATTCCAGACCTGAAAGGCAGCTAGGGGCCATAGTCTCAGTGGTTCCATGAGGCTCTATCAGACCAGCAAACCTAGTCCCCTCCCCCTTTTATTTTCTGAATGATTTTGAGTTTTGTTCCATATTGTTCTCCCTCTCTATCCAGGACTCTTACAGAGATCCCCCTCTGAGTGGTTGACAGTGGTAGCCGGGTACCATCTCATTCTTCTGGTCTCATAATCATATAGACCGAGGATCGCATGGTGTACCAGTCTCTAGGACTAATTGTTTCCATGAATATTTGGTTTTCTTCATTCTTCTTTTCTCTGGATGAGGATAAACCCATCATCGCATCTAGATGGCTGCTTGCAAGCTTTTAAAATCCCAGTCACTACTCCCCAAAGTAGGAGGTGGAACAATGCTTTGTGTGTATGTTATGCCAATTGAGCTTGATGTTCCTGAGACTATGGTCCCAACCCCACAGGTTCAACTACTTGATCCCACTGGGTAGCAGGCTGTAACCAAGAGGTGACTCCAAACTTGTCCCTTGTCAGCTCTACTATACCCCTGGAAATTCTTACAAACATACAAATACACTGGTAGAACCATTGTCTGCCAACCCTATACATGGTCTTGTGTACACTTCCTGCTGCGTAGACATATCTAGTGGTTCAGCCTGTCTACCCATTAATCCACCCATATACCTGTGTTTGCCTTCACTGACAACATAGTACTGTTATGTGCAAAAGAGTTCATATTTGTTGTCTGCACCTCCCATGTACCTCTCTATGTCTTCCTCTTTCTCAATGCCACCATGTTGATCACTCACATTTGGTACATTGCCCTTCTCTTCACCCAAATCTATTCTTATCTCTACCTATCTAACAATGAACGTCTACCAATTCTTAGACACACACACACATGCGCGCGCGCGCACGCGCATGTAAACTTCACTGGTTTTGCTTCTCCAGAGAACCCAGCCTAAGATACTTGCTACTGAGAAACAAAATCATAAGGATGAGTTTTCTAAATTATTTCTTATGTTTGAGTAGTGCTAATGGCACTGATGACTCTGCCCCTATTAGTGAAGTAGGCACTGATGATCCATGGCGTGAGGTGGCAATATTAACACACAAATATCATACCAATAGTCAAGCATTCTTGAGAAGCAAGGTTCTGGGTGATCACATATTTGATCTGGGGACATTGAGCCCTTAAATTCCATTGAATCACTCCTGTCAGCAGAACTAACTCTTACTTCCATCTGATGAGACTAACTCAGCTATGCTGATAAGTCATGGTCTGAAACATCTGGGGTGCTGCTGAGGCAGATGCCTTATAATATATTGCTAAATTTTCCCAGGAACCACCCTCACTACCCATTTTTGCAGCTAGACTTTAGTCCCAGATAGCTCCAAAAGGTGTGATTCAGGAAGAGGTATGCTACACTCTGCTTGATTTGCTAATATGTACAAATAGAAACCTGGAGAATATTTGTGAGAATGACTTTTAAGGGTGTGGGATAATGGTACAAGGAACATAAAGTGGAACCAGTCTGAGCTTATTTTTTTGGAGCCACTAAGCACAAATTCTTCACTCAGTGTTTCAGCTCAAGAGGTTAGGAAATGATCTAAAGGTTTGTTTGGTTGGTTTACTGAAGCATGGGTAATGCAGTGGCCTACACTAAGTTGAGTTGAAATACCATACCTGCCTTGGTATACTGTAAAAAGATTTTCAAAGGCTTAGGGAAATTGACATGTTAGAATGGATTTATCAGATTAGACCCAGAGACCTACAAATGAAGTACCTGGGGGACACATCTTTTACCACATGGTGAGGAACAAACTTGTGAAGAAACCCCAGCATACTTGAAGACTGCTGTGATTGTTATTTTATGTAAGTCATATTTGACAATAGGGAGTGTCCTAATTGAATTAAGACATTTAACTACAATGATTCTTATTGGACCCCTTGGTGGTAGGGGTCAAGTTGCAGCACTTAATCAACAAAAACAAAGTGAGCGTGGTTACCATAATGGCCAACAGACTCAAAACTATAATCAGAATAGTCTGACTTTTATGGACTTATGACATTGGCTACTTAGGTATTGCTAAAAAGGCAAAGAGGCCACATCTTCCAACCTCCTCTAACCCCATAAGAGGAAGACAGAATCACCATCAATAGTTCAAGGCCTATTACTGAAAGGCCAGACATGCTGCCTCCCTCCAGCCCTTGCACCAACGGTTCCTCCCAAAGCACCAACCAACCTCTCTCCTGGGGTCGATAATTCACTGCAGTAGCCACACAGAACTCATAGATTATAGGGTTTATTAGGGAAGCACCAGACTACAATTCAAGTTCAGGAAAAATGCTCAGTCTCTCTCCCAGCCCGCCATCTCTCAACCAACAGTCTCTCATAGTCTCTCTCCCAGTAGTGCGTGTTCCTCGGTGTCTCTCTCAGCAATGTGTCTCTTGCATCTCTTTCCCAGCAGCGTGTGTCTCTCAGGAGTGCATCCTTCCTCAGCCAGCAGTCAGAGAGAGAGAGAGAGTTCTGCCTCTAGGAGGCCTCCTTTTGAGCCTGGCTGAGTGGTCAAACTAGACAATCATAACATCAGAATTTTAAGCACCTGAGAGAGAGTGAACCTCCCAGAACATGGCTTTGTGCCACTCCCAACAGAAATACCCCACGTGGATAACTTTTACAATCAGGAGCTTCTCAGTTGCTCACAGCAAATTCCACCACAGAGTTTACAAAGACTTATGGCTAGAAAAGCCATACCAGGTAATTTACTACACCACAGGTATGGTGTCCCTAGGAGTGAAATAGGTGGGAAATCTACTAAATATTTACTTGATCTGTATAAGCAGAAGAATTCTAGGCCAAGTGAATGCCTTGAAATCACCAGAATAGAGTCACAGCCCCTAAACCAATTCCCAGAGTTGAACCCTTTTATAAACCCACAACTTCTTGAGTGAAAGGGAGACCAAGTCCCCTTGCGGAAGGACAAAAATTTATTATGTTAATTTTTCTCCCAGTCTTCCCCAAAGAAATCTATGGCCTTTTATGAGAATGACTGCTCATTGGAGAAAAGGAAATAATCAGACATTTTGGGGATCACTGAACACTGGCTCTGAATTAACACTAATTCCAGGAGACTCAAAATGTCACTGTGGCCCACCAGTTAGAGTGTGTACATATAGAGGTTGAGTTAGTAATGGAGTCTTATCTCAAGGCTATCTCACAGTGGGTCAAGTGGGTCCCTGAACCCATCCTGCAGTGATTTCCCCAGTTCCAGAATGCATAATTGGAATAGATATGCTCAGCATCTGGGACAACTCCCACATTAGGCCCCTGGCATGTAGAGTAAGGGCATTTATGATAAGGAAAGCCACATGAAAACCATTAGAACTGGCCCCACATAGGAAAATAGTGAACCAAAAGCAATATCATATTCCTAGAGGGACTGCATAGATTAGTGCCACCATCAAGGACTTGAAGAATGCAGGGGTGATGATTCTTACCACATCCCCATTTAACTCACCTATTTGGCCTGTGTAAAAAGTGGATGGATCTTGGAGAATGATAATGGATTATCATAAACTTAACCAGGTGGGTGATTCCAACTGCAGCTGCTATTCTAGATTTGGCTTCATTGCTTAAGCAAATTAATAAATCTCCTGGTACCTGGTATGCAACTATATATCTGGCCAATGCCTTTTCTCAATTCTGTTTCAAAGAATCACCAGAAGCTATTTGCCTTCAACTGTGAAGGCCTGCAATACACCTTCATGGTCCTACCTCAGGGGCATGTCTACTCTGCAGCACTATGCCAAAATTTAGTCTGCAAGGACCTTGATAGCCTTTCCCTTCCACAAGCCATTACCTTGATAATATGCTGATTTGTCACAGTAAGGAAGATGTATCAATGACTTTAGACTTACTGGTTAAGACATTTGCATACTAGAGGGTGATGTTTTAACCTGACAAAAAGTCAGGCACCTTTCATCTCAGTGGAATTTCTAGGACACCAGTGATGTGGGGCATGTTGATATAGTCCTGCTAAAGTGAAGAATAAGTTATTTCATTTAGCTCCTCCTACAACCAAAAAGGAGGCATAACACCTGATGGGCCTCTTTGGATTTTGGGGGCAATGCATCCATCATTTAGGTGTGATACCCCAGCCTATTTATCAAGTAATTTGAAATCTGCTAGTTTTGAGTGGGCCCCAAAACAACAGAGTTCTGCAACATGTTCAGGCTGCTGTGCAAGCCACTCTGCCACTTCTGTTGATTCAATGGTGCTGCCTGAAGTGTCAGTGGCAGATAGAGATAATATTTGGAGTCTTTGACAGGCCCCAATTAGTGAATCACAATGAAGATCTGGAGAAAAGCCCTGTCATCCTCTGCAGATAACTACTCTCCTTTTGAATAACAGTGGTTTGTTACTGGGCTTTAGTAGAGACTGAACACCTAACCATAAGCCACCAAGACACTCAGCAGCCTGAGCTGCCTATCATGAAGTGATTATTGTCTGATCTACAGAGTCATAAACTTGGATGTGCACAATAGCACTCCATCATTAAATGGAAGTGATATATGAGATACTGGGGTTGAACAGGACCTGAAGGCACAAGTAAGTTGTATGAGGAAATGGTCCAAATGCCCATGATCTCCACTCTAGTCATATTACCTTCCTGTCCCAGTCTGCACCTATGTTCTCATGGGGAGTTACTTATGATCAGTTGATTGAAAAAGAGAAAACTCTTACCTGGTTTATAGATGGGTCTGCATGATATACAGGCACTACTCAAAGTGTACAGCAGCATCACTGCAGCCCTTTTCTGGGACCTTCCTGAAGGACAGTAGTGAAGGGAAATCCTGCCAATGGGCAGAACTTTGAGCAGGGCACCTAGTTGTTCACTTTGCTTGGAAGGAGAGATGGCCAGATGTGTGATTGTTTAATGATTCATGGGCTATGACCAATGGTTTGTCTGGATGGTCAGGAAGTTGGAAAAAGCATGATTGGAAAACTGGTGACAAAGAGTTATGGGGAAGTGGTATAGGAACAGACCTTTATGAATAGGCCAAAGAAGTGAAGATATTTGTGTCTCCTGTGAATGCTCATCAAAAGATTACTTCAGCAGAAGAAAATTTTACAATCAGGTGGATAGGATGACACATGTTTCGGAAACCTGTTATCCTCTTTTCCCAGCCACTCTTATATTGCCCAATGGGATCATGAACAAAGTGGCCATGGTGGCACAGATGGAGTTTACACACAGGCTCAGCAACATGGACTTCCACTCACCAATGCCAACATGGCTACAGACACTGTTGAGTGTCCAATCTACCAACAGCAGAGACCAAAAATGAGTCTGTGATATGGAACCATTCCTCAGAGTGATCAGCCAGCACCCTGCTGGCAGGTTGATTACCTTGGACCACTTCCATTGTGGAAAGGGCAGAATTTTGTTCTTACAGGAATAAACACTTACTTTGGATATAGATTTGCCTTCCCTGCATGCAATGCTTCTGCCAAAATTCCATCTGTGGACTTACAGAATGCCTTATCCACATCATGCTGTCCCACACAATGTCACCTTGGTTAAAGGGACTCCCTTCACAGCAAATGAAGTGTAGCAATTGGCCCATGCTCATGGAATTCATTGGTCTTACCACATTCCCCATTATCCTGAACCTCCTGGCTTCATAAGAATAATCTAATGGTCTTCTAAAGACACAATTATGGCACCAGCTAGGTGGCAATATCTTGAAGGTTTGGGACAATGTTTTCCAGGAGGTTGTATATGCTCTAAACCAGCTTCCAATATCTGGTATCATTTCTCCAATAGGAACCACAGGATAGAAATGGGAGTGACACCAGGCACTATTAACCCTAGTTGTTGTTGTTGTTGTTATGTGCCATCGAGTTGGACCCTACTCATAGCAACCCCTCCTTGGGTTTCTGAGGCAGTATGACTATGGAAGTAGATTGCCCCATCTCCCTTCCAAGGAGTGGCTGGTGGGTTTGAACCACCAGTCTTCTGGTTAGCAGAGACCCACTCAAAACATTTTTGCTTCCTGTCCTTGTGTTCCTATCTTCTGTGGGTCTGCAGGTCTTAATTTCCAAGGGAAGAATACTCCAACCTGGAGACACAATACTGATTCCATTGAATTGGAAGTTAGGAAGTCACTTGGCCATTTTGAGCTCCTCATGCCTCTGGGTCAGTAGACAAAGAAGGGAGGTACTGTACTATCTTGTGTGGTTAATCTTGATTACCAAGGGGAAATCCAACTGATATTACATAATGGAGAAAAAAAGAGTATGTCAGGAATATGAGATATTACTTAGGTTGTCTCAGTACTACCAGGGCCTGTTGTTAATGACAACGGAAAACTACAAGAAGCCAATTCTGACATAAGTCCTAATGGCTCAGACCCTTCAAGAATGAAGGTTTATGTGGGCTTGGGACCATAGTCGCAGGGGACATCAAGCTCAATTTGTATAACATACTATACAAAACATTGTTCCACCTCCTACTTTGGCGAGTAGCCATTGGGATCTTAAAAGCTAGCAAGCTGCCATCTAGATGCAACGATGGGTCTCTCCTCATCCAGAGCAAAGAAGAATAAAGAAAACCAAAATTAGTGCTAGTGACTGGTACACCATCCAATCTGCAGCCTATATCATGATGAGACCAGAACTAGATGGTGCCCGGCTACCACTGTCATCCACTTGGAAGGGGATCTATGTAGGAGATCCTTGATAGAGAGGGAGAACAATGTGGAACAAAACTCAAAATCATTTGGAGGAAAAAAAAAGTCGAGGGGGCAACCAGGTTTGCTGGTCCAATTGAGCCTGGTGGAACCACTGAGACTATGGCCCCTAGCTGCTCTTCAAGTCTGGAATCGAACCTACACCAGTGGTTTCCAGCCAAACAAAAGACAGGCATATGAGTTGAACATTTACCTCAAGCAGATACACTCCTTGGAGAGAACAATCATGGGAGAAAGAATGGGCTACTTATGCACAGGGAGACAGCTCAGGGGGCAAGAGTGCAGGGAGAGATGGACACAGGGAAGAGGTAACTATGGGGAGGAAGTGGAAGGGGAGCTGTTGCATCATGGTAAACTGTGGTCAATGTCATGAGACGAAGTGTATGTGAACTGCTGTATGGAAAGTGAATTTGCTCTGTAAATCTCCACCCAAATCACAATTAAAAAAAAAATTCTTAAAAAATAATAATAATAATAAAAGAACGAAGGTTTAGGTCACCTCACCAGGCAAAGGACCATGACCTACTGAGATGCCTGCTGAGGGCAAAGGTAATATGGAATGTATGGTTGAAGAAGGTAGCTCTAAATTAAACAGCTCCAACCACACCACCAGGTGCAGAAATGAAGAATGTGATTGTTATGGGTACTCCTTCCTTCTATGTATGCATAATTTTTTTTTCTTCACTTACAAAAGATGTAAATAGTCTGATGTGTTTTCAGTTGTACATGTGTTAGTTATAGCATGTTAGGCACACGTATGACCTTAAAATTGTCTTTATTTAGAAATTACATATGTTTAAGGATATGTGTACAGGTGCCAAGTTCACAAGGTGTGGACTATGATAGTTGAAGTTATGTGTCAACTTGGCTGAGCCATGATTCTTAGTTGTTTGACATTTATGATGTAGTCATCCCGCATGATGAGATCTGATATAATGGAATCATATCCATAATGAAATCGGCTTTGAGCAGCCAGTCAGTTGAGAGGGAGTCTCCTCAGGGCTGCAGTCTGCTTCGAATATATATGGACGTCGGCAGAGCTCTCTGACTTTTTGTTCTGTCTAGATCCTTCATCTGACTCATCATCATATGGCCTCAGGTTCTTTGGACTTGAACAAGCAGCCTGCAGTATTGTCTGCTGAGTTTGGGATTGTTGCCTTCACAACCTGTGAGCCAGAAGTCTGCCATCTTACCTGCTGATCTTGGATTTGTCAGTCTGCTGGTCTACAGCTCATCAGACCCTGCAGCTACCTGAGTCTGGAGGAGCCTCAAGCCTTTTGATCTGATTCATGGACCTGAGCCTTTCCAGCCTCTACAACCATGTGAGCCATTTCCTTGAGATAAATCTCTCTCTCTCTCTCTCTCTCTCTCTCTCTCTCTCTCTCTATATATATATATATATATATATGTTTTTTTTTTTTTTTTACTTGTTTTGCTTCTCTAGAGAACTCAGCCTAAGATAGTGACTTTAAAACCTATCTAAATAGCTATGTAGTTAAGACACAGGTTTGATATGGGTGAAAAAAAAAAGCAATATAACAAGAGCTTGTGACTAGCACAATATTACGAAGGAAAAGGAAGTCACAGAGGAGTGCACCAGAGGTACAGACAATAAAGACAAAGAATATTGCATACATGACACATTAGTAACAGCAAACACTAATCTATGGGTGGATACATAGACAGGCAAGAAGATCAGGTACGGATAGGTGAATAGGAATATACCCATGACTATACATATGTTTGGCAGATGATAGTCCTACATATGTATTTGTACGTGCTATAAAAATGTCTCCTAATAGGAGACAAAGTTGGGATAACTCTTAGCCACAACTACGCACATTGAGGGATTGAGTTTCTGGGACTGTGGTGTGGGGACCATGCTTATGGGGGACATCCAGCTCAATTTGTATACCAAACATGACATACAAAAATATTGTTCTACATCTTACTTCAGTGTGTAGCGATTGGGGTCTTAAAAGCTTGTGAGTGGCCATCTAAGATGCAACTATTGGTCTCTCTCATTTGGAGCAAAGAAGAGTGGGGAAAATCAAAAGCACATGGAAACAATTAGTGCAAAGGACTAATGGACCATGAGAACCTCACCTTATATGATCCTGAGACCAGGAAAACTAGATGATACCCAGCTACCAATGCCAACCACTTAGAAAGAGATCACAATTGGAGATCCTAGATAGAGTGGGAGAAAAATGAGAAACAAAACTCAAAATGATTAAAAAAAAAAAAGAAAGAAAGAAAGAAAAGAAAAAAGACCAGGTTTACTGGTCTGATAGAGACTGGTGAAACCCCAAAAACTATAGCCCAGAGTCACCCTTCATGCCTAGTGTTGAACTCACTCTCATGGCTTAACTCTCAGCCAGACAATAGACAGGACTAGGAGGCGAACACCTACACTAGTGAGATACACTCATTAGAACAATCTACCTTGGGAGATCAGAAGGGCAGCATTTGCACAGGGAGAAAGGCAGGGTGGCAGGAATGCATAGGCAAGAAAGCACAGAGAAAGGGTAACCATAGGGAGGAAATGGAAGGAGAGCTGTTACACTGCAGGGAATGTAACTAGTGTCACAAAACAAAATGTGTATGAACTGTTGGTGAAGCCGCTGAGACTATGGCTCCTAACCGCCATTCAGGTCTGGAATTGAACTTACTCCTGTGACTTCCAGCCAAATAAAAGATGGGCATATGGGCTGAACATTTACATCAGGTAGATGGACTCCTTGAAGAGATCAATCATGAGAAAACAGAAGGGCAGCATATGCACAGGGAGACCACTGGGGGCAGGAGTACATGGGAGGGAAGGACACAGGGAAGAGGTAACTATGGGGAGAAAGTATGAAGAGAGCTTGTACATTGTGGGGAATTGTGGCCAAAGTCATGAGACAAAGTGTGTATGAACTGCCGTATGGAAAATGAATGTGCTCTGTACACTTTCACCCAAATCACAATAAAATTTTTTTAAATGTGTTGTTATTGTTGCATGAACTATTAAATATAAAACAAATATGCTTTGTAAAATTTCACCCAAATCACAATAAAAAGAAAGAAAAAAACCTACCCAGATCTAGACTATTTTTCTTCATTACAATTTCTTTAAATCCTCTCACCCCATAACACAAGTCTTGTATGTACCATCTAGTGCTAAGATTTTCTTCTCTAACACCTTTATTCAATGACAATAACCCAGGGTTCTTTATATGGATAGTTGAATACATATCTGGATCAGTAATATATAAAATGTGGTTTTGTGACCTCTAATTTCCAGAAAGCCAAGATGGCTCAAAATCCAGAGGAGCCAGTTTAAGGGAGCTCCCATTGGCCGTGTTTTGATAATTTAACTAGCAAAAATAGATTAAAAATGTATATTTGGTTAAACTAGTTAAGCTTTTAAATGCAATACACATATAATGATACCAAAAAGAAAAAAAATGACCATTTATATTTTCTTCAAATAATTAGTATTATATTCATCAATTCTTAGTTTATTTATCAATTCTTATCCTGATATTTCACTGTCTTGATGATTGCAGCTTTATAGTATCTCTTGTGTGTGTATGCTGCTTGTCACTTTTCAACTTCCACAAACAGCCTACTTTGATTTTGATTGGGATTGCATTAAATCTATAGATCAATTTGGGAAAATGGATATCTTAACAATATTGTCTTTTAGTCCATGAAAATGGCATACATCTCCACTTATTTAAATCTTCTCAATTTCTTTTTGCAATGCTTTGTAATTTCCAGTGTAGAAATCTTGCATAGCTTTGCTTAAATCTGTTTTTAATTATTTATTTTTAGTTGTTATTGTAAATGGTTTTGCTTTTAATTTTCCAATTATTTGTTGCTATTATATAGAAATAAAATTGATTTTTGTATAGTGACTTTATATCCTGCAACCTAGTTAAACTAATTCATTAGCTCCAGTCATTTCTTTGTAATTATTTAGCATTTCAATATACAGAATTATGTCATCTGTGAATAAAGAAAATCATCTGCCTTTTCAATCTTTGTTATTTACTTTTTCTGTCTTTTTCCATCATCTGGATCCTCCTTTATATTGCTGACAGAAGCAGTGAGAACATTCTGATCTCATCTCTGATCTTAGAGGAAAAGTATTCAACATTTCACCCTAAAGTGTGATGTTAATTGTAGGATTTTTTTGTAGGTGTTCTTTATCACAGTGAGGATGTTCCCTTTCTCTAGTGTGCTGAAAGCTTTCAAAAGAATACATTTTTATTTTTTCAAAGACTTTCTATGCATCTACTGAGATCATATAAATTTCTCTTTACTTCATCAACATGGTCAATTACATTTATTAATATTTTTAATTGAACACAAGCTATATTTATCATTTTATTCATTTTGGGTAATAGAAAACACTCACCACATGCTCCATAAATTAACAAGGTGCTTATTTATCTCCTTGGAGAGTCCAGAAATAGGAAGTACAGTGATAGCACAGTGCTTCAACAATGCCATAAGGGAGCAAAGTTAATAGTGTTTTTAGCTTTAAGTTGTATCACTCAGGAAAACAGAGCTATTATGGGAACTATATGCTCACTGTAAAAATTAAAGCTCTCAAAAATGTGGGGAAGAAGGAGTCAAAGGACTAGAGAAATTCTGTAATTATGATATCCTGAAATAGGGATATCAGTGGGCAGATTTGAGCTTGCAGAGAAATTCAAGTAGCTGTGCATGTCTAGCCACCAAAGTGAGACCATGGAAGGTGAGTTCATGGATATGTCTGTGGAAGTTTCCACCTCTAAGGGAACTGAAGTTAAGGGCTTTGTGATTGGCTGGGGCTCATGTTGTTCAATACAGCCAGTAGCCAGGAAGACAAGTTCCAAATTTGGACTTGTTTAGCACTTCTGGATCTGTTTGTTACATAATCTGACTGCCACATCCTCTTGAAATTAATGGCTACTTTCTCATTTATGCTTTCCAAATCTCATAAAAATTTATTCTGATCTATGACCATATAACAAAAAGGATTCTGGAAAATGTGCTAAATCTCACATAATCCAGCAAAACCATCATTCATCCTAGTTTTCATCCTTACAGGAGCCCTGATGGTGCAGTAACTAAAGTACTTAACTGCTAACCTAGAGATTGGCAGTTCAAACCCACCAGCCACTCTGCAGAAGAAATGTGTAGTAATCTACATTGGTAAAGACTACAACATTGGAAACTCTATGGGGCAGTTCTACTCTGTCCCATAGGGTCACTATGAGTCAGAAGCAATTCAATGGCAGTGAATTTTTTTTCTTTTGTTTTCATCCTTATTGTTAAAGTCTCTCTTTCCAACTTGAAGCATTATGTCCAACCTGAAGCAGAAGGAAAAGACTACCAAGACAGTTACAGTCTACACTGTTGTTGTTGATAGGTGCCATTGAGTTGGTTCCCAGTCATAGTGACATTATGTGCAACAGTCTGGTTCTGTGTCATCCTCAAAATCATTAAAAATGTGGGGAAGAAAGAGTCAAAAGATTAGAGAAAGTCTCTAACCATGATATCCTGAAATGGTGATATTGATGGACAGATTTGAGCTATATTTGAGCCTACTGTTGCAGCCACTGTGTTAATCCACCTCATTGCTGGGCTCTGTCTTTTCTGCTGACCCTATACTTTACCAAACATGATTTTCTTCTCCAGCAATTGGTTTTTCCTGATGATGTGGCCAAAGTAAGCAGGAGGAAGTCTTGCCATTCTTGCTGCTAAGGAGCATTGTGGCTGTACTTCTGCCAGGAGAGATTTGTTTTTCTGCCAATCTGTAGTATATTCAATATTCTTCACCAAGACCACAATTTGAATGCATTAATTCACAGTCTACACTAGTGACAAAAAATATTGAAGATGCATCATTCAATAGTAAAGATCAGTAACCTAAAAAAATTCAAAATTCTTGGTAGTAAGGAAGAAGAGAATAGATATCAGATAGGCAATTTCCAGAGTCTGCCACAGTAAACCACAAAGAAAATCCCAACAAGTACCAAAGTCAACATTACAATGATCAAATGCATTGATTATAATGGAAATTAATTGGGAACAATAACAAACTAATTTCAAATACAGTTACTTGCATATTAAAAAATAAACTTAACTTCAGTTATAGGTCTAAGGATATTTCACAACAGAAATGAGACAATATTAATATAAATAAATAACAATGAAAATAATACATATCAAAAGTCATGTGATGTGATACAGCCAGAAAGGTACTGGGAGCAATAGTTATCACTATAGAAGTTTATGTTAGAAAATAAAAACTATAAATTATGAACTAGAAGTCCACTTCAAGGATAACACATTATAAAGCAATTCCATATTTACCAGATTTAAAAGATTTTTCTTCTCGTATACATTTATTTATGTATAATAGAAAAAGAGGTGCACTTGAGGACTTTCCCACATTGATTACATTCATTTGATTTTACTCCAATTGACTTTTAATGTCTTTGAAAGCATTATGGAGTGATAAAGATTTTCCACATCCTTTTCATTCATATGTTTTTTTGACTGTATGAGTCTTCATTTTTTAACTAAGAAATGAAAAAGATTTGAAGATTCTCACATTCTTTACATTTACATGATTTCTTTCCAATGTGTGTTCTCACATGAGAAATAAAGTCTGAGGAATTATACCTTCCCACATTTCTTATATATCCTTGGTTTCTTTCCAATATGAATTTTCACATGACTTTGAAATAATCAGATAATTATTTAAAACTTTCCAGCATTCCTTATATTAATAGGAATTTTCTCCAGTATGAGTTCTCACATGCTACCTGACTGATGAGGAATAGCTGAAGGCAGTTCTGCATTTCATATATTCACAGTATTTCCATCCAATGTGCATTATTACATGCACAGTAAAATGTGAATAAATAAAGGCTTTCTCCTATTGTTTACATTTACAGAGTCTCCCTCCAGTATTTCTACTCATATGGTTATTAAAGGAGAAGGAGAAACTACAGGCTTTCTCATGTTTCTTACATGAACAGGGTTTCTTCATGGTGTGTTTTCTCACACATATCTTAAGTTCTGAGGGATAAACAAAATCTTTCTCACATTCCTTATATTCATAAGGTCTCTCTACAATGTGAGTTCTTACATATACAGTAAAGTATGTGGAAGAAATAAAGGCTTTTCCATTCATTGGGTATTTATCCAGTATGAGTTCTCACATGTACTTTAAAGGATGAGGATGAGTGACAATTTTTTCAGATTTTTATATTCATAAAATTTTTCTTCAGTGAAACTTTTCACATTTATTAAGAAATAAAAGAAAATTGAAGGCTTTTTCATATTCCTTATATTCATAAATCTGACCTCCACTGTGAGTTCTTATATGTACAGTAATGGATGGAAAATGAATAAAGAGTTTCCCACATTTTGCCATATTCGTAATATTATTCTCCAAAGTGAATTTTCACCTCCATGTAAGATATGAATAAATAGCTAACGGTTTTTCCACATTACTTACATTCATAAGGTTCGTGCTCAATGTGAGATCTCCTATGTGTCTCTACAGATGAATGGTCAATAAAGGTTTTCTCACATTCACTGAATTCATAGATTTGCTCTCCAGTATGAGTTCTCTAATGCACATTTAGATTTGAAATCTGGCCAAAGGTTTTTCTACATTAATTGCTTACTGTCATTATATTTCTCTACAGCGTGAAATCTCTCTTGCACAATAAAGAGCAAGGTCTTCCCAAAAGATTTTCCAATTTAGTTATATTCTTAGAAGTTATCCATCATTTCAATTAAGGAGAGAAAATGGGATATCAAAAATGCACAATTAAACCAAAAGAAATAGGAAACAAGAAAGAAAGGAACAAAAATGGAAGTTACAAATTTGAAAAATAGAATAGTCACAATTACATAAATAATTACATTAACTATAAATGGAATAAACTCTCCAATTAAAAGGTAAACATTATAAGATTGAATTTTAAAAAAAATCAAGATCCAATTTTATAAAATATGTACTTTAAGTATAAAGATAAAGATACTTTATCTCTAAAGATAAAGGTTGGGAGTAACAGAGTACAAACCATAAAAATAAGAAATATGGATGAGTGTACTACACAGGACCAGGCAGTGTTTTGTTCTGTTATTGTGCATAGGTCTCTATGAGTTGCAACTGACTCAGTGGCACCTAACAACAATAACAACATATTAAAATCAGACATCTAGAGATGAGAAGGAATACTTTATGATAGAATGTCAATTTGTCAAGAGTAAAAAATCCTAAGTGTGTATATACATCTAGTAACAGAACTTCCAAATACATGCAATTTTAAAATGCTAGAAATGAAAAGAGAAATAGACAAAATCACAATCATAATTAGACATTATAACCCTCCTATATCAGCAATTGAATAAACATGTAGACAAGCTGGTAAAAATACAGAAGACTTAAACAATATTATAAAGCACTTTGATTTAACTGATATTTATAAAACATTATTACACCCTACACATGTAAAATACACATTTATTTCAAATCCACATGGTAAACTTACTGAGGTAATACATATATTTAACAATAAAAATGTCAATAAGTTTCAAAGGATTAAAATCATACAGAGTATGTTCTCAAATCAAAACAGAATTAGTTTGAATATCAGTTATGATATCCCTCAATACTTGGAAATTAGGATAGACATATTGTGAATCAATGCAATGGGTTAGCATGGAAAATATAAGGCAAATTCAAACTCAATGATAATAAAAAACACAACATATCAAAATTTATTGAATGTAGTTTAAGCAGTGTTTAGAGAAAAAAATATAGCTTTAATTTGTATTTTAAAGAGGCTTAGGGTCAATGATTTAAGCTTTCAGAGAAGCAAGAAAAAGCATACTAAACCCTACATAATAGAAGAAAAGAAATAACATAAGAAAAAAAATTGAATGAAATAAAAAAATAAAAAGGTAAAATAATAAAGACAACATTTTTTGTTTTTTAAAAAAGGATGAATGAAACTGATAAACTCCTAGCAATATGAATAAAGAAAAATGGAAAGAAAACATAAATTACTAACATTATGAATGAAAAGAGTGTATCACTACAGATCATAGGGATCAAAAGGATGATAAAGAAATGTCATCAATAACTTTGTGGAAATAAATTTAACATCCTAAATAAAGTGGACAAACTTGTTAAAAAACCTAAGTTTCCACACCTAGCACAAGAGGAAATAGAAACTCTGAATTGCAGCATTTTTACTTAAGAAATTCAGTTTGCAAATCACAACCTTCCCACAAAGAAAATGCCAGCCACCAATGGCTTCTATGGTCAGTTCTATCAAATATATAAATAACAAATATCTTACATAAATTCTTGCATAATATAGAGGAGGAATATCAGTTCCAAACTAATTTTATGAGAACAAAGACAACCCTGAAACTGAAACTTGAAAGGGATATTAGAACAAAAAAATTACAGATCAATGTCCCCCGTGAAGAGCAAAAATTTTCAGCAAAATATTAACAAATTGAGTATCTAATAGCTAATATTTTCCACATTGCTTGATGCCACCTAGAAGAAAAACATACAATCACCTTACCTAGTCAATAATGCACACAGGCACGCTCCCACCTCCAGTCCACAGGTCTCCAGCTCATTGTCTCTGCTTGCATGTCTCTATTCTTTCACCGTTGCTGCTGCTATCCCATATTCAGAATGACGAGAGCTTTGTTGTAGATGTCATCACTCAAATTCCAGGTGGGTCCATCATCACTACTGTAGCAATCACCATTTCAACTTGGAAACAACCAACAGGGTTGGGACTAGGATGCAGTAAGTATCCCAGACACAAATTTAAGAGGTCATTCCCAAACACAAAAATAAAGATATATACTGTTTAATGCAATATTTTTAAAATAAAAATGAATGCAAAAATCTATGATGAACAAAATATACAAATTTTAAATAAAGACAGGGTTCAACCATGTACTTGCCCAGCATGCTCACTGGCCTCACCATAATCCCAGCTTTGTCAATTACTGTTGTCAATCTTATTGTTTCATGGTGTCACTGAGAAAAAGCAATCATGCCTGCTTTATAGTTTCTTCTCCTGAATGTCTCCTTCAAGGACAAAAGTGTCACGAAACATCTAGATCCAAAAAAGGTGATACTAAATTTACAAAGAGAAAATTCCTTTAGTGCAAGTATGATCTCTTCTAGAGTATGTTGCTAGTGTCAAGTTTATTACACACATTCATACATTAAAGGGACTAATATCTTTACAATGTGGAAAATTATGGAAAAGTAATGCTACTTTGGTATATATCTATACTTGCAGTACATCTCCACCATTCACACACTGAATAAACACACACACACACACACACAAATACACTAACACTCTGGAAGCAGCTCTGGAGTTCTAAAGTTGTTTGAGACATTGGCATTCATGAGTCATGATAAGAGTTTTTATTGATTTTTCTGACAAATGAGAAGTACTGCTCTTTACAAGGCATTCCAGAAAAGTATAAGGGCTAATCCTTTGGAAATGTCTTTAAAGTCTACATTTTCCCAATGAAGTATTTATAAAGTAAGTTAAGAAATGAGTAGTGGATATTGATGCCTTAGGATCTCTGGGCTTGTTTAAAACATGCATAGCATGCTACTGTTGTCAGGAATGAATCTATATATGTTATTTGGAAATGTTATAAGGAAAGATAAAATCAAAAAGTACTAGGAATGAACTTCCTTCTTTCATTTAATATCCAAATTGACATTATGTTTAAAATGTCCTTTATTTCTCCCAAGTGACAAACACTACTCCTGAGGATTTGGGTGCTAGGGAGACTAGGCTAGAAGAAATTATATTTGCCACTCTGTGGCCAATTGATAGACACAATGGGGATTGCAACTATGAACCCAACTTCTGGGAGTGTAGGTATTCATAAGACATTTTTTTTTAAAGTCCCAGTTCATCATAAACTATATGATAAAGGGGATGATTGCTGTCAGAAACATAAAAAAAAAAAAATAAATAACCAAGTATCTAAATCTCTTACTGCACTTCTTCCTTTGACATAATACGGAGGCATCCAAACATGTGAGAGGAAAAAAATATATCCTTTCAGAAATATGCTAATGGATTTTGTTGGATAAAACAAATTCTCTAAGAGAGATTTTGAGAGAGAAATGAGTGTTACAGTCCTTAGTGATCTTATCTCCCAGTTTGTGAGAAAGCACCAGCTACTATCAGCTTCTCCACCTAGTCTACTTTGGCCTCCCTAGGCATCACTTCTCTCATGCGCGAGCTCAGTCGTTTACAGGAATTTATTATGAATGTTGAGCCATTAAACAGAGAAATGCCTGGGTGTTCCAAGTAACTGAGCTACCATCTATCTGCTTCTCTGATTGTGAAGTAAAAGTACTTTAATTTTTCCAGGCACATAAAAATACAAGAATTATGACAGAAAATTTAACTGTGATTCCTTTCACCTCAAATCACTGGTGGTGTTTACATGTGTAGATATTTATTTGCCTCTTTTTATTCTGGGGAAGGTATATATCTTATATGCCCATAACATCATGTGAAACAAATGAGAGCAGCAATATTTTAAAAATCCTCCCATTTCCTGGCCACATGTTACAACAGATGCAAACCTATCCCCAGGATTTCTAATTTAAGACCAGAAAAAGCATGAATTAGTTTATGAAAACACAACTGAGAATGTTGGGGCTCTTGAAATATAGATCAGGGAATTTTTCTCCATGTGGTCTGTAGTAAAAGAAGAAGGAAATCAACTGTTAGAAAAAAAGCAGAGAACAGATAGATATGATAGAGAAACTAGTTTTTCAAGTTCTTTCTTTTCTAATAGTTTTTAATGACTTACCCTTCAATTAGTTTGAATTTCCAAAACAGATCTTACATTATATTAACCAAAACCAAACTCACTGCCATCAAGTCGGCCCCGACTCATAGCGACCCCTCCTTGGGTTTCCGAGGCGGTATCACTAATTGTCCAACCTTTCTTCCCAGGAGTGGCTGGTGGGTTTGAACCGCCAGCCTTCTGGTTAGCAGTCAAATGCCTTAGGCACTATGCTACCAGAGCGCCTTACGTTACATTATATACCCTAATAACCTGCAATGAATTACTCAGCTGGTTTAAATTGGGTTTCTGTTGGTTATAATCAAGGGAAATTAGATTAAAACAAAGGTATTAAGCTTGTAAGAGATGTTTCTTGTTAGTACATTTTCTCTTATCATGAAGTATGAATTTCTAAAAAAACAGGATTAAAGCTGAAAGTAAGATATATGGGGAAGAGCATATGGTTTTCAGACATGATTCTGAATGTTGAGAGCACAGTAGTGATGATATGGAAAGGAATATTTGGGGACAGAATAGTTGAGAGCTTTGAGGGTCCTTCAAGAAGTATGTTTGGGAGTATCTTTAATCTCCATTTTTTGGTCTGTCAAAATTAAGGGTGTCTGACTTTTCTGGGATAGATGAGACTTCTAAAAATTGTCAGACAGAAATTTCAGAACAGAGACAGAAATTTGTCAGAGGGTTTCATGTCCTTTCATTTTATGTCAAATGTAATGTCCAAACAGTGTTTGAGGATTCCCAGCACTGCTGATTTTGACATTTCTAATCATTTGAATAGCACTGTTTCTTGACCTGCTCAATCATGATTGGGGGGTATATGATAGAAAGAGGTGTCCATAGCCTGTGACAAAATCACTGTAGTAATTTTCAGGCCACTGATCCAACAAATGGAGAGAATGTTCTGCTTATTTTTTGTTACCTTTCCCAGTATAAAGGCTGTAGTATTTTGCCCAAAGTCAATCTCTGTATTTAGGCTACTATCCAAGTTAATGCTCCATTAACCACAATGAAGGTGAACAATCATTGAATTTTACTTCTCCTAATTTTGGGGAGAAGACCCAAGCCTCATCATAAATAGATTGGGACTATATACATATGAGAAGATATATATCAGTGTTTGGATTCTGTTGGTTTCACAGGGAAAAGATCAGAGAATCAGGTTTGAAAGCATTATCTTTATGTCTCTTCTCTTCTTATGTGAAGAAAACATCATTGCAGAATTCCAATGCATGATTTATAAAACCTATTAGAGAATTATCCTCAGGATAACTCATAACACGTCATCATGACTTTATAACACCTAGATAGATTTCTGTTATTGTGGTCAAACTTCCAACTATTTTAGGAAAACTTTTCCTTCTAATTCAGCCACCATCCATCATGAGATCATTTCATGTACTTTCAAATACTAGTAATGGTGAAATTGCCTTGAATTACTTTCCATATTTATAGTTAAGGTGTAGAATAGAGGTACCATGAGGAATTTTTGACAATGGTTTAGAAGATAGTGAAAAGATGCTGTAGTTTATTCTAATTATATAAAATAATACAGTAATGGGATTTTTTTTTAAAAAAACTGTTTCTCTCATTTAAAGGTTTTTGTGGAAAGAATTCAAGCTCTCCTCTACATCCCATTATTGGAATAATGTACCTCCCATGTGAATATTGAAATATGTCAATAAATACCTATGTATTCCAAACTCCATTTTGGAAGAAAATAAAGACAAAGGAGATAATGTGAAAAGGGACAACGGCTTTAACTTAATATCATGAAAGTCAGGTTGGACCTCATACAGTCTCAGAGGAAGGTGACAAAGTCTGAAAGAAAAAGGGAGGGGAAATGAATGGCTCTGTTTGTGTTGATGGAAGATTATTCTAGTAGCCCTCAATAAAATCCATTCACTACCAAATAATGACTTGTCATCCATATTCAAGACTGTTCTAGGTGCCATAAAGGAGAAATCATGTCTGATCTTTCAATCAGCCATTTTCCGCCAAAATATGTGAATTGATGATATTTATGAAGATTTTTCAGGACCTAGCTTTACTTCATTTATTTCTCTAAGTAAAAGTTTTGAGTCTGCTATGTTTTTCCCTGAGAGGGAAATGGGTATTACAGATTACTGTATAACATCCATGTCATCTTGTCCATTAACATCACTAACGCATGTTTAAAAGTATGCCTGACATTTATCAGATCACTGTCTTAATCTATCCTGTTAAACTCAAGTTTTTTTTAATATTCCTTTGAATAGCTCAATTATCTGTATCTGTTTTATATTAGCCCAATTAAAAGATGATTGAATGAAGAAAAAAAGGCATCTCAGCATACTGTCACTTGGTAACATATAAGGGAATGCAAAATTACTTATCTGCCAAGTATCTCACATATCCTCAATAAACAACCTGAGACCCAGACAGAACACTGTATAAATAAACCTTACTCATGAGAAGTGGCATACCAGTTTGGAATTTATTTGTCTACATTCAACAGAAAATCCAGCTACAGTTGCTTAAGCACATGACCGTTTATTTACATCATGCAACAGAAATCCTAGGAGAATTGTTTCAGTGGCTCAACAGTATTATCAGAAATTTAGGGGCCTTCTATCCTTCTATCTTATCATCCTTAGTGTATAGACCTTTGTGTTATGGTATTCACCTCATGGTTGCAAGTCAGCTGGTTCAACTCCAGGCTTTCACTTCACTACTGATCCCAGTCAAGAAAGCAAGAAAGGTTAAAGACCTAAGGAACATGCTCCCTCATACTAGCCCTTTGAAAAATATTTCCCTAAAGCCCAACCACCCAATTGCAGTTTTAAATCATTGGCAATAACAGTCATATGCAAGGGATTATGAAAATGGAATATTTTGGCTAGAGTAGGAAGAAGCAGAGAAAAATGGGCTTGGAAATGGCTTTTTTTTTTTTTTTTACTAACTATTTATATTAGTTTCATATTGTTTCTGTAAACCACAAACTTCATGGCTTACAACAAAACAAATATATTATCTTACAGTTCAGAAATCCAAATGGATCTCATTGACCTAAAATCAACGTGTTAGCAGGGCTGTATTCCTTTCTATAGGTTCTAGAAGATATTTTTTTTTCTCTTTTCCTAGCTTATAGAGATTGCCCATATTCCTTGGTTCATGGGCCCATTCCATCTTCAAAGCCAGTAATGGCCGCCTGACAGTTTAATATTTTTCATAATACATCATCTAGCACTGACTTCTGCCCCTCACTTCCACTTTTAAGGACTACTGTGATTACATACATTGGCCTACCCTACTCACCCCTTTAGTGACTAAGTCATCTCAGTAGAAGGTCAGATGATTAGCAGCAGTCTTAATTCCACCTGCAACCTTAATTCCTTTTTGTCACAAAATATATACCCACAGGTTCTGGAAATTAGGACATGGACATATTTGGGGGGCCATTTTTCTTCTTATCACAGACTCCCCAAGATTTATAACTGTTCTGAATTTAAATATATTCAACCCATGCCCAGCTCCTAAAAGATCTCATCCATTATAGCATCAATTCTAGGTCCAAAATTTCATTTAAGACTCACCTTTTAAAAATCCCAAATATTATCATCTAAATATTATAAATTACGAGCTCTGGTAGCATAGTGCCTAAGGCATTTGACTGCTAACCAGAAAGCTGGTGGTTCGTTCAAACCCACCAGCCACTCCTCAGAAGGAAGATTGGATGATTATTCTTTCATAGTGATACTACCTCAGAAACCCAAGGAGGGGTCGCTATGAGTCAGATCAGACTTGACAACAGTGAGTTTTTCTTTTTCTTTTTTAATATTAAAATTGTTGTTGTTGTTGTGTGCCGTCGAGTCGGCCCCGACTCATAGCGACCCCTCCTTGGATTTCCGAGGCAGTATCACTACGGAAGTAGGATTGCCCAACCTTCCTTCCGAGGAGTGGCTGGTGGGTTTGAACCGTCAGCCTTCTGGTTAGCAGGCAAGTGACTTAACCACTATGCTACCAGAGCTCTTATATTAAAATTAGGTGTGGGTAATACTATGGATATGATGCATCCTGGGGCACAATCCTCTTCATCTGTGGACTTCTGAAACTAAACAAATTGTCTCCTGTCGTCATATAATACTAGGAAAGGCATAGGATTACTTCATAAACATTCCACTTCAAAAAGGAGAAAACAGAAAGTAAAAACAAGTCACCTATTTCAAGCAATGAAGAAATCCGTCCAGGCAATTTTCATCTGCTTTCAAGGCCTGAGAATAATCTCCAGTTGCTTTCAGCACTGCCTTCTGAGATTGACACTCAATTCTGTAAATTAGCCTTTCCTTTCATGAGATAGCATATATGAAGCTGTATCGTTTTATTGAACTATTTCTTGCCTGTACAATTTGGGGCACAATAACCTTTCATTTTGTCTTTTCTGTCCCCTTCAGTCCAAGCTGGAAGTGTTTCTGGTGATATAACATTCTTAAGAATCTTGTGAGCCCCCATGTATGTCACAGGAGTTCATTCCATTAGACAAGAATATCCTTCACAGTTCTTCTCTGAATAATGTCATCTCTATCCTGGCTTCTGCTGAGATGGTTGTGCCACATGCCTAATCTCTTCAAAGAGCCTTCTTTGATTCTTTTGAGGCACTAACAAAAGGTTCTCTAGATATACCCTTAGTTTTATCTCCAGAACATGCTTTCTTGATAGTGACTCTTTTAATTTCAGCTATTTTGCAATGTGAATAGACTGAAGTTTTCCCAAACCATCAAGTCTTAGTTGTTTCTTTCTTTTTTGGTAACAGTTCTTTTTTCAACCTATATCATCCTTCTCACCTTTTTCTATAAGCAGCAAGAAGAAACCAGGCTGCATTTTCAACACTTTGCTTGGAAATCATGGCTAAATATGCAAGTTGATTATTTACAAAGTCTTCTCCACATAACTGCAGGACCAATTCAGTTGAGTTTTCTGTCACCATATAACAAGGATTTGCTTTCTGCCAGTTCCAAGTTTCCAATAACATGTTCCATCATTTCCTTTTGAGCCCTCACCAGTAGTGTTTTTAGTATCCATATTTCTTTCCACAGTCAGTTAACAATGATTTAGTCATTCTCTAAAAGCAATATATGTTTTCTCCACTATGCTTTACACTTCCTTCTAATTCCTCACTAGCATAGCTATAAACATTCACATTTATACTAATAGTTTGTACAAAGCACTCTAAGCTTTTTCTATCATGCTCCTCAAAATTCCTCCAGCCTCTACCTCTTGTCCAATTCCAAAGTTACTTCCACATTCTCAGTTACAGCAGCCCCCTGCTTCGACATGCTAAAGTCTGTATCAGTTAGGGTTCAACCAGAGAAACAGAAGTAGGAAATATGTGTTAGGAGATTTATAGTAAGGAATTAAGTTATTTTAAAGTTCAAAATCCATATGACATGCCATCAGAAAGAGAAAAATTTGAACTCTGGGGCATGACTTGATGCTGCTGTCCAAAGGCAGGACTTCTTTATCTCAGGGAAATCAAGCTACACTTCTAATGTCTTCCAAATGATTGAATCAGGCCCATCCAGATTATAAGGATATTTTCTCTGTTTAAGGTTAGCCAGTTAGCAACCTTTAATTCCATATGAACCTTAATTCCTCTTTGCCACATAGCATAACATCTTCACAGGTGATGGGGCCCGTGATTAGGACATGAACCACACCATCCTATACTATCCCCTAAAGAGGCTCCTGAAGATAGAGTAGTCCTGACAACATAAATAATTATTTCTCCAAATCATTCAAACCCGTCAACCAACAAATCCTCTAATAATGTTGGTTTTGTTAACTATTGTTAATTATACAGTTTATTTTCTTTCAGATGCCTTATCAACCAGAGCAATATGATCATCCAAAGGCAAACAGATATTGGCAGTCTGTACCATCAAAAGCCCCTCTAGGCCCCGCATTTGGAACTCACTTCAGAATTTCCCTGCTATAACAAGAGAAAATTGCAGGCCTTACTTGTACCTAGAGTCTATTGGTCACTTGAGTACCTGAAAACACTTTAAACACAGTCCATCTGGGTATCAGTAAATCTATTCAGGAACCTTACCAGGATCATAATTTCAGAGATAAGGAAGAACCTATGTCCTTTCAACAGTGGTTTAGATGAGAAAGAATAGATGATTCAGGTATATTTTTAAGAGATAACAAGTATTTTAGAGCAAAAGTCTAATAATGGCAAGTTATAATTTAATAGATTTTTAAATTAATAACTTGAAATTATACATACTGATGTGTTTGGAAAACAAAAATCCAAACAAAGGTATTAGGAGAAACTGGGTATGGATAAATATGTACTTAATCCACTCCAAACTGAACATGGATTACATAAAAGCTTTACTTGTGTAAATAATAAAAACTAAAAAGACTTACAACATTTAGAAAATAAACTAGGAGCAAAAAGAGTAATCAATTCTTACACAGTCTCATATGTTGTTGTTGTTGGGTGCCATCGAGTCAGACCCGACTGACTCATAGCGACCCCTCCTTGGGTTTCCAAGGCTGTATCACTACGGAAGTAGATTGCCCCATCTTCCTTCCCAGGAGTGGCTGATGGGTTTGAACCGCCAGCCTTCTGGTTAGCAGTCAAGTGCCTTGGGCACTATGCTACCAGAGCTCCTCAGACTCGTATAGTGGAAATAAAAGCAAAACGCAACCACTGCCCTGGAATCAGATCAGACTTATAGCTACCCCTCCTTGGGTTTCCAAGGCAGTATCACTATGGAAATACGCTTTTAAAATTAGAATTATGATTACTAGGAGGAGTAAACCATCATATTATCCTTCAAGAATGAGTACTAAAAATTTAATTAGCAATACAAATTATGAAATTTCCTGATAACATTTTACTAGTAAAATAACAAGTAATTTAGAGGACATTCCAGTCAATAAAACTAAGAGTAACATTAATAAAGAAAACAGTAGAGAAAATAAAGCAGAATTAAAGATTATTACTGCTCTTACAAAAAGGAGGAGACAGTAAAGGAGACAAAATTAATATATCCAGCGGGGAAGTTTCAGATACCTAAACTACTCCGGAATTTGGGAGTTCCCTCTGTTTTACTCTCAGGATCCTGAGCAAGAAGATTGGGAAAGATAGGCTTCAAGAATTTAAACTCATTACTCCCAGAGTCTCCCGTCAGACACACTTCGTACTGGTAGCTCTGGGACAGGGTCCTGGTGCCGCTGACGTCCACGAAGTCGCCTGGCAAGTGTCCCTCGGGCACCGAGCAGCGACCCACCCAGGCCGCCCTGTTCCTCCTGCACAGCCTAAACGCTATGAACAGGAGCACGGAGAACAGGAAGAGTGTCGAAACCGACGCCAGCGCAATGACCAAGTAGACGGTGAGCGAGTCAGCTTGGGCCTCGTTTGGGGCCACTTTCGGGAGCGGGAGGTAGGGCTGCGAGAAGCCATCCACCAGGAGCACGTGCAGCGTGACGGTGGCTGACATCGAGGGCTCACCATTGTCCTTCACCAGCACGACGAGTCTGTGCTTGGTCGCGTCGCGCTCGCTCAGCAGCCTGGCGGTGCGCACCTCGCCATTGTGCGCCCACACGCTGAACAGCCCGGGCTCCGTGGCCTTGAGCAGCTGGTAGGACAGCCAGGCGTTCTGACCCGAATCGCCGTCCACTGCCACCACCTTGGTCACCAGGTAGCCCGCCTCAGCAGCTCTGGGCACCAGCTCGGTGCAGGGCGCAGAGCCATTCTGCAGCGGGTACAGCACGAAGGGCGAGTTGTCGTTATCGTCCACGACCACCACGCGCACCAGGGCCTCGCTGCTCAGCGCCGGGGAACCTGAGTCCACCGCGCCCACGCGGAACTCGAAGGCTCGCAGGGCCTCGTAATCCAGCGACCTCAGAGCGAACAGGTGTCCGTTGGCTGCGTTGATGGAGACCAGGGAGGCGATGGGGAGGTGCCGGTCCTGGGGTGGCAGTAGCGAGTAGGTGACTTGGGCGTTGGTGCCTGAGTCTTTGTCTGTGGCGCTGACGCTGCCAATGTGCAGGGCTGGGCTGTTGTTCTCGCGGATGTACAGGGTGTAGGAGGTTTGGGTGAAAGTAGGTGCGTTATCATTGACGTCGGAGACCAGCACTGTTATTGTGTGCTCTGTTTTCAGCCTAGGGGATCCAAAATCGGTCACAGTGATGGTGATGTTATACCCGGCTCTGCTCTCTCTGTCCAGCGTCCCTTCTGTGATCAGGGTGTAGAAATTCTCCGCAGATGGCTTCAGAAGAAAGGGGAGATCATCCTGGATGAAGCAAATCATTCTTCCGTTGTCCCCCGAGTCTCGATCTCGAACCCTAAACAGTGCCACTTCTGTGTTGGGGGAATTTTCGGGAATAGGGCTGCTAAGTGATGAAATAGTTAGTTCCGGGGAATTATCGTTAACATCCATCACCTTAATAGAGACAGAGCATTTTCCAGAAAGCCCTCCGCCATCAGATGCCTCTATATCCAGTTCATATGAGGATATTGCCTCAAAATCTAATTTTTTAATGAGTCGAACTTCTCCTGAAAGATGGCTTATATCAAAAGTTTTGCTTATCTCCTGAGAGCTATAAAAGAGTGAGTATGATATTTCTCCATTAGTCCCAGTGTCTAAATCCCTAGCGGAGACCTTGACGACTAGAGAGCCTACAGGGCTGTTCTCTGGGACCTGCGCCTCGTAGAGCTTCTGCGAGAACTCCGGAGCGTTGTCGTTGACGTCAAGGACCACAATGCGGATCTGCGCGGTGCCAGACCTGGGCGGAGAGCCGCCATCCAGAGCTGTGATTGTTATTCGGAACTCAGACTGCTCCTCATGATCCAGCTCTTTGTCCAGCACCAACTCAGGGTATTTCCTGCCATCCCCCCGCCTGAGGGTGGAAACATGAAAATGAGCGTTGGGACTGATACTGTAGTTTTGGACATTGTTGTTGCCCACGTCCAAATCCTGGGCTTTTTTCAGGGGAAACACAGTCCCATTCGGACTATTCTCTAGGATTTTCAGGGTCATTTCTGGTTCAGGAAACTCAGGAGAATGATCATTTATGTCTCTCACCAGGAGCTCAGCTCGAAATACTTCTAATGGCTTTCTCAGTAACACTTGGAAATGCATTACGCAGGGCTCAGTGAGGCCGCACAATTCCTCCCGGTCCAGTTTTTCATTTAATATCAACTCCCCAGTCTGCAGGTCAAGCTGTAAGCGCTGTTCGTTATCCTCAGAGACCACCCGGGCTCCCCGCGCAGCTAGCTCCCGCACTCCCAGCCCGAGGTCTTTGGCCAGGTTGGCTACAAAGGAGCCGCTCTCGGTTTCCTCTAGCACAGAATAACGACGGGTTTCCCAGCCCGCTAGAGCCACTCCCAACAAGAGAAACAGAACAAACACTTGCCTTTGTTTAAGAAAGCGCTCCCCTTCGGCCTCCATCTTTACTTCCGCAAAGGCCTTTGGATGAACGGGGCCCAGTTCTACTTCGGAGAGCGAAGGGACTGAGACAAATATAGATCTGTCAGTTGATAACCTGTCCAGAAATGTCAGTGAGTAACATTCTCTCGAGACTTACTGGTCCTGAGCTCTGCTACAGGCTTTCTTCTTGGCTGGAAATCTAAAGTACGGTCTGTAGCTTCTTGGTTTTGGGACGCCTTAGCCTGCAGCGCCACCATGCGTTGTCTTTGATTTCAAACGAATTGCTAAAATTGTATTCTCTAAAATGAACAATGTAGTTGTACATATACAGAATACGTGTGTATGAGTATATGTATATGTAATACACATAAATGCATATATTCTGCCATTAAGACTTTGGAAATTGTTTTGGGAATTGATGTAATAATAACACACAACTGTAGATTCATTTCTTCATTCAAAGAAGCATTGCTGATCTCTATGTGCCAGGTCTTGAGAAGCAGTATATTTCAAGTATATAACCTGGAAATGGTCACTGCTTTCTAGAGCCTGTGATCTTGGTGGGTGCTCCGATGGAAGCTGACAAGTGAAAGACATAATAGTGATCCGTCCTCTTGTAAAAATAGTGAAAACATAAGCCCATGAGATTCTTAAAATGCTTTCAGAAAAATAGATGAATTCCTCTAGATTCACCTGTGTGCCGGTTCACTTGACATTCTCATTCAAATTCAAAGTGGCTTCTGTATCAGAATTGTCATTCTTATTGGTTGAGTTATTTCAAGGAAAAGCTCCATTCCAGGTTATGATATCCTTTCTATATAAATCCAGAGCGCTGATTTTATAAAAATGTTAAACTATGGGAAAATGTATGTAAGGGCACTTCCTATCTCCCTTACTCTGTATCTTTTCCCTAACATTTATCACCATCTGACACAGTATATATTTACAGATTTGTTTCTTTTCTGTGTCACTACTGAGTTTGAGTACTTTTTGTTCATGCTGAATGCCCAACATCTAGAATAATGCCTGACACATAACAGATGCTCAACAAATATTTGTTGAATGGATCAATGCATAAATCACAATTAAAATGTCTGACAGATGAAATCTCTCCACCTACTGAAGAATCTTGCTCTTTCGCTGGGCTCCTAGTTCATTACATGAGCTGAATAAACAAAACAGCATGTTCCCAAGTTGTTGTTGGGTGCTCTTGAGTTGGCTCCAGCTCATAGTGACCCTGTGTACAACAGAATGAAACACCGCCTGGTCCTGCGCCAGTCTCACAATCCGTGCTATATCTGAGCCCATCGTTGCAGCCACTGTGTCAATCCATCTTGTTGAGGGCCTTCCCCTTTTTTCTTGACCCTCCACTTTACCAAGCATGATACCCTTCTCCAGGGAATGGTCCCTTCTGACAACATGACCAAAGTAGGTGAAATGAAGTCTGGCCATTCTCGCTTCCAAGATGCATTCTCGCTACACTTCTTCCAGGACAGATTTGTTTGTTCTTCTGGTAGTCCATGTTCCCAAGTAGCTACTTTCTATGCCTATTGTATAACAAAAACAACCCTCCCCCCCAAAAAAAAAAACAGACCAAGTGACATCCTGTTGATTCTGATTCATAGCAACCCTATAAGACAATAGAACTGCCCTATAGTAATTTGAAGTAACTCAGAATGATCTAAAATGTTTTTTTCATTAAATGGTAAAGTACAGTGCTCCCCCTAAGCAAAAGGATAGACACAAAAGGGGTCAATTATTTTTAAAAATCTTGAAATGATGTAATTAGCTGTCAATAATATTCAAATATATTATATACTGAAAATTGATAGCGGAGGAAGATTGTAAGTATGGGAGATATATATTTTTTTTTCATTTAATATCACTGTGGAACAAAACCATGCAGTTTTTGCAGAAATCTCTTCATTTGAAAATACAAAAAACCAGTAAACACAATAGCAGATTAAACAGAAGCTGTTAATTGTACTTGTATCATGATTGTCTTCTAATTAATTACAATCATCAAGAATTTAGAAAAACTTTCTGAACAATAATCACAGAGAATGAAGTTGAGATCATCTTCCATTCAATAGAATTTGAAATTAAAGGGTTGATTGATTGAACAAAATAGTCATGACTTTTCAATAATGAAATGGAAGATTCTATTGTCTCCAAAATTGAAATAATAAAATGTAGCAAATATTGTGATGTACAGTACTCAATTTTTTTTCCTAATCTCAACTAGGAAATTGAAATTACCAAAACCTCCAAGAAAGTATATATAAACCCAAATAGATACTGCAAACTAGCATATTTAAAATAATCTTCATCCTGAATGCTCTGAAAAAGCAGCATTTTTTTTTTTTTAATTGTGATTTGGGTGAAAGTTTACAGAGCAAATTCACTTTCCATACAGCAGTTCACATACACTTTGTCTCATGACATCAACTACAATTTACCACAACGCAACAGCTCCCCTCCCACTTCCCACCAGCACGAAGGGCGAGTTGTCATTGTCGTCCGCGACCACCACGCGCAACAGCGCCTTGCTGCTCAGCTCCACCGAGCATGTGTCTGCAGCGCTCACGTGGAACTCGAACTTTCGTAGGACCTCTTAATCCAGCTACCTCAGAGCGAACAAATGACGGCGACCAAGGAGGCTATTGGGAGTTAATGGGTCCTGCGGTGGCAGCAGCCAATAGGTGACTTAGGCGTTGATGCCTGAGTCGGTCTGTGGCGCTAATGCTGCTAATGTCCAGAGTGGAGCTGTGGTTCTCGCGGATGAACAGGTTGTAGAAGACCCGGGTGAAAGTATGTTCATTATCATTGACATCCGAGACTAGTATGGCTACTGTTTTGAGTCTAGGGACCCGCAAACTGGCAACTGTAATGTTGCACTCCGTTCTGCTCTCTCTGCCGCGCTCCTTTCTGTAGCCTGTAGAAATTTTCAACAGTAGGTTTCAGTGTGAACGGAACGTCTTCCTGGATGGAATCAATCCTTCTTCCAATTTCCTGGGTTCGGTCTTGAGTACTGAAAAGAGTCGCTATGGTTTCAGGGGAGTTTTCCCTGATGGGGCTCATAAGTGAAGCCACCGTCAGTTCTGGAATGTTGTTTATATTCATCACCTGTCTGGTAACAGTGAGCTTTCCAGAAAGAATCACACACACACACCCCGAGGCCTTAATATTCACCTCATATAAACATATATAAAATCTCTCAAAATCTAGTGTCCCAATTATTTTAATTCTTCCAGTGAGTTCATTAAGTGAAAATGTCTTGGCAATCTCTTCATTACCATTTTTTAAAAATATGTAGACTATTTCATCATTTAGGAGCTCTGGTAGCATAGTGCCTAAGGCACTTGACTGCTAACCAGAAGACTGGCGGTTCAAAGTCACCAGCCACTCCTCGGAAGGAAGGTTGGGCCATCTACTTCTGCAGTGATACAGCTTCGGAAGCCCAAGGAGGGGTCACTATGAATCAGGTCTGACTTGATGGCACATAACAGCAAAAGCATTTCATCATTTATTCCCACGTCTAAATCTTGGGTGGAAACCATGACAATAAGGCATTTTAGGGGGCTGTTTTTGGATTCTAAACAGGAAAGACTGGCTGTAGAAATTCATGGGCATTGTCGTTGACATCTAAAACATCAGTGAGGACCACAGCAGTCCTGGTCTTGGAAGGAGCCCCTGCCATCAACTGCCATGAGAGTTAACCTGAACTTGGGCTGCTCCTCATGATCCAGGACTTTGTCCAGCACCAGCTCTGGGTATTTTCTGCCCTCAGAGCCATAGTAGGTGAGAACATGAAAATGGGAATTGGGGTAGATGGTATTGTTTTGAATGCTATTGATGCCTACATCTAAATCTTGTGCATTCTGCAGGGGAAACAGACCCAGAAGTCTATTTCCCAAGATTTTAAAAAATCATTTCCTCTTCTGGGAACACAGGAATGGTCATTTATACAAGTTCAAACTATGTATCTCCAAAGCTTCCTCCAGTAACTTTTGAAATTGCAGCACACAGGGCTCAATGCAGCCACAGTCCTTCCCTATCCAGTTTCTCATTTACTTGCAAATCTCTTGTCTGCCTAACGCATTTGACCAATAACCAGAAGCCTGGCGGTTCAAACCCACCAGCCACTCCTCAGAAGAAAGGTTGGACAATCTACTTCCATAGTGATATCATCTTCGAAACCCAGGGAGGGGTCGCTATGAGTCGGATCCGACTCCACAGCAGTGGTTGTGTTGCATTGCATCTCTTGTCTGAATGTTTAGATGAACATGTTTTTTGTTATCCTTAGAAATGACCCTCTGAGCCCTCCCTCCAACAACTTTATTACCCCTAACCCTAGATCCTTTGCTAGGTGGGCCACAAAAGAATTGTTTTCTGTTTCTTCTGCCACAATATGCCCCCTCCTGCACAAGTCTGAATCAGCAAACCAAAGAGAGCAGAGCTTGCCTTCATCTAGAAAAACACTTCTCTTCAGCCTCCATTTCTCCAACACCAAAAGCCTTTTGTGTTATAAGGTCTCACATAGCATTGAGTCCAGGTGCCTATGCTGGGACTGTGTTTTTTGGGATGTAGATGGGTCTGTGAATTTAACTGCAATGCAGTTCATTTAACAAAGCTTCTTCTCTTAAGGCAGTAACCATCTACAGGTCTAGGTTCTGCATCCTTAGTTTATAACAAACCTTGTGTTGTATTTAAACCAACTTTGCTAAAAATGATACAAAACATGTTTCACTTACTGAGACTTATGGGGGGGGGACATGTATCATATTATGAGGTGGTTTACAAATAAAAATGGCAATTTTTAGTTTACTGATATTATGAATATGGAAATGGTACCAGACACTTGGGAAATGATTAAAACACAGAATTAACTATATTTTTAACTAATTTATTCAACAAATACTTATTTCATGTTATATGCTAGGCATTGTGCTAAGGGCCAGGAATAAAAATCCTGTCCCTTTCCTCGTGAAGCTTACAATATAGTGTCTATTCTGGTGTCTACTGAGTGCTGTGAGAGAAATGGACCAAACAATTGTGTGCAGCTACAGTCTATTCCTAAAGAATACACATCATTAAACTCAATCTACTGGTAGGACAGTAGATACAGAAATTCAACCACATGTTTCAGGAGTATAAACTTAAGTGATAGATCAACTAGAAGTCATTTATTATGTAAATATCATAGACAGTTTAAGGAGCTGTAAATAATATTTATTACTATTCCTGAAATCATGGGTCATCCCATGGATTTTACATTAAATGACATAATATTTTTGTTCACACTGAAATCAGTAAATAGTTTTTAAAAGAAAGAATCTTCTAAAGAGGATATGATAAACCTGAAAAAAGGTATGATACCCAAATAATAAGAAATTCAATGTTATTTTTAAATGTTTCTGAGCACATAAAAGAATACAAGGGAACCCAAATTAACATGACATTCCATAAAACTTTTTGTAGCATGTGTCTGTTAAAAGACCTCATACATTATATACAAAATTAAATTTTGTAAAAAGAGAGAGAGAGAGAGAGAGAGAGACTCTGATATAGATTATCTCTAATGTACATTTTCATTCCATTCATTACATTAATATTAGAAGCATGCAATAAAACACCTGAGCTTAATGTTGTTGTTGTTGTTATATGCCGTCGAGTTGTCCCCGACTCATAGCGACCCCTCCTTTGGTTTCTGAGAGGCAGTGTCACTACGGAAGTAGATTGCCCCATCTTCCTTCTGAGGAGTGGCTGGTGGGTTTGAACCGCCAGCCTTCTGGTTAGCAGTCAAGTGTTTTAGGCACTATGCTACTGAGCTTAATAGTGTGGTCTAATTGAGTACTCAAGACTTTCTGTATCTTTCAAGTCTCTTTAGGTTGAAAGACACCCCCAAAAAATAGTCTCAATAAAAGAGTTTTATTATTAGGACACTTTGAGTCTTATTATAGACTCCAAGGGCAATAATACACAGGGGACTTAGGTGGGACTACAACTGGGAACTAACAGGTCTAGAATCAAGTGGCATGGTCTTACTGTATTCTAGGTGTCTTCCTCCACTCCCTTGTTCCTTCTCACTTCAACTCTTTCCTTTCCTCCCCCTCTTCTTTCCTTCCTTCCTCCCACCCTCTTTAGATGCCGTTTTGTGCTTCCAGTCTATACAAGTGTAAAAGTGGCCACTTCAGCCTACATTTAACATTTATTTCCTAGTTACAAGCAATTGAGGGAAAAAAAAGATGCACTATACTTCAACTGCAAATTCAGGGGCTGGGACAGCTTTCCTCGGTAGTCTATCACTTGCCAATTAAAAAAATGGCAAGGAGAAGCAAATATATATATATATATATATATATATATATTTCCTCTCTTGAGTAGTACAAGGAAGCTCTCAGATAAGGAGAGTGTGGGCTAGATATATATCTTAAGAATCCAAACAAGAATTTGCATTTATATTAAGAAAAGAACATTTACCAACAATACATGTAGTTCACAAAATATTTATGAAGTTAAATACTTAAGCTATGAAAAAAAAAATTCTTGCATCATTGGCAAAAAAAAAAAAAAAAAAAGGAGAGCAGATTGAATATGCTTTAAAAAAAAAAAAATCCTAAATTAGATACTGTCTACAAAAGCAGCCTAATGAGAAAACCAAAAACCCACTGTTGGTGAGTTGGCTCTTAGTGGTGCTACAGGACAGAGGAGAACTGCATCATAGACTTTCCAAAGCTGCGAATCTTTACGAAAGCAGATTGCCTATCTTTCTCTTGTGGAGCAGCTGGCCAGTGGGTTTGAACGACGGACCTTTCCTGCTAGATGGCCAACACCTAACCATTGTGCCACTAGGGCTTCTAGCCTAACCAGTTAGTAAAGCAATTATATATTTATTCACATCGTGCATTTTTCCTTATAATGATATCAAACATGCAATAATAATACATAAAACATATAAAAACTCTTTTGTCAGAAGAATCCAGAACCAGAACATCCAGAGAATATGACTGGGCTGAGTGTGCAATTAAGCTTGAGGGAAAAAAAATGTTATATATTTGAATAAATTATTTGAGGTCAAATTAGGGGGAAAAAATGCTACACAAATCCCAGCTTCCTTAACTTTTTCCCAGTTAATATGAAGAATAGCAGAAAAGAAAGGCTTAAATTAGGTACTGAAATTTCTGAAAACTCCTCCTTAAGATGAAGTTACCCAACAAGAAGTACGTATTACAATGAACAAAATTTGAAAGGAATACGACTCATTTTAAAGGTTTTGCATCATAATCAGATCCCTAATTAAATCCAAAGCCATTAAGAAAGGTGGAATTTTCCTCCATTTCCCTTTCAGCACCCTGGGGTATGAAGTTGGGGATAATTGGCTTCAAGAACTTGAACTCATTTGTCCTGGAACCCCCTGTCAGAAACACCTCGCATTGATAGCTCTGGGGCAGGGTCCCAGTGCCGCTTAAGTCCACCAAGTGGCCGGGAAAGTGGCCCTCAGGCACAGAGCAGCGATCCACTGAGCTGGCCCTGTTCCTCCTGCACAGCCACACGGCCACAAACAGGAGCACAAAGAACAGGAAGAGCGATGAGATCGACGCCAAAGCAATGACCAAGTAGACAGTAAGCGAGTCGGCCTGGGCATCGTCCGTGGCTACCTCTGGGAGCGGCAGGTAAGGCTGCGAGAAGCCGTCTACAAGGAGCACGTGCAGCGTGACAGAGGCCGACATTGGCGGCTCACCATTGTCCTTCACCAGCACGACGAGTCTGTGCTTGGTCGCGTCGCGCTCGCTCAGCAGCCTGGCGGTGCGCACCTCGCCATTGTGCGCCCACACGCTGAACAGCCCGGGCTCCGTGGCCTTGAGCAGCTGGTAGGACAGCCAAGCGTTCTGGCCCGAATCGCCATCCACTGCCACCACCTTGGTCACCAGGTAGCCCGCTTCGGCCGCCCTGGGCACCAGCTCGGTGCAGGGCGCGGAGCCGTTCTGCAGCGGGTACAGCACAAAGGGCGAGTTGTCGTTTTCGTCCACAATCACCACCCTCACCAGGGCCTCGCTGCTCAGAGCTGGGGACCCTGCGTCTACCGCGCCCACGCGGAATTCGAAAGCTCTCAGGGCCTCATAATCCAGCGACCTCAGAGCGAATAGATGCCCGTTGTCTGCGTTGATAGAAACCAAAGAGGTGAGGGAGAAATGTGTGTCCTGGGGCGGCAGCAGCGAGTAGGTGATTTGGGCGTTGGTTCCTGAGTCCCTATCTGTGGCGCACACTCTGCCAATGTGCAGGGCAGGGCTGTTGTTCTCCTGGATGAACAGTGTATAGGAGTTTTGGGCGAAAGTGGGAGCGTTGTCATTGATGTCTGATACCAACACGGTTATATTGTGCTCGGTTTTCAGTCTGGGGTTACCCAAATCAGTGACAGTGATGGTGATGTTATATTTTGTGCTGGTCTCTCTGTCAAGTGGTTGCTCTATGACTAAGGTGTAGAAATTCTTGAAGGTAGGCTTCAGGAGAAAGGGGAGATTGTCCTGAATTGAGCAAATCATATTCCCATTGTCACCAGTGTCTTTGTCTCGTACTCTGAAAACCGCGACCACCATCTCAGATGGAGAGTTTTCCGGTATGGGGCTGGTAAGCGATGTCATGGCTATTTCTGGTGCATTGTCATTCACATCTACAACCTTAACTAGAACGGTCGATTTTCCAGAAAGGCTTCCACCATCAATGGCCTGAATATTTATTGTATAAGACTGAATTAACTCAAAATCCAGAAGTGCTTTTAAACTAACTTCACCAGAAATTGGATGAATTTCAAAAGTTTTCTGTATGTCTCTGGAGACGTGGGAAAATGAATAAGATAGTTCTCCATTTATTCCTGCATCTATGTCTGTAGCAGATACTGTGATGATCAAGGAATTCAGAGGGCTGTTCTCTGGTACTTGAACTTCATAGACTGGCCTATCAAACTGGGGGGCGTTGTCATTGACATCCAGGACAACAATACGAACAAGTGCAGTCCCAGTCCTGGGAGGAGATCCGCCATCCAAGGCTGTTACTGTGAAACTAAGCTCAGGCTCCTTTTCTCTATCCAGAGGCTGGTCCAGCACCAGCTCTGGGTATTTTCTGCCCTCACCATTGTCCTGTAATTTAAGGTGGAAATGGGGATTGGGGCTGATTGTGTAGTTTTGGATACCATTCTTTCCTGCATCCAAGTCTTGAGCACTCTGCATTTGAAACAAGCTTCCTGGAGCAGTACTTTCTGGGATTTTCAGAAGTATATGCCTGTCTAAGAATGTGGGAGTGTGATCATTTATATCTTTGACCCAAAGCTCAGCCCGAAAAAATTGCAAAGGATTTTCAAATAACACTTGGAAATTCAAAACACATGGCTCAGTGAGATCGCAAAGTGCCTCCCGATCCAGTTGCTTATTTACGAACAAGTTGCCAGTGTGCAGATCCAACTGCAAATGTGGTGTATAGTCATCAAAAAGGACTCTGGCCCTGCGTGCAGCCAGGTTTTCCACATCCAAACCCATGTCTTTCACTACATTGGCTATAAAGGAGCCAATCTCCATTTCCTCCATCACAGAATATCGCAATGTCTCAGAACCCATTAGACAACCTGCCAGGAAAACAAAGAAAAGCAGCACTTGCCTTTTCTGCTGACTGCTCCCCTCTCCCGGCTCCATGGCTCCTTTACCAAACGTCTTTCTAAAGAAAATGTCAAGTCTTTCTCAGCCACATCTGAAAGTTGCTCCTTTTATCTATCAGCCTGAACCCTTTAGGGTTTGCAGACTTATAATTCGGCCAAGGAGAGGTGTTATTGGCTCCCTAGCTTTCTCTTAAAAGCCTCCCTCTTCCTGCTTCTTGGTGCTCTCAGTTCCACTGGTTAATCGAAACCAGAGTGTTCGCTGTATTCCCAAACTCTCACCATCTTATCCTGCAGCGCCACCACCTGACTCTAGGGTTGTTTGGTTTCAGACGAAGTCAAATAAATATGAAACAGAATGTTTTTTGACTCGTATGGTTGTTGATAAATTTAAATTACATTTTCTCCCACATTTTTTTCCTGAGTTACATTCATTGTGATATGTGATGCTGTCATTCAATTATTAACACAATAAGCCTCAATCTGCTACAGCTGTCTTTCATAGAAAAAGTATATTTAAGACATAGTCTCATCCGAGGAACATCAGGTCTACAGAAGTTGAAAGAGACAAGGACCTTCCTCCAGAGCCAACAGAGAAAGAAAACTTTGCCTAGAGTCAATACCCTGAATTCAGACTTCTAGGCTCCTAACTGTGAGAAAACATATTTTTGCTCTTTACAACACACACACACACACACACACACACACAAAATTCTCTGCCTCAAATTAGTTATTATCTCATTGTGAAGACAATTTATGAAACAAATAAAAATAGTTAACAGCAATCTTGCAAATAATTGACTTAGCGAGTAAGAAGTTCTCAGGAAAACTGGGAATGAGAACCTGAGATCTTAGTCTTCTCTAGTTATCTGCAAAGACTCTTAGAAAAAACGGAATGAAATGACATCATGTACTTGAAACTGAATGTGGTATTTGTAGATTTTTGTTTGAGGGAGGCTGGATGTTTCAGGGTGGGTAAATGGTATCATTTATTTAGGGGTATTCTGTTGGAAACCTCCCCAACTGGGGTAGAAAGTAAATAGTAGTGAATAAATTAAGATCGATCTAGTTTCTGACAACATAAAAAAATGTTAATAAAATCAGACCCAAATTTAGTTGAGGAATTGAATTTAACTGTTTTACTGACTCGGGCTTTCCAGATGTTTATTTGCATCCATCCATCAATTAATTTGCTCACAATTTTTTGAGCATAAACTTTGTACTAGGCATAGTATTAAGTGTTAGAGATACAGTGGTAAACAAGAGACATATAGCTCTTACTCTCAAATAGGGAGGCAAAAAACTGATCACACATTTAAAATAAAGCATAATGGATGCCATGATAGGAAAGTTCACGTTACTATAAAAGCATAGATGATGATCATTAACTAGAATTTAAAAGTACAGGAGAGACTTTTCTGGATAAAGTATATTCTTAATTGATATTCTAAATGAAATATGAGTAGGAACATTACAAACAAAAATTAGATGTGGGGTGAAAATTTCCAGGCAGACTAAACACATGGTTGTGTAAATCCAAGATGAGAGAAGTGGTTTGGAAGAAACTAAATAAGATCAATATGACTGAACCATAGAATAAGAGGAGGGAAGTGGTGGGACTTGAAAATGGAAAAAATAAGTAAATATCTTGTAAACCATGTCAAGACATTGGAACTTCACACCAGTGGAATATAAGTTTCATAAATAGCTTTAAACAACAACAACAAAAAAGTGATATGATCATGTTTTCGTTTCAAAAGATCATCCAGTTTCAGGGTGGGAGAATAAATTAGAGAGGAATAGGACTAGAGGCAGGAGATTGATTAGAAGTGGTTGTAGGAAAATAGCAACAACAGCCCCTCAGACTCCCCTTTCCCAATAAACTATTGTTATTGTTATATGCCGTTGAGTTGGACCCACTCAGCGACCCCTCCTTGGGTTTCTGAGGCAGAATCACTATGGAAGTAGATTGCCCAAACTTCCTTCTGAGGAGTGCTCAATAAAATAGGAGGCTGGTAATCTATTCATTTTTCAAAGGAAAAGGGGAAGATTTGAGGAGGGACTCAGCATCACCACCTGTGGTAGCTGTCAATGTGTGGATGAAATAAGACTGAGCAAGATGGAGAATTTTGCTGTCACCTAAAATTATCCTTTCCACCAAGTCTTGTCATGATTTCGTGCTTAATAGTTATGACACTAGTTTTTGGCCTGGGGACCTGGAAGCCCACCAGTCTCTTCTGAAATAGTCTCCATTGGCATTTGCAGCATTCATTGGCCTCAAAGAGTATGTACCTGAGTTCTGGTTGTGGTGCAAAAGATAAAAATGAGCAAATCAAAACAACAATGAGATACCATCTTGCTCCAGCACTAGTAGCAAAGTTCAACAAGACAGGAAATAACAAATGCTGGCAAAGTTGTGGAGAGATTGGAACTCTCATACACTGCTGGTGGGACTGTAAAATGGTACAACTATTGTGGAAAGCAGTATGGCAATTCCTTCAAAAGTTGGAATTAGAAATACCATTTGACCCAGCCATTCCATTACTAGGTATATACCCTAAAGAAGTGAGAGCCATGACA
>NW_006921643.1:7396230-7413910 GCF_000298275.1 Orycteropus afer afer | reverse complement strand
GGGCTGCTTATGCACAGGGAGACAGCTCAGGGGGCAGGAGTGTATGGAGGGATGGACACTGGGAAGAGGTAATTATGGGGAGGAAGTGGGAGGGGAGCTGTTGCATTGTGGTAAACTGTGGTCAATGATGTGAGACAAAGTATATGTGAGCTGCTGTATGGAAAGTGAATTTGCTCTGTAAATCTTCACCCAAATCACTGTAAATAATAATAATAAAAAGATTAAAATGAGTAGCACTTCCCTACTCCCTCCAACCCCATCACTACCCCCCCCATACATACACAAGATTGGACTCCTGGGCATATAAAGATGAGAGCAGTCTTGGATTCTAGCCACTAACCAAGGCACAGATAAGTGCATTGTGGGTCATGTGCAATTCCAAATAGCTCACTGTACCACCTATGACTCTCCTTCTCATGAATACATACTGTAGTTTAAGGGAGCAAGAGTGTCTTATCATATGTGAAGGTATTTTTATTTTTCACAGTTAATTAAATTTGTTTCAAATTAAAAACTATTTCAGGCAATCAAAAAATAGGTTGTTGTTGTTGGGTGCCATGGAGTCAATTTTCTACCCACAGTGATATTATTGGCAGTAAAACTACCCTCTAGAGTTTTCTAGGCTGTACGCTTTCTGGGAGCAGATTGCCAGGTCTTTCTGTGAAGCAGCTGGGTGGATTTGTACCACAAATATTTTGGTTACCAGATGACCACTTAACTGTGTGCCACCAGGGTTCTTTCAGAGAACTATAGTGAATAATAAAACAATAATATGCTGACCACCTAGCTTAAGGAATAAAATATTACAGAGGCAATTAAAACCCCCTCTGATTGAAACAAAACAAAACAAATTTTTTGAAGTATAGCACACACCCACTCATTTATTTTTAACAAATACTTTTCAAAATATGAAAAATAAAAAGTGTTGATAGTAAAATAGGTAAAAGATGATATCAGCTAGAATTAGAAATGCAGTAGTAGGTTTATATTAGAAAGATATATGTAAACTATACAGAATGTGATATTAGATTAGACATAAAGGGAGTGTGGTGGAGAGGAATGAAAATGAATGTACTTTTTTCTTTCAGGCCTAGCAAACTGTGTGGATGTTGGTGCTATTAACTGATAGACACCAGGAAAGGATAAGGGAGAGAAATGGCCAGGGTGTTGTAGAAAATAAGTTTAATTTTGAAGAAGGGGAATTTTAAATTTGAAGTGTTGAATTTGAGGTGTCAATAAAGAATCTACACTGTTATTGTTGTTATGTGCCGTGGAGTTGGACCTGACTCATAGCAACCCCTCCTTGGGTTTCTGAGGTGGTATCACTACAGAAGTAGATTGCCCAACTTTCCTTCCGAGGAGTGGCTGGTGGATTTGAACTGCCAGCCTTCTGGTTAGCAGTAAAGTGCCTTAGGCACTACACTACCAGAGCTCCCGAAGAATCTGTATGGTGATATAAATTATATTCAATTATATAATGGAAATTGAATAAAGAGGTTCATGATGGAGAAATAAGTTTCAGATTTATTGGCATAAATTGTGATTGAATCCCTTCAACAAATAATAATAATAATAATAATAATAATAATAATAAACCGGCAGCCTTCTGGTTAGCAGTCAAATGCCTTAGGAACTACACCACCAGAGCTCCTAATCCCTTCAAGGAAGATGATAAATCATAGATAATCATACATTAAGAGAAAAATGTTTGAATTAGCCCCCAGAGAGTGACCACGGTCAGAGGAGACTGGACAAGAGTAAAAGTCAATGTCACCTGAGATGAAGAAAGCTAGAACAGATGGGTCAAACTTCTTGACCCAAAATTTTGACAAGAGTTGACAAAAGAGAAAAACTATAAGAGGTAAAATATTTTATTCTCTCTTACGTTCTTGATTAATTTTCAACTCAACATATCCAGTTGATTTGATTCTCTCATTTCATGACTTTTACATGTAATGACTGTTTAGACAGCTAATTTCTTTCAGCACATTGAAGATATTACCCCACTTTCTTTTCACTTCCATTCTTCTTGTCCCATTGCTACTACTAACCAGGTGTCAGTCTATCATCATGCTTTTGAGTGTTACATGTTTTCTTTCTTTGGCCATTTAAATTTTTTTTTGTGTATGTTTGTTTTTCTGAAAATGTCCCATGATGTTTCTGGGCATAGATATATTTTTCGTTTATTCTGTTAGGCATTTTTGTGTCTCTTGAATCTATACACTGCTGTTTTAATCAGTTCCAGAAAATTTTCAGACATTATTTCTTCAAATGTTGCTTTTGCCTCATTATTTCCTGTCTCATCTTCTGGAGTTCAGATCAAAGATGTTAGATCTTCTTATTCTATCCTGTTTCTAACCATCTTTTTTGTATTTTTCATCTTGTTAATACTCTTGAGTTACATACTAGGTAAATTATAATCTGACTTATCTTTCACTTCACTATCACTTTGTTTGTTGCTATTCTTACTTTGGTGCCACCAAGTTGATTCCTACTCATGGCAATGCCATGTGACCCTGTGTTCAAGAGAACAAAACATTACCCAATCCTGTGCCATCCTCACAATCAATGCTGTATCTGAGCTCATTGTTATATCCATTGTATCAGTTCATTTTGTTGAGGGTCTTCATTGTTTTGCTGGCCTTCTACCTTACCAAGCACGATGCCCTTCTCCAGGGACTCATCTCTCCTGAAACCATGTCCAAACTACCTGAGATGAAGTTCCACCATCCTTTCTTCTAAGGAGCATTCTTGTACTTTTTTCAAGATAGGTTTGTTTGTTCTGGCACTCCATGAATTTAATATTTCATATTAAGAATTTAATATTCTTTGCCAACACCATAATTCAAAACCATCAATTCTTCTTCAGTCTTCCTTATTCATTGTCCAGCTTTCCCATACATATGAGGTGATTGACTATACCATGGCTTAGGTCAGGTGCATCTTGGTCTTTGAAGTGACGTCTTTGATCTTAACACTTTAGAGAAGGTCTTTTCCAGCAGATTTACACAATACAATAAAACATCGTTTGATTTCTTGACTGTGCTTCCATGAGTGTTGATCATGGATCCAAGTAAAATGAAATCATTGAGAACTTCGATATTTTCTCCATTTATCATGATGCTGCTTATTCGTCCAGTTGTGAAGATTTTTTTTTTTTTTTAATTTATACTATGATTTGGGTGAAAGTTTACAGTGCAAATTCATCTTCCATACAGCAGTTCATTTACACTTTGTTTCATGACATTGACGGTCATCCCCCACAGAACAACAGCTTTCCTCCCACTTCCTCCCCATAGCCACCTCTTCCCTGTGTCCTTCCTTCCCATGCACTCCTGCCCCCTGAGCTGTCTCCCTGTGCATACACAGCCCTTCTATTCTCTCATGCTTGATCTCTTCAAAGAGTGTATCTACGTAATGTAAATGTTCAGCTCATGTTCTTGTTGCTGTTGTTGTTGTTATGTAACATAGAATAAGACCCAACTCATAGTGATCCCTCCTTGGGTTTCTGAGGCAGTATCACTATGGAAGTAGATTGCCCCATCTTCCTTCTGAGGAATGGCTGGTAGGTTTGAACCCCCAGCCTTCTAGTTAGTAGTCAAGTGTCTTAGGCATTATGCTACCAGAACTCCCATTCAGCTCATATTCCTGTCTTTTGTTTGTCTGGAAGCCACAGGAGTGGGTTCAATTCCAGACCTGAATAGCAGCTAGGGGCCACAGTCTTAGGGGTTCCTGCAGGCTTATCAGACCAGCAAACCTAGTCCCTTTTTTTCAATGCAGTTGTGGTGATTTTTATTTTCTTTGTGTTGGGGTATAATCCATACTGAAGGCTGTAGTTTTTTCATATTCATCAGTAAATGCTTCGAGTCCTCTTCACTTTCAGCAAGCAAGTTGTGTCATCTGCATATCTCAGCTTGGTAATGTATCTCCAAACCTGATGCTGCAGTTTTTTCATATAGTCCAGCTTGGATTTTTTGCTCAGCATAGAGTTTGAATAAGTGTGGTGAAAGGATACAATCCTGATGCACACTTTTCTTGATTTTAAACCATTCAGTATCCCTTTGTTCTCTTTCAATGACTGCCTCTTGGTCTATATACAGGTCCCACAAGAAATACAATTAAGTGTTCTGGAATTCCCATTCTTCACATTGTTTTTCATAATTTTTTTTATGATCCACCCAGTTGAATTCTTTTGTGTATTGTACACAGTTTAAAGATCTTTCTGGTAAGCTCTGCTTTTAGTCAAGATCCATCTGACATTTGCAGTGATATCCCTCATTCCATACCATCTTCTGAATCCAGCTTGAATTTCTGGCAGTTCCCTGCCAATGTACCGCTACAACCATTTTTGAATTATCTTCAACAAAATTTTACTTGCGTGTGATATTAATGATATTGTTTGACAATTTTCACATTCTGTTGCATCACCTGTCTTTGGAATTGGCACAAATGTGAATCTCTTCCAGTTGGATAGCTAGGTAAGTCTCTTCCAAATATCTCAGCATAGATGAGTTAATGCTTCTGGCCTTGCATCTGTTGGTTGAAACATCTCAACTGGTCAAATCCTGGAGCCCTGTTTTTCACCAGTTCTTTAAGTACAGTTAGACTTCCTCCTTTCATACTATCATTCTTGCTCATTTGCTACCTCCCTGAAAGAGTCAAATGTTAACAAATTCTTTTTGGCTTAGTGACTCTATTCTTTCCATCTTCGTTTGATGCTTCCTGTGTCAGTCAATATTTTGCCTATAGACTCCTTCACTGTTGCAACTTCAGGCTTGAATTTTTTTCTCAGTTCTTTCAGCTTGAGAAATACCCAGTGTGTTCTTCCCTTTTGTTTTTCTAGCTTCAGGTCTTCAAATATTTCATTATAATACTTTATTTGTTTTTCCAGCTGCCCTTTCAAATCTTCTGTTCAATTCTTTTCCTTTATAATTTCTTCAGTTTATTTTAATTATTCTATGCCCAATAGCAAGTTTCAGAGTCTCATCTGACATCCATTTTGGTCTTTTCTTTCTTTCCTGTCTTTTTAATGGCCTCTGCTGTCTTCATGTATGATGTCCTTAACATTCTGTCTTTGACATTCTGATATCATCTTTGTTTCATTGTATTTAATTTCCTATTAAATCTTTATATTCAGTTTAACATTTTGATGATTACATTTTTCATTTCCAGGAGTTCTTTTTCTAAGTAATGTGTTGCATTTTATGATTTCTTTTTCCTGTATATCTTGAAGTTTATTTTTTATTTCAATTAAAGTGTTTAATATATTATAGACTGTCTGATAATCACAGTATTTGAAGTACTTGCAAGTTTATATATGTGTTCTGCTGTGCTGGCTCTTACTCATGTTGTAATGTTGCCTTGTATAATATGCAGTTATCTTTGTGGTGAAGTTATGAACATAAAAATTACTTATATGAGCAATTTGAAGCTTAGAGTGAAGAAACTTTCTTTTATAGAAGAGCTGTGTTTGATTCTATCATGACCTGGGAGCACTGTCAATTACTATCTTAAATCAAACTCAAGGCTAGAAATAAAATTCAAGGCTGAAATTCCACACAAGGGCTCATCCACTTCTTGTTTACTCTCATCCTGAGAAAGTTGCTCATGAAGATCCATGATTATTGTTGGGAAGATCTTCTGTAAGCTTCTCATTTTGTTACTCACTGCCGTCGAGTTGATTTGACTCATAGCAACCGCTCCTTGGGTTTCTGAGGCAGTATCTCTATGGCAGTAGATTGCCCAATCTTCCCTCTGAAGAGTGGCTGGTGGGTTTGAACCACCAGACTTCTGGTTAGCATTCAAATGCCTTAGGCACATTTTGTTAGGCTTTTTATTTTTCCCTTTCATTGTATAAACCATCAAAATGAAGTTTAAAAATTCTCAGGATCCCAAACGTTCTCAGGGAAAAAATGGATTTTGTGTTCATTTATCTTTTTGGGTTTCCTTTTTATATTCAACTTTAACCTGACAACATAGCAGTGTCTTAATTAGCTAAATATTTACAGTGGAAGGGTTGGTATATGTTCTCATTGGAAAGATTCATCTACATAATCAATTCCATCTTTCTTTAAAATATAAAGTCTCAGGGATATTTTTTATATATCAAAATCACCAGTAAATTCTTAGTTTTCCTTGAGTATGAATAATAGACCTTCTCAAGAAGCTAGAGAAATAATTTATGTTTTTTAACCAACTTTAATTGATCAATAATAAATCAAATCTATAATTCTGTAATCAACTTAAACTCTCTTAGAAGAGACAGTTTTTGTCTTTGCCATTAGAAGTAGCCCCCACTTTCCTCTTCACTCCTTATTTCCCCACATATACACACATATCTCCTTCCTTATACCTTCCTCTCCCCTCTCTCTCATCCTCTTCTCTCTCTATCTCCCTCTTGCTCTTTCCTGAACTCAGGTGAACAGGACAGAGTTCCTCACACTCTCTCTCTCTCTCTCTCCCTCATCTTTTTATGACACACTCTCATCAATAGTCCTTGAAAGCTATCTTCTTCTTTATTTGCCCTTTAGTAGTAAGTTCCAACACACTCTCATAACCTTTTTTGGCACCAATATTAATGGATTAATATAATTTAAAAAAAAAATTCTATTTGCTGATCTCGCCTATAAACTACAGACTTCTCACTCAATATTTCTATCTCCTTGTAAATAGCTAATAAATTTTATCACCTAGTCGTGTCCAAAACAGCACTGATGATCTTCCACTCAATCTTGAATGCTTTAAGTGGAAATTCCATTTTAAAATGGCTCAGGCTGAAATCTGAGTATCCTTGACTCCTCCCTTTAATATTCCATTTCAAGTACATTAGCAAAACTTACTATGAAAATTTAAGTATAATTTAAAATAAGTTCAGAATTTAACAGTTTTATCATTTTCACTTTTTTCACCTTGGTCAAAGACATTATTATAATATTTCACACAGGTTATTGCAATAGCCCCCGACTGGTCTCCTTGCTTCCACCATTGCCCCAGTACAATACATTTTCGAATTAAAAGTCAGGCTGATTCTTTAAAAATAGAAGTTCAATTATGTCATTCTGCTCTAAACCCTTTAAATGCTCTTATAGTCACCCTACTGACAGTAAAATCCAAATATGTACACAATGTTGTTTACCATTAACTTTCTTATTTCTTCTCAAAGTAATCATTCTTCCTCGGCCACAGCTGGAGTTTCTCAAAGTGTGTTCTAGGATCCCTAGCAGTCCTGAAAACCTGTTCATAGATTTCATAGGTCAAAGCTACTTTCCCCAAAATCTTGAGATATATTTTGTCTTTTGTCACAATAATCCTCTTATCAGTGGGGTTACCCAGAGGGTACATAGTAATTTCATAACAGTTTGAGTGCAGAAGCAGAAATGAAAATCCAACTGTCGTTTATCAAGCCAACATTTTATATTTCTGAAAATATAAAACTACACCATTCTTCTTCTTTTTGTTTATTTGCTTTGCAAATAACTTCATTTTTATTAAAAAAAATATGTTATTTAATTTAGCATGTAATAGCCTTTATATTGTTATTTTAAAATATATTAAGAAATATTTTAAAATATCTCATTTTTTATTTCCAATACAGTAAATGTTGATGAATTTAACCACGTAAAAACTCTCTAGATCGTCAATAATTTCTACGAGTGTGACACCAAAAATTTGTGAATGCAGTGCTCCAGCCATACTAGCTTTGCTGTTTATCAAACATGCTCAATCTGCTTTGACCTCAGTGTTTCTCTACTGACTGTTTCTTCTGGCTGTAATGCTTTGCCAAGATTCCTTAAAGAATGAGGCTTGTTCTGATAATCCTATTTGAAACTGATACTCTTTAGCATTTCTCATTCCTTTTTCCTGTTTTATTTTTCTCCTAAGCAAGTTAATTTTTCAATATAGTGTGTAATTTACTTGTTATATATATAGTTTTCATATTATTTCAATAGAATGTGAGCTCCAAGAAAACAGGGATTTTTGTGTTTTTCCTCACAGCTGTATTTTTAGTAGCTAAAAAAAAAATTGTGGGGGCACATTGCATACATCCAATAAATATTGAATGAACGAATCAATCAACCTCTGTTTATTGATATATTTGTGTATTTCTACAAATATAAGATATCTCAATGGCACATAACAACATACATGTGTAAACATTTGAGATTTATCCATGTAGTTGTACATACAACTTGTTCATTTCTTTTGATCACTGCATAATACTCCTTCACCATCATGTACCATATTTTACCAATCAATTGTTTTATTCATGGGCAAGTAAGTAGCCCTCTATTCTTTCCTATCAGAATCTATCCCAAGATGAACGTTCTCATACACATGTTTGTAAACCTGTGTTAAGAGTTCTGTTGCTTATATATCACAAAGTTGAATTGCCAGATCATACAGAAGATACGTACTAAATGTCACTAAAAAAAAAAAAAAAGAAGAAGAAGAAAAGAAAACTAAGAAAAAGCTCTCAAAATAGGCTGATCATGAGATTTTCTATTGTTTTGCTTGACATTATCCACATTTCTCATCTTTAATAATCTTCTGGATGTAAATTGACATTTTAGTTTAGTGTGCATTTTACCAACTATTTATGAAGTTGAACATCACTTCAAGTTCTTTTCAAACTTTCCATTTTCTCCTTATGTGAATTCCCTCTTCCTTTTGTCCTTTTTAAAGGAGTCCTGGTGGCACACTAGCCCAAAGTTAATTGGTTTGAACCTACCAGCTGCTCTGTGAGAGAAAGATGAGGTGTCTGCTTCCGTAAAGATTTACAGCCTTGGAAACCTTATGGGGAAGTTTTACTCTGTCCTGTAGGGTGTCTAGGAGTAGAAAACAACTGGACCAGCAAGGGTTTGGTTTGGTTTGTCCTTTTTTATCCCATTAGTTTTTCTGACTTTTTTTTTTTTTTTCTTTCTCATCTGCAGTTTATTTGCCAATGGGGCAGTTCTATCTGTCCTAAAGGGTAGCTATGAGTTGCAACTGACTTCATGGCAGGTTTTTTTTGTTTTGTTTTTTGTTTTTAATTACTGCTTCTCAGTTAAAATATTGTCAGCAGCTTCTCCTTGTCTGTCATCTACTAGCTTGTCTATGCTCTTTTAGAATTTTTACATTATCTTTATTGTTTGTACTTCTAGAGCTTTATTTAAGAAATTGAAGCTAATCCTAAGGTCATAAAGATACTTTTATCCAATTATTTCCAATACAAACATTTCTAATTCAGTTCTTAGAACCATATGAAGTTTATTTTTATACAGCATGAGATAGGGCTTTTGTGTCTTTATGTAGTGAGCCAGTTTTCCCAATAACATTTGCTAAGTAATCAGTCTTTTCCTCCTCTATCTGACTGTATACACACACACACACACTTATAGTCTAAGTGTCTATTTAAATTATATATATATATATATATATATATATATATATATCCCTGGATTTTATTCTGTCTGGTGGTCTACATAGTTCCTGAATCATTCAAATAGAGTAGCTCAGATTTGTAACATACCCTAATATCTATATGGTAAGGCATTCCCTCCTGCTTTTCTTTTTAAAAATTGTTTTATCTTTTCAAGTAACTTTATTCTTCCTTATCAATATTAGGAACTGTTTTTTGATGCTACTCATAGATTTAATTGTGATTGCATTGAGTTTATAAGTTATTCTGGGAAGAATACACATCTTTCTTGTATTAAGTTGTTCTAACAAAGAACCAGTATCTTTCTTGTTCAATTATTTAATGATTTTCTTTCTCATTCTATTGATTTCATTAAATTTTCCCCTACAGGTTTCTTCATTCTTTGATAGACTAATTCCTAGATGCATTCTAGTTGGTTACTATTTTTAAATTTTCATTTCTAATTGGTTAATTACAAGATAAAGAAACATTTCTCTTACTTCCTTTGCATCTCAATTCTCCTCCTACCTTTGTGTTCTATTCTTTCAACTCTTCTTCCTTTCTTTAGTATTTACCCTTAGATCTTAAAGTGGCTGTCATGAGCATAGCTTTGTTTCTTATGGCTGTGAAGGGTAAAAGGTACAAAGATTCCTTTAAAGATGTTATTGTCTAAGTGGCTATTTAAATGGAATTCTCACAAGTAAATATTGGCTTCAAGACAAAATAGAATCAGTCAGAATTGCAAGAAGCAGGGAAAAGAAGATTCCTAGAAAATTTGAATTTTGTTTCTCCCATTTCAAAATTGCAAGTTCTATTCCACCTTACTACATTTTTTTTTTACATTTACTCATATCATGCAGAAAATTACATTTTAAATGTGGAGTTGATGGTACAGTTTTACCTTAGACAATACAAAGTTCATTTGCTGTGAAATTCTAAATTAATTAATATAATCTATTATGAGCAATTTTCACAGTCTGATAGACCCAGTAAACTTTTTCTTTTTAAAATTTTTATTATAATTTGGGTGAAAGTTTACAGAGTATATTAGTTCAATTCAACAATTTATGACCATTTTGTTTCGTGACATTGGTCGCAATCCCCTCAATGTAACAGCACTTCCTCCCTGGGTTCCCTATTCTTGGTCTTCCTTCTTTCCTGCCTTCTGAGCTTTGTTTTTGGGAAAATGCTGCTCTCCTTCGGTTGACTGTACTGAGGAGTGCATTCGTCCTTGGTGTTATCATTCACCTTATAGGCCTGCCTATTGTTTGGCTGAAAGTTGATCCCTGGGGATGCATTAGTTCCAGGCTTGAAGGGTACCTAAGGGTGATAGGTTGGGGGGGCATGGTTCCACCAATCTCTAGCAAGCCAAAAATTATTGTCCTTTTCATTTTCAATTTTGCTCTACATTTTTCTTCTCCCTCTCTGTCCAGGACCTTCTACTGTGATCCTGATAAACCCAGCACCATCTAGTCCTACTGGTCTCCAGGTAGTGAAGTTCACGTGGCCCATTAGATCTTTGGAGTAATTGTTCCCTTGAGTCTTTGATTTTCTTCACTCTTCTTTGGTCCAGATTTATTTATTTGATTTATGACAGTGCATGGAGAAATGTGCATACACACTAATCTTATATCTACACTACATTCCAGTTCTCAAAACCTAGTTGTAATTCTCCATGAAACTGTCTATTTAGAGATTTGAGACATGATAATTTGTAGCACAGATGAGATGTCTATAAACTGTAAATGAAGAAACATTTCTCCTTTGTGCATATCTTTGAGAGGCCACAAAATATCAGTGATATTTTATATTCCATTCTTAAGAATGAATAAGAAAATAAATCCCAGTAATTTTCTTCAACAGTTTGAATTTTCATTTCAATTTCTTAAGCAGTCTTCATGTTGTACCCTTGTGGTGAAGGCTAGTTCATTTACGATGATATCATGAACTACATTCTGGTTTAGTAATGAACAATATAAAATAATAAAAACTTTGAATTAGTAAATGTGGTGTGTTTAAAGAAAGCAAAATAGCAATAGCAAAGCCTCAAACATTTTAAGATTCACCTCCCACAACAGCATCAACAAGAAAAATAGTTCTTTAAAATTACACATGTAACAAACAATAAATCAATGTGGTCATTTTTATGTTGTAGTAAAGTGAGATCTTGAACAACACTACATAACAACAACAACAAAAGGTTCTCTACTACCCAATAGAGAAAGTAGCATTTTTTATGATATAAGTTTTCAAGCATAAAATAGAACAATAAAATCCAAGATACATCCCACCAAAATGGAAAACCGTTTTTAATCTTTGCTTTATTTTTTGATGAATTAAATTACATATGTTGTGACATTCACTCTTAAATACTTTAGTATGCATCTCCAAAAATTAAGAACATTGTCTTCTCTAAGAAAAATAGCAACAGTTCTTTTTAATGCAATTTGCTCTTGCTTTTGTTGAGAATATAAACAGCAGGACATTAATCATTTAAACAATTTCTACCTTTACAATTCAGTAACATTGATTACAGTCTTAAAATCGTGCAACCATTTTTTTCAAATTATTCTGCTTCTATATTCTTACTGCCCTTCAAAGTTCTTATCTAAACTTTTGAGTTGTCAATTTCACCCATATAGGTAGTTCTTAAAAGAGCTCATTGTTCAAGGTAGAGACTTTTTTTTTTTTTCCCACTAATAAGCTAAACTGTTGTTTGGCTATACTTTAGAAGATATTTTTGCTTTAGGGTTTCAAGATTATCTCAGGGCAGTAGTTTCAGGGGAATAGTTCCTTAATATAACATTTGTTACAAAATATTTTTTTAAAAGTATACAGATTATATTTCCATTTCCTTATACCAAACCAAACTCACTGCCGTCGAGTCGTTTCTGACTCATAGGGACCTCTCCTTGGGTTCCGAGGCGGTATCACTACCAAAGTAGATTGCCCAACCTTCCTTCCGAGGAGGGGCTGGTGGGTTTGAACCACCAGCCTTCTGGTTAACAGTAAAGTGCCTTAGACGCTACGCTACCAGAGCTCCCCGTTTCCTTATGTTGTTGTTGTTGTTATTATGTGCCGTCGAGTCAACCCCGACTCATAGCGACCCCTCCTTGGGTTTCCGAGGCTGTATCACTACGGAAGTAGGATTGCCCATCCTTCCGAGGAGTGGCTGGTGGGTTTGAACCGCCAGCCATATGGTTAGCAGGCAAGTGTCTTAGCCACTATGCTACCAGAGCTCCTTACAGCCACTAATAAAGATTTCTAAAGCAAATTTGAGGAGAGCATGAACAAGTAATGATGCATGCAACTACAGTACAACCTAAAATCTATTACAGATGAGACAAAAAGAATGAGCAGTTTGTGTGTCAAAGATAATAAAAATTAAAAATAAATTATTTTATTAAATGTTGAATCCAAAGCTATTCCGGAAGTTGGCGTTTTCCCCCATATTCCTACCAGAATCTTGGACTGGGAGATTGGGAATAATCGGCTTTAGAAATTTAAACTCATTAGTCCCAGAACCTCCTGTCAGACACACCTCATACTGGTAGCTCTGGGACAGGGTCCCAGTGCCGCTGATGTCCACCAAGTGGTCCGGAAAGTGTCCCTCGGGCACCGGATAGCGACCCACGTAGGCGGCCGTGTTCCTCCTGCACAGCCGGACGGCGACAAACAGGAGCACCGAGAACAGGAAGAGCGACGAGACTGAAGCCAACGCTATGACCAAGTAGACAGTGAGCGAGTCTGCCTGGGCCTCGTTTGGGGCCACCTCCGGAAGCGGAAGGTAAGGCTGCGAGAAGCCGTCCACCAGGAGCACGTGTAGTGTGACGGTGGCCGACATTGGCGGCTCACCATTGTCCTTCACCAGCACGACGAGTCTGTGCTTGGCCGCTTCGCGCTCGCTCAGCAGCCTGGCGGTGCGCACCTCGCCATTGTGCGCCCACACGCTGAACAGCCCGGGCTCCGTGGCCTTGAGCAGCTGGTAGGACAGCCAGGCGTTCTGGCCTGAGTCACTGTCCACTGCCACTACCTTGGTCACCAAGTAGCCCGCGTCAGCCGCCCTGGGCACCAGCTCAGTGCAGGGTACAGAGCCATTTTGCAGCGGGTACAGCACGAAGGGCGAGTTGTCATTGTCGTCCACAATCTCCACGCGCACCAGGGCCTCGCTGCTCAGCGCCGGGGAGCCTGCGTCGACCGCGCCCACGCGGAACTCGAACTCTCGCAGCGTCTCATAATCCAGCGACCTCAGAGCGAACATGTGCCCGTTGTCTGCGTTGATGGAGACCAAGGAGTCGAGGGGGAGGTGTGGGTCCTGGGGCAGCAGCAAGGAGTAGGCGACTTGGGCATTGGTTCCAGAGTCTCTGTCTGTGGCGCTGACGCTGCCAATGTGCAGGGCAGGGCTGTTGTTTTCACTGACCAACAAAGTGTAAGAGGTTTGGGTGAAGGTGGGTGCATTATCATTGACGTCGGAGACCCATACAATGATGCTATGCTGGGTTTTCAGTCTAGGGGAACCCAAGTCTGTGACGGTGATGGTGATGTTGTACTCAGCTCTCATTTCTCTGTCAAGTGCTTTTTCAGTAATCAGAGTGAAGAAATTCTTGAAGGTCGGTGTGAGAATGAAGGGGAGGTCATCCTGAATAGAGCAAATCACCCTTCCATTGTCACCAGAGTCTTGGTCTCGGACACTAAAAACAGCGACAAGTGTCTCCGGTGCATTCTCTGGAATTCTGTTTGTAATTGATGACATGGTCACTTCTGGTGGGTTGTCGTTTATATCCATTACTTTAACCAGAAGAATGCATTTTTCTGAAAGACCTCCACCATCTGTGGCCTGAATGTTTATAGTGTAAGATTGTGTTACTTCAAAATCTAGGAGCGCTCTTAAATGAACTTCTCCAGATATTGGATTGATTTCAAATGTTTTACGAATATCTTCTGATGCATGGAAAAATGTATAAGATATTTTCCCATAATTTCCTGCATCCAAATCCTTAGCAGAGACAGTGATAACCCAGGAGCCCAGGGATGTGTCCTCCAGGACCTGCACCTCATAGAGCCCCTGAGAAAACTCAGGGGCATTGTCATTGATGTCCAAAACACTGATGAGCACCACAGTTGTCCCAGACCTGGGCGGGGACCCACCATCCAGAGCTATGAGTGTTAATCTCAGTTCAGGCTCCTCCTCGTGATCCAATGCTTTGTCCAGGACCAGCTCTGGGTATATCTTTCCCTCACTGCTGTCTCTAATTTTAATGCAGAAATGCGAACTGGGGCTAATTGTGTAGTTTTGGAGACCGTTACTTCCTATGTCCAAATCTTGAGCACTCTCCAGTAAGAATGTTGTTCCAACAGTGGTACTTTCTGATATTTTCAGAAGTATTTCCTCATCCAGGAATGTAGGAGAGTGATCATTTATATCTTTAATGTGCAGCTCAGCCCGAAAAAACTGTAAAGGGTTTTTCAGTAACACCTGGAAATGCAGCACACAGGGCTCGGTGGAGCCACAGAGCTCTTCTCGGTCTAGTTTCTCATTTAACAGCAAATCCCCAGTCAGCAAATCAAGGTGCAAATGCTTTTTATTATCATCTGACACTACCCGTGCCTCCCGTGAGGACAGCTCCTCCACCCTCAGCCCCAGGTCCCTTGCCAGACTGGCCACAAAGGAGCCAATTTCATTTTCCTCTGCCACAGAATAGCTCCCAGATTCAAGACCCGCCTGAGACAATCCCAGTAAAACAAAGAGAATCAAGACTTGCCTTTTCCGCAGAGTGAGCACCCTTCCAGTCTCCATGGTTCCTTCAGGCAGTCTCTTGTGTGGAAAATTTAAAGTTCAGTCCTAATTTTGGAAGCTAGAGGTCTGATTGTTTATATATATATATGAAACCCCTGGAAGATATGCAAAACCCTCCAGCAGCTCTGTCGGTGAACCTCCTTTAATGCCCCTGTTTTCAGTGGGCCGGGCGATCTCTGTTCCCCTGAATAATGGAGCCTACAGAGTCAGCTTGAACATCATTTTCATCTTATCCTGCAGCGCCACCATGTGTCTCTGAAGTTTTTTTCATTAAAATTTCTTGTCTCTTTGAACAAGTCTCCTAACATAGTGCCTAAGACATTTGACTGCTAACCAGAAAGCTGCTGGTTCAAACCCACCAGCCACTCCTTGGAAGGAAGATTGGGCAATCTACTTCTGTACAGACACCGCCTCAAAAACCCAAGGAAGGGTTGCTATGAGTCAAATCGACTTGAAGGCAGTGAGTTCGGTTTTTCTTTTTCTTTTTTGGTTAGAACAAGTCACTCTTGAATACATCTGAATATTTTAAAGCAGATGCTAGACATTAGCTATTTTTGCCTATAAATACTTTAGTAAGTGTCTCCAATAGATAGGAAGTTTTAAAATGTAACCACAAAACCACTATCGCAACCAATAAACTATAGCAATAATTCCTTAAATTTAAACTCAGTCTGTTTTTCCCCCCCCAAAAAATCATTTTTTTCTTTTTTGAAATCTGGATGCAAGCAAGGTCCATACACGGCATCTTAATTATCACTTTTTTGAAGGCATGAGAAGAAGGATCCATTAAATGTCTTTGACTGAAGAAATAATACTTTTTTTCAGGTCACTTATTGAGTAATCCCCAAGTCCCCTAGAGCCAGGAAAGGGAGGGACCAGGAGCGGCCTCAGGGACTTCAGGAGCGGTAGGTTATCCAGGTAAAAAAGGGGCGGGAGTGATTTACACATATATCCTCTCCTCCACTCTTATAAACACTTGTTGAGTTCAGCCCATTATAGTTACTAATGTCATGACTTTTTTTCACTTTGATGTTAAAAACATACATGAGTGTCATTTCAAAAATCAAACATCAGAAAATGGTACACATTTATTTGTTTTCCTCACTTAAGCCCCAGTGTCCTTTTCCAGAAACAATGCCAATCTCGTTTCTTCTGTAGATGTCAATATACCAACTAACATATATCTAACTAAAATCATTTTAGCAAATTAAATCCCAATTATACATTCATTGATGGCATATGTGAAGAGCTATAAAATATGGTTCATGATCATAAAAAGCTTATAACCCTCAAAAATAAAAATATGGAACAAATAATAAATAGCTGGCAGTCTAGGCAGGACTAGTTTCATGGGCAGAGAATATTTAGAAAATGGGAGTGGCCACCCAAGTATGCCTACATTTCTCTTACTCTTGACAAGTGTTGACACAGCAAGTGAAATTGGGATTGACCTTAAACAGGCTACATATATGAATTTTGGCTCAAGGATAGAGAACATTTCAAGTAGGAAGCAGAGCATGGGATCATTGAAGATATTCAGAGAAGATATGCCTGATAGAGAGGTAGAGATAGACAAGAAAAAGTACCATCACAAAAAAATAAGAGCACAAGAGTATTTAGTTTCCATTTTCAAAACAGGAGTATTCTAGTTGCTAGACTAAGTTGAGTCCATTTTCAAAATAGAGTTTTTTTTTCTTGAGTAAAACCAGAGGCATAATTTTAAATGCTTTTATTTATCCTTTTATTAATATTATATGCAAGTGTTTCCTCAATCTCACACACAGCACTAGGTTCTAAGGACACAGCATGAATAAGGTAGATATAACCCTTGTCTTGTTGGAGTTGACAGGCTAGAAATATTGGCAGACAAGTAATTAAAATATGCCATAATGCATGCATAGGTAAGGCTTAATATATAAATACCTAGAAGGAGCATGGATTCTGGTCTGCATTAGAATCCTGTCTCTGTCACTCACTACCTATGGACTTGAGCAAGTTATGTAGCCTCTATGTCCCTCTGTTTCCTCACCTGTAAAATAGGGTTAATAATAGTACTTACCTCCTAAGATTATTATTATAGGAATCCACTGAGGTAATATTTATAATATAGATAGTAAGTGCAACTCTCTGTTAAGAAATCAAATAAAGAAACATAAGCCAGATTTGGGTCATCTGTAAAAACTTTCCTGAGGTAGTAAACTTTAAGTTGGTGATCTGAGGGATTGATCCATGAGAAGAAGGAATATTTCCCACCGACATTTTCAGTATGCTTTGAACTCTGAACCATGGAAGGTGAGGATTTAAAAATGAGATTGGACTAGATAAAAGAAGGGCTAGAACATGAATAATTATGTAAGTCATATCATGCATGTTTTAATTTGTCCTAAGGGCAATGACAAGATAAAAGAGATGAACAGAAGATTTCTAAGAGCAGCTAGAGCAGACAGAGCCAATTACTATAATGAAATGTGCAAAGACCTGGAGTT
>NW_006921643.1:7392811-7394729 GCF_000298275.1 Orycteropus afer afer | reverse complement strand
AGGGTGGAGGGTCGAAGAAAGAGGGGGAGGCCTTCAACAAGATGGATTGACAAGGTGGCTGCGATGATGGGCTCAAGTATAGCAGGGATCATGGAGCTGGCGTGGGTTTAGGCAGTGTTTTGTTCTGCTGTGCATGGGGTCACTATGAGTCAGAAATGACTTGACGGCACCTAACAACAACAACAAGGGTAATTCAAATACAATGTAGGATTTTAAATATGATTATCATGCTTTCATCAGCATCTTTGAAAAATCTGCCTTGCTGCACAATGGAGAATTAATTTCAGGGAATGTGAGTAGAATCAGAGAAATCAGGAGATGATGGTGGCCTGTGTCAGGGTAATGCCAATGTGGGTGGAGAGAAGAGGGATGATTGGAAAGATATGTAGGAGGTAAAATATTTAAGATTTGGTGATTGATGGGTTTCATGGGGAGAAAAAGAAGAAAGACTCAAAGATGATAACTATAACATTTCCAGATTGGGCAACTGAGTGGGTAGTGGTGTCATTCACTAAAACCATGAATACTGAAAAAACAGAACAAAATTGAGATGGAAGAGGAGTATGTGTTCAATTTTTGGACACATTAATACTGAGGTAGATGCCTATAGGATGTGCATGCCCTTGCATGGCTCTCTGTGTGTATAACTAAAGCATACGAAATAAATCTAGGCTGGATATATGGACTTTGAAATTCATCAACATATAGATAGTGATAAAAACCATGAGAACACTAAGATGATGAAGCAAAAGTGTGTCAAGGAAGAATAGAAGAGGGCTTAGGACAGAACTCTGAGAAACACGTTCTTTTAGAGGAGAGAGAACAAGAAGTGTCTTTAAAAAGACAGAGGGAAGGCTCCCAGTTCAAAATTGTGAAACTAAAGCAAATAAAATTTCAAGGAGATGAGAAAAATCAACAGTATCAAGTGCTTCAGAATAGTCAAGAAAAATTAGTATTGAAATAGTGCACTGAATTTAAAAAGATGATCATGTGGAAGATTCTGATAGATATCTACTAAAATCTATTCTGATTTTCTTCTATAGTGATAGAACTTTAGTTGGGCACATAGTTACTCAGATAGACTGCCTGCCTCAGCCTTCTCTGTAGTTAAGTGTGGTGAAGTGACAGACTGTGAGCAGAACTTTAATTTGACACTTTCAGTCTGGAATGGAAGACATCTGGGTGTACCTCCTGCCTTTTAACCAGCTAGAATCTAAATGTGGCATCAACCCAGCTAGAATGCAGACTATGACATTGCAATAAATAATGCTAGAGCCATTGTTGTTATTGTCGTTAGGTGCCGTCGAGTCGTCTCTGACTCAGCGACCCTATGCACAGCAGAACGAAACACTGTCTGGTCCCGTGCCAGCTCCGCGATCCTTGCTATACTTGACCCCATTGCCGCAGCCACTGTGTCAATCCATCTCATTGAGGGACTTCCTCTCTGTCGACCGTCCACCTTACCAAACATGACATCCTTCTCCAGGGAATGGTCTTTTCTGATAACATGACCAAAGTAGATGAGACTGAGTCTGGCCACTCTTGCCTCCAAGAGGTATTCTGGCTGCACTTCCTCCGGGACAGATTTGTTAGTTCTTTTAGCAGTCCATGGTACTTCCAGCATTCTTCACCAGCACCACAACTCAAAAGCATCAATTCTTCCTTGGTCTTCTTTATTCATTGTCGAGCTCTCGCATGCATGTGAGGTGATTGGAAAATATCATGGCTTGTGTCAGGCTCACCTTAGTCCTCAAGGAGATATCTTTGCTCTTCAGCAATTAAAAGAATTCTTTTGCAGCCAATTTGCTCAGTGCTATACGTCATCTGAAGGAAGGTTGGGCAATCCTACTTCTGTAGTGATACTGCCTCGGAAACCCAAGGAGGGGTCGCTATGAGTCAGGGCTGACTCGACGGCACA
>NW_006921643.1:7386388-7389072 GCF_000298275.1 Orycteropus afer afer | reverse complement strand
TGATGTCTTTTCCTGGTTTTGGTATTAAGGTTATGCTTGCTTCATAAAATGAGTTAGGGAGGATTCCATCCTTTTCTATGTTTTGGAATACTTTGCGCCTAACTGCTATTTCCACTGGCGTGGATTGTAGAACCAAGCAATGTGAAGTCTGACAACTTCTATCTTTTCTCCATTTATTGTGATGCTGCTTATGGTTGTCAGGATTTTTGTTTTCTTTATATTGAGATGTAATCCACACTGCAGACTGTATTCTTCAATCTTTATCAGTAAGTGCTTCAAACCATCCTTACTTTCAGCAAGCAAAGTTGTGTCATCAGCGTATCGCAGGTTGTTAATGATTCTTCCTCCAATCTTGATGCCACGTTTTTCTTCATATAGTCCAGCTTCTCAGATTATTTGCTCGGCATATAGATTGAATAAGTATGATGAAAAGATACAGTCCTGACACACTTCCCTTCTTGATTTTAAACCATGCAGGGTCCCCTTGTTCTGTCCAAATGACAGCCTCCTGGTCTATGTATAGGTTCCTTAGGAGTACAATGAAGTGTTGTGGAATTCCCATTCTTCTCAGTTTTAGTAGCTGAAGCCATTACTTGGAGCAAGTTTGATCAAAAAAAGACTGTGAGGAGAAAAGCTGCCCTGTAAACCTAACCACTTACATTTGAACTGTTACATGAAAAGGATATACCTCCCACAAGGCACTGTACTATTTGTTTCAGTGTTGTTGTGGTTGTTATGTGTTGTCGAGTTGGACCCAACTCATAATGTCCCCTCCTTGGGTTTCCAAGGCAGTATCACTATGGAAGTAGATTGCCCCATCTTCCTTCCGAGGAGTGGCTGGTGAGTTTGAACTGCCAGCCTTCTGGGTAGCAGTCAAGTGCCTTAGGCACCAAGCCACCAGAGCACCCTTCAGTATAACCTTACTTAATTTAAACAGAAATATTTCATGACCTTGACAACAGGAGTTTCAGTAAAATAGTTGTGATGAAAATTAGATTGCACTTGGTTGAAAATGATGAGGAAGTAGAAAATGAGGTTAGACAACTCTTTCAAGAAATTTGGTTTTTAAAAAGGAAAAGGTCTGTATCTGAAGGACAATTTAGAATCACGAGAGATTGTTGTTGTTGTTTGTTAAGATTAGAAAGACTGAACATATTTAAAATGCCAATGTGTAGTATTTTGTAGTGATGGAGGTGTTTAAGATACAGAAGAGAAGATATAATCAATGTGAGTCCCCCAGAAGATGATTAATCACACTTAAACAGATAGAGAAGACCTCTGCAGGGGAAAAAAAAAAAAGAGGTTCAAATGTTGTAAAGGTATAGTTTAGGGGTCGAGAAACTGAAAAATCTCATCTGGTGGATTCTATTTTCTCTGTGAGGGAGTAGGTAGCTCAACTGTAAAAAGGGAATGTGTAAGTAGTGTTAAGTGCCGTGGAGTTGGTTCTGATTCATAGCCACCCTATGTACAACAGAACAAAACACTGCCTGGTCCTGTGACTGTCTCACAATCATTGCTATAGTTGAGCCCTTTGTTGCAGCCACCATGTCAGTCTATCTCATTGAGAGCCTTCCTCTTTTTCACTGACCTGGACTGATCCTTCCTGATAACATATCCAAAGAATGTGAGATGAAGTTTTACCAACCTTGCTGCTAAGGAGTATTCTGGCTGTGCTTCTTCAAAGACAGTCTGTACATTCTTCTGGCAGTCCATGGGATAGTCGATATTCTTCACTGGCACCACAATGCAAGTGCATCAATTCTTTTTTGGTCTTCCTCATTCATTGTCCTTTCACATGATTTAAAGTGATTGAAAATACCATGGCTTGGGTCAGGCACACCTTAATCTTCAAACTGACAACTTAACTCTTTAATACTTTAAACAGGTCTTTTGAAGCAGATTTGCCCAGTGCAGTATGTCATTTGATTTCTTGACTGCTGTTTCCCTGAGTGTTGATTGTGGATCCAAGTAAAATGAAAACTTCAATCTTTTATCCATTTATCATTATCTTGCTTATTGGCCCAGTTATGTAGATATTTGTTTTCTTTATGTTGAGCTGTAATCCATATTTAAGGCTGTTGTCTTCATCAGTAAGTGCTTCAAGTTTTCTTCACTTTCAGCAAGCAATACTGTGTCATCATTGGTTGTTAATGAGTCTTTGTTCAATCCTGATTTGATGTTCTTCTTCATATAGTCAGGTTTCTCATATTATTTGCTCAACATACAGATTGAATAAATATGGTGAAAGGATACAACCCTGATGAACACCATTCTTGATTTGAAACCATACAGAATCCCCTGTTCTGTTACAATGACTGCCTCTTTGTCTACGTATAGGTTCCCCATAAGCCCAATTAAATGTTCTTGAATTCCCATTCTTCACAATGTTAGCCACAATTTCTTATGATAATGCCTTTCCAGAGTCCATAAAACACAGGTAAACGTTTCTTGTATTTTCTGCTTTCAGCCAAGATCCACCTGACATCAACAATACTTGTGGTTCCACATCCTCTTCTGAATCTCGCTTGAATTTCTGGCAGTTCTCTGTCTATGCACTGCTAGAACCATTTTTGAATTATTTTCAGCAAAATTTTACTTGTGTTTAAATGGAGAGTGTATCCAAGATCATATACAGGGTTGGCAGACAATGGGCCTCTCGAAGAGTATGAAGGGATGGACACTGG
>NW_006921643.1:7378182-7386288 GCF_000298275.1 Orycteropus afer afer | reverse complement strand
ATGTGAACTGCTGTATGAAAAGTGAATTTACTCTGTAAATCTACACCCAAATCCTAATAAAAAAAAAATTTTACTTGTGTGTGATATGAATGATATTATTTGATAATTTCTACATTCTGTTGGATCACCTTTCTTTGTAATGGGTACAAATACAGATCCCTCCAGTCAATTGGCCAGGTAGCTGTCTTCCATATTTATTGGCATTTCTCAAACTGAAAGAACTGAAGGACAAATATGGGCAAAATATTGAATGATGCAGGAAGTATCAAAAGAAGATGAAAGGAATACAGAATTACTGTACCAAAAATAAGTGGTCAGTGTTCAACCACTGTAGGAGGTAGCATATGATCAAGAACAGATGGTACCAAAGGAAAAAGTCCAAGAGTATTGGCCATACTCTTGGCCAATTCCATACTATATACAATGGATATGTAAGACCATTTTCGGAATTCCTTACAGTCTATAGTTTTTCAGAATAAAATTGGCTGATGCAATTTGATTGCAATGCTCCGATTTAAATTTAGCCATGAAGGAGCTCCAGTAGCATAGTGTCTAAGGCACTTGACTGCTAACCAGAAGGCTGGTGGTTCAAAGCCATCAGCCACTCCTCGGAAGGAAGGTTGGGCAATCTACTGTCATGGTGATACCGCCTTGGAAACCCAAGGAGGGGTACTATGAATCAGGCACTACCTGAAGGTACATAACAACAACAACATAAAAGATGTATTTGAAGTATAAGAGCAAATTTTGTTTTTAGTGTTATGTTTCAGGACAACTGACAGCTATTGAAAGAGCTCTGGTGGCATAGTGGGTAAGGCATTTGATTGGTAACCAGAAAGTTGGTGGTTCAAACCTACCAGCTGCTCCTCAGGAGGAAGAGAAGGCAATCTACTTCCATAAAGATTTACAGCCTTGGAAACTCTATGGGGTTTGCTATGAATCAGAACCAACTAGCTGGCTGTGGGTTGTTTGGTTTGGTTTAGTTACTATGTCTGGGCATCCAAGCTCCTGGACGCCCAACCACTTCCCATTAGAATCAGGAAACACATAGTTCTTTCCAGAATTAGAGAAGTCATGCTGCTCATATCTGGGGGAAAAATCTGAAGCAAGCCAACTTACTTGGGACCACAGGCTTCTAGAACCACCCCACCTTTATTTTTTTATATTTTTAATAGCTACAATTTACATAATAGACTGCCCAATCTTCCTTCCAAGTAGTGCCTGGTGGGTTTGAACCACCAGCCTTCTAGTTAGCAGTCTAATGCCTTAGCCACTATGCCACCAGAGCTCTCTATAATTTGCATGTTCTGTTGGCATAGTGCCTAAGGCCCATTCAAAGTGTACAATTAAATTGTTTTTAGTATACTTATAGGGTTGTACAACTATCACCATAATTTTAGAACATTTCCATCATCTTGAAAAGAAACTTCATACCCATTAGCAGTCACTCTGCATCTCTCCTCTCCAGACCTAAGCAACCACTAATCTACTTTTGTCTCTATCAATTTGCCTGTTCTGAACATCTTATATAAAAGGGATAATATAATATGTGAACTTTTATGACTGGTTTCTTTCACTTAGCATAATGTTCTTGAGCTTCATCCCTGTTGTAGCATGTATCAGGGCTGCATTCCATTTTATTGCTCAATAATAACAACTCTATTGCAAGGGAGTACCACATTTTGTTTATCCATTCATCATTTGATGGACATTTGGGTTATTTCCTCTTTTGGCTATTTTGAATTATGAACACTCGTGTATAAAGTGTTTGTGTATGGACGTATGTTTTCAGTTGCTTTGGATAGATACATAGGAGTAGAATGGCTGGGTCACAGGGTAACTCTGTGTTTAAAATTTTGAGGAATTACCAAGCTTTGCTAAGGTGGCTGCATCATTTCCCATTCCCACCAGTAACGCATGAGGATTCTGATCTCTCCACATCATCACCAACACTTGTTAGTGTCTTGTCAGTCTTTTTGATTATAGTCATTCTAGTGAATGAGGAATGTTGTTGTTGTTATGTGCCGTCGAGTTGGACCCGACTCATAGTGACCCCTCCTTGGGTTTCTGAGGCAGATTGCCCAACCTTCCTTCTGAGGATTTCCACCTTCAGTATTCTATGTATCTTGTCTGACATGCTAAGAAGCTATAATCCTTTCAACTAATAGTTCTCCATCTTTTCTCCCCTATGCATAGGAAAGGCAGGGAGTAATCTTAATCAATTTACTAGTATCTTGTGAGTTTTTGTCTTGGAAAAAAGAAGTTTTCATTTAGGGGGAGAAAATTTGCTCTTAATTCCACTTCTAAAAATAGAAAATGAAAATATACTCAACCTACATGCAACACAGTTGACTTCTGTTCTCTCCATTTATGTTGAATGAAAAGAATAATAAATAGGTCCATAATGGTATTCTAGAAATGACTATCTTAGGTTATCTTAGATATGCCAGAAAAAGGGATTGTACTTCCTGGCATTGCTAACTGACAAATTCTCAGTTTCCCTCTGATGCTAATATAAAGCTTTAATATATCTTCAAGAGGCAATTTTTGACATTGACTCTATTCTATGTTATCAGAAGCAATCATTCTACACTCCCTCGTTCATTTCCTTTTCCCCATGCCTTCTGTCTCTTTCACACACATATCCTTTCCTTCTATTCTCTTACTTTTTAATTTATCTATATTTTCCTTCTACAATATACAGGCTTTAGTGACTTAAATTATATTCAAAGGAAATTTTCCCCCAACTGTGAAGGCTTTTTCTTCTGTAATTTGTAAGATTATCAAAGGCAAGATTAGTTGCTTGGTACCTGTGTAGTATGAGATAAAAATGTTTCCCCTACAATGATTTACATTTATTATATTTTTAAATGAGAACCTTAAAGGCCTGTCTATTCATACTTCACAATGTTCTGTACATTTGAATCATTCACTACTGAACATCATACTTCTATATTTCTGAGAAAACTGGTTTTCCAACTTTGGATTACTACCCATTGTTGTTGTTGTTGTTATATGCCATCGAGTCAGACCCGACTCATAGCGACCCCTCCTTGGGTTTCTGAGGCAGTATCACTACAGAAGTAGATTGCTCCATCTTCCTTCCAAGGAGTGGCTGGTGGGTTTGAACCACCAGCCTTCTGGTTAGCAGTCAAGTGTCTTAGGCACTACACTACCAGAGCTCCTTACTACCCATTAGTAGGTCATAAAATCAATTTAGTGGAACATGACATTTGAAAATTAGAAAAAATAGAATAGCATTGGACAATGGACAGCCAAACAATGCATAGGGTGAACATTTGCATCAGGTATGAACATTTGCATCTGGTAGATACACTCCTTAGAGTGATCAATCATTGGAGAACAGAAGGGCAGTGTTTGCACAGGGAGATAGCTGGGAAGGGGCAGGAATGCATAGGGAAGGAGGACACAGGGAAGAGGTAACTACAGGGAGGAAGTGAGAAGAGAGCTGTTACATTGTGGGAATTACAGTCAATGTCATGAAACAAAATGTGTATGAACTGGTGTAGAGAAAATGAATTTGCTCTGTAAACTTTCTCCCAATCACAGTAAAAATGAAAAATAAGTTAAAAAATAAACTTTCATGAACAGTGTTAATTTCTCACATTAAGTTTTGAGAGAACTTAGGCAAAATATATTAACATACAGGTTCACTTTAAGTTATCCAAATTATTATTCATATTCCTGCATTCCACTGGATTGTATTAGAGCTTTGTGACATTGGGAAGGCACTTGGAAAACTACAATTTCATGTCCTAAGATTCTGTGAGTGTCCACAGTATTAATATGCCTTCATAACCACTTTCCAGGATGTATAAAGAGATACCAAGACAGTTGCTTTCTGGCCCATTCTACTTAGATGATTGTACTTATGGTTGCATCATGAGACATGATTGTTCAGGTTTATTTTCAGTAGTAATAAACATTTAAAGTCATTAATCAAGAAAATGCAGCAGACCTAAAGAAAGAAAAGTGACATTTCTGAATAGCAGCTCATTATTAAACCATAAGAAAAACAGCAAAAAATAATCAAAGAAATGTGTGAACTTTTGTATTACTTCCAAAGTGGTCAGTTTTATTTTACAATAAGCATAATTGTGCGTAAAGTTTAACTGGGGTGGGGGTGATTTAGTGTTGTTTAAGAAGGCAAAATAATTATCAAGCTCTCCTGGGTTAGAGAGGAAATTACAATCTCATTACAAACACAAATAAAGATAAAATTTCATTGAAAAGCAAAAGTGGGGGAGAACATGAGAAAACATTAAGTAATATCAGTACAATTTTAAATACACAAATTTGGGAAATTAAACATTGGTTGGGAAATGCCATAAAATAAAACACATGTGGAATACAAAATCAATTAGGTTACTGAACATTGAATCCAAAGCTATTGCGGAAGGAAGGGTTTTCCTCTATTTCTTTTCCAGGGTCGTGGGGTGGGAAGTTGGGGATAACCGGCTTCAAGAACTTCACTTCATTTGTCCCTGAACCGCCCATCAGAAACGCCTCATAGAGGAACCTCTGAGACAAAGTCTCTGTGCCGCTAATGTCGACCCAATGGTCTGGAATGCGGCCCTCAGGCACCGAGTAGCGACCCATCGAGGCTGCCCTATTCCTCCTGCACAGCCGCAAAGCGACAAACAGGAGCACAGAGAACAGGAAGACCGAGGAGACTGACGCCAACGCAATGACCAAATAGATGGTGAGCGAGTCAGCCTGGGACTCGTCTGGGGCCAACTTCGGCAGCGGCAGGTAAGGCTGTGAAAAGCCGTCCACCAGGAGCAAGTTCAGCGTAACGGTGGCCGACATTGACGGCTCACCATTGTCCTTCACCAGCACGACGAGTCTGTGCTTGGTCGCGTCGCGCTCGCTCAGCAGCCTGGCGGTGCGCACCTCGCCATTGTGCGCCCACACGTTGAACAGCCCGGGCTCCGTGGCCTTGAGCAGCTGGTAGGACAACCAAGCGTTCTGGCCTGAGTCACTGTCCACTGCTACCACCTTGGTCACCAGGTAGCCCGCCTCGGCCGCTCTGGGCACTAGTTCAGTGCAGGGCGCAGAGCCGTTCTGCAGCGGGTACAGCACGAAGGGCGAGTTGTCATTTTCGTCCACGATCACCACGCGCACCAGGGCCTCGCTGCTCAGCGTCGGGGAGCCAGCGTCGACCGCGCCCACGCGGAACTCGAAAGCTCGCAGGGCCTCGTAATCCAGCGACCTCAGAGCGAACAGGTGCCCTTTGTCCGCGTTGATGGAGACCAAGGAGGCCAGTGGAAGATGCGGCTCTTGGGAAGGCAGCAGCGAGTAGGTGACTTGAGCGTTGGTTCCTGAATCTTTGTCTGTGGCGCTGATGCTGCCGAAGTGCAGGGCGGGGCTGTTGTTCTCCTGGATGAAAAGGGTGTAGGAGCTTTGGGTGAAGGTCGGTGCGTTGTCATTGACGTCTGACACCGACAAGATTATGTTGTGCTGGGTTTTGAGTCTGGGGTTGCCCAAGTCTGAGACAGTGATGGTGATGTTATACTCCGCTAAGCTTTCTCTGTCCAGTGTTCTCTCCGTTTCCAATGTGTAGTAATTCTCAATGGTAGGTTTTAGCATAAATGGGAGGTCTTCCGGGATAGAACAAATCATTTTCCCGTTGTCCCCGGAATCTCTATCTAGGATACTGAACACCATAACCACAGTTTCAGGAGAATTTTCCGGGACTGAACTGGTAATTGATGATACAGTGACTTGGGGAGCATTGTCATTCACATCCATCACCTGAATTCTCACTGTTGTTTTTCCAAAAAGGCCACCTCCATCTGTGGCTTGAACAATTACTGAATATGATTCAGTTGTTTCAAAATCCAAGAGTGCTGTGAGACTAATTTCTCCAGACTTCTGATTAATTTCAAATGTCTTGTAAATATCTTCTGCGGCATGAGAAAAAGTGTATGATATTTCCCCATTTGTTCCTGAATCTAAATCCCAAGCTGAGACAGTCACAAGCTGTGAGCCTAAGATGCTATTCTCTGGAATCTTCACTTCATAAAAGGGCTGTTCAAATTCAGGGGAGTTGTCATTAATATCCACAACCACTATCCGAACCAACGCAGTCCCAGATCTGGGCGGAGATCCACCGTCTAAAGCAGTGAGGATGAAACTGAACTCAGGCTGCTCTTCGTAATCCAGTGACTTGTCCAAAACCAACTCTGGGTATTTCCTATTGTCTGGATTGACTCTCATTTTAACGTGGAAATTAGAGTTGGAGCTGATTGTGTAGTTTTTCAGAGTGTTGATTCCCACGTCAAAATCCTTCGCACTTTCTAATAAGAACACAGTACCGACGGGACTATTCTCTGGGATTTCTAGGAGCATTTCTTTTTCCAGAAAAACGGGAGCGTGGTCATTTATATCCGTGACCTCGAGCTCAATTCTAAAAAACTGCAAGGGGTTTTGCATTAACACCTGCAAATGCAGCACACACAGCTGGGTGGAGCCACAGAGCTCCTCCCGATCTAGTGTTTCGCTTAGGAGCAAATCTCCGGTATTTCTGTTCAGCTGCAAATGTTGTTTGTTGTCTTTAGAGACCACCCGAGCCTCCCGTGAAGATAGCTCCCCCACCTCCAGTCCCAAGTCCTTTGCAAAATTGCCTACAAAGCTCCCGCTCTGCATTTCCTCTGCCACAGAAAAGCGCCCTGGCTCAGAGCCTGCCTGAGATATTCCCAGAAAAACAAAGAGAAGCAGGACTTGCCTTATCCGCAGAGTGCCTGGCCCTTGCTTCTCCATAGCTCCTTTCCCAAAGGCTTCCTGCAGAATCACTTCAGCTCTACCTCGTTCGGGAATTGTGCTGTTCACCAAACCCTTGGAGGTCTTAAGACTTTAGCCCCGTTGAACACCTTCTGGGTCACCTCTGGCTGCTCTGTCTTCCCAGTTCTCTGTGTGCAGTGGGTAACAGTGTCCAAAACCTTATAGAGTGTAATTTTTTTGTGATATTATCCTGCAGCGCCACCACGTGTCTCCACAGATTTTTGCAGTTTGATGAACTCTGCCAAAATTCCATTCACATAGATGTCCTCCAGAAACGAATATTGCTGTATCCATTCTATTCTTCATGTGATTACAAATACATTAGCTATTCCATCTTAAGTGCCTTAAATTCTCTATAGGTTGTGATGCAGTTGGCATTTTATTGAGTATCCTTCCCCACTCTGCACATAACCAAATGTGCTCTGTTGTGATGAATACAGAAATACAAGACATGATTCCCGAGCTCCAGAAGCCTATGATTTTTTTTGTGGAGAAGATTGAAAGCCTGACACAAGAAGCATGTATCTTATTGTTAAACTGAATGAAATTCCAGTACTACTTAGCCTTCCTTAGGTACTAAAGGAAAGGAAAATTGTGCATGGGTCACTTAGAAGTTCTCACAAAGGATCTGAAACAGGATTGATCATGACTTGAAACATATATAGATGTTATTATGACACAGAAAGCATTTCTGTAGATTTCTTTGATAGTAATGAAGTAAAATATTGAGATAGATAAGAGACATTATGTAAATTCATAATGTACTTTCAGTTTCTCATAACATACAAAATTATTTAATAAATACATGAATACAAATATGTTAGTTTTCTTTAAGGCAGGCTTACCCTAAGGCTGCTTAATTTCAGATTTCTGAAATTTCTGTCAACCACAACTATGGCATCCTGCTTTCCCTCTCGCTCTCTTTAGAATTTTTATTGTGATTTGGGTGCAATTTTACAAAGGATATTATTTTACATCCAACAGTTCATATACATTTTATTTTGCAATACTGCTAACAATCCCCACGATATAACAAACCTCCCACCTCCTCCTCTGCATTCTCTTTCAGGCAAGGAATACAAAGGGAGAGAGATTCTCTCCCCTAATCAATGCAAAAGAGAAAGCTCCTCAATGAGATGGATTGACACAGTGGCTACAACAATGGTCTCAAAGGTAGCATTGATTGTGAGGGTGGTGCAGGACTGGTCAGTGTTTTGTTCTTTGTTCTTTTGTACATAAAATCACTATGAGTCAGAAGTGACTTGATAGCATCTAACAAAAGCAACAATCATAGAACAAAAA